>NW_027672367.1:0-501681 GCF_964165515.1 Mesoplodon bidens | reverse complement strand
ATATTTCATTCTTCTTGCTGATTTCATATTCACCTTCCTCATCCTCCAAAGCAGGAGATATAACCCTAAAGTTCCAGGAAACCTCTGCCATTAGATCCTACCTAAGTGTTGCTCCTACCTGTATCCTCTTCCTCATCACGGCCAAAAATGCTATCCAGAGTTGAATCTGTAGAAACACGAACATGAATTTCCAAGACTTATGGATACACTTAAAATGTTACTAATGTGACTGAGTAATTGGATATTTTATTTTGTTTTATTTTAATACACTGACTTAATCATTGATTGAATTAAATAAATTATAACAGGCACATCTAGCTAGTGGCTACCACACTGTAATACACATCCCTCTCTTTCTCTCTCTCTCTCTCTCCATATATATATATATATATGTGTGTGTATATATATATATATATAAAGTATATGGAGGATGTTACCGCCGCTCCCGTGGTTATTCCCCTCTGTATGGTCTACCCATTCAAGATGGCTGTTTGCTGATGGTTTACCAAAGGAAAACCTCTGCCCGGTGAAGTACGTAGCCCAAGGGGTAAGAGGGATGCGTCCCTCTGCTGGTCTCCCTGGTAACCGATGAGCCCATCTGCTGTCAACTCCCCCTTTAACTGGTAGCCTGCCTATTCCGCCCAGAGAGAAGCATGCTGCTACTGCTGCTGCTGCGTTCTGCCTGCCATCGGCTATCTACAGTGGGATGTCTCTCCAGGACCACTTTGCTTCTGACGTGAAAGATGTCCCATTTATTAAACCATGAATGTCTCTGTCCCTGTCTCCGGGCTCTTTCTTTAGCCATGAGGCTGAGCAAGTACAGGGCTTGCAGGTGTGAGAGGTGTAGCCCAACACCCTCTGCAGGGCAGTTTGCTGGCCAGATTTGATGATTCATTTGTAGGTGTTTCCTAGGCTCATGCACACTTGCCAGGCACTCATGAGACCTTGGGGACACTGAAACAGTAATGTCAACACCCAGATCCTAGAGGAATTCCCGACAGGTGTTCCACTAAGGAAGAGGTAATGAGCATGTCCCAGTGCACCTGTGCTAGACATAATCGGCGAGCAGGTGCAGAAGAGAGGGAGGGACACTCACTCACTTCATGAGGCCATCCTTCTCACCACTGCCTCTGAAACATCCAGGGAAGGAAAGGACAAAATGCCCTTAGAAGGTAAATGGCCTGTACACTGAAAACTACAAACCACTGCTGAAAGAATTAAACAAGGAACAAATAATTGAAGTGACATAGCATATTCATAGACTGGACACTTATTATTGTTGACATTTCTACACTACCCAAAGGTAAGTATAAATTCATTGTAATACCTATCAAAATCCCAATGTCATTTTCAAAGAAATAGAAAAAAATGATCCTAAACTACATATGGAACGACTAAGAACTCCAAACAGACAAAACAATCCTGAGAACAAAGAATATAGATGGAGGTTTCGCACTTCCTGACTTCAAAACACATTACAAAGCCACAGGAATCAAAACTGTATGGTACTGACATAGAAACAGATACATAGCCCTAAAGACCAGAATAAATAACCCCCAAGAAAACTCATAGATACATGGCCAAATGAAATTCACCAAGCTTCTAAGACAACAAATAGGGAAAGTAGAGGTTTTTGTTTGTTTGTTTGTTTGTTTTTGTGGTATGCGTGCCTCTCACTGTTGTGGCCTCTCCCGCTGCGGAGCACAGGCTCTGGATGTGCAGGCTCAGCCGCCATGGCACATAGTTCCAGCCGCTCCGTGGAATTGGGATCTTCCCAGACCGGGGCATGAACCTGCGTCCCCTGCATCGGCAGGCGGACTCTCAACCACTGCGCCAACAGGGAAGCCCAGAAAGTATAGTTTTTTCAACAGTCAATAGGATGAAAATATAACTTACAGAAAGATTAAAAACATATATCAGAAAAGGAGCTAATGTCCAAAATATATAAGAAAAACACTACAACTCAAATGCAAAATAAGTTAAAAAATTAAAAAGGGTAAATAACTGGGTTCAGAAATGTGCAAAGACTTAAATAAGACATTTCCCGAAAAAGACATACAAATGGCTAACGAATATAGGAAAAGGTTCTCAACCTCACTAATCATCAGGGCAATGCAAATCAACACCTCATACCTGTGAGGCTGTGTATTATAAAGAAAAAAAAAATAACAGTTTAAGGCCAAGATGTGGGGAATTGGAAACTTTGTACACTGCTGGTGGGAATGTAAAATGGTGCAGCTATTATGAAAAAGAGTATAGGGGTTCCTTATAAAATTATAAACAGAAATATCATATTACTCAGCAATCACAGTTCTGGGAATATATCCAAAGGAAATTAAATCAGTATCAAAATGAGATGAACATAGGTTCATTGCAGCATTTTCCACAATAGCCTAGATATGCAACCAACTTCACAAAACAAGTAAGGGTCACGTGCCAGAGCTATCTTAGATACTTCAAAACAACTCCGTAAGTCTCTTAGCCCCTTAGAGAGGATGAAAGCAATATTAGAGTTAAAAGTAACTTGTCCCAATTCCCTTAGTCTGGAATACTGAAACAAAATTCTACAGCAGAGGCAGCCGCATAAACACACAGCACCTGCCAGGGTTTACCCCTGGAAGAACTGGGAAGGATAAGACCAATGCAGGCCTGAGGAAAGGTCAGAGGGTAGGCAGGTCTGGGGTGTGGGGAGCAGGGGCAGGTCTGTCCGGAAGGAGCAGTGGGTTGTAAGAAGAGCAGTGACCCTGGGTCCTGCTGCCCTGAGTCTCTGTCCTGGGCCTGGTCAAGCCCAGGAGAGCAGGTCAGAAGGGCTGTGAGACAAGTATGTGAAGAAGCCCAGCAGCCCCTTCACACAGCCCTCTAGAATTTTTGCCGCCCATGGAGGGTCTCTAGGGGCAGCTGGACGTGGAACCCTCTCAAATGGAAGCATGTCAGCACACCAGCCTTGGGGAAGTGCAGAGGCTGAGATGAGCTCAAGGAGACTGAGCACATGCAGTGATCCCAGAGCACGTGTTCTGTGACTCATCCATCCCTGGGACTGTCCTTTACAAGAGGAACAAACAGTGAGGACAAAACTTGAGGTGAAACCACAAGTCCTGAAAGTGCAGAGGGAGACAGTTCACTTCTCATCCACCACCTCACCCTTTCTAGAAGAACTTGGTCTCAAGTTTCAAGGGCCCATGAGAGTTTTGACCCACAGGTTCTGTCCATCATAGGTCAATATGCAAAAGAAAACAAACTCTCCTGTGCACAATACCTTAGATGTGCTAACCAGAAAACAAAATTCCATATTAGGCAGTGACAAGCACAAGAAAGAGCAGCTCATGGGGAAAAGATCATTTTTGATGAGCGAATCAAGAAAAGGTGATTATAGAGCACAGTCATGTCTAAGGACACAATTTCTCTCTATTATATCATTAAAATATGAAAAAAAACAAGTCAGAACTCTACACATAT
Organism: Mesoplodon bidens; assembly: GCF_964165515.1. Classification (NCBI taxonomy): domain Eukaryota; kingdom Metazoa; phylum Chordata; class Mammalia; order Artiodactyla; family Ziphiidae; genus Mesoplodon; species Mesoplodon bidens. The sequence goes on along the minus strand of NW_027672367.1, from coordinate 498,225 downwards.
TTTATTCTTCTTTCTGATTTCATATCCACCTTCCTCAGTCTCCAAAGCAGGAGATATAACCCTAAAGTTCCAGGAACCCTCTGCCATTAGATCCTACCTAAGTGTTGTTCCTACCTGTATCCTCTTCCTCATCACGGCCAAAAATGCTATCCAGAGTTGATTCTGTAGAAACACAAAAATGAATTTACAAGACTTATGGATACACTTAAAATGTGACTAATATGAGTGAGTAATTGGATATTTTATTTTGTTTTATTTTAATACATTGAGTTAATCATTGATTGAATTAAATAAATTATAACAGGCACATCTAGCTAGTGGCTACCACACTGTAATACACATCCCTCTCTTTCTCTCTCTCTCTCTCTCTCTCCATATATATATATATATATGTGTGTATATATATATATATATAAAGTATATGGAGGATGTTACCGCCGCTCCCCTGGTTATTCCCCTCTGTATGGTCTACCCATTCAAGATGGCTGTTTGCTGATGGTTTACCAAAGGAAAACCTCTGCCCCGTGAAGTACGTAGCCCAAGGGGTAAGAGGGATGCGTCCCTCTGCTGGTCTCCCTGGTAACCGATGAGCCCATCTGCTGTCAACTCCCCCTTTAACTGGTAGCCTGCCTATTCCGCCCAGAGAGAAGCATGCTGCTACTGCTGCTGCTGCGTTCTGCCTGCCATCGGCTATCTACAGTGGGATGTCTCACCAGGACCACTTTGCTTCTGACGTGAAACATCTCCCATCTATTAAACCATGAATGTCTCTGTCCCTGACTCCGGGCTCTTTCTTTAGCCCTCAGGCTGAGGAAGTACAGGGTTTGCAGGCGTGAGAGGTGCAGCCCAACACCTTCTGCAGGGCAGTTTGCTGGCCAGATTTGATGATTCATTTGTAGGTGTTTCCTAGACTCATGCACACTTGCCAGGCACTCATGAGACCTTGGGGACACTGAAACAGTAATGTCAACACCCAGATCCTAGAGGAATTCCCGACAGATGTTCCAGGTGAGGGGAGAGGTAATGAGCATGGCCCAGTGCACCTGTGCTAGACATAATCAGCGAGCAGGTGCAGAAGGGAGGGAGGGACATTCACTCACTTCATGAGGCCATCCTTCTGACCACTGCCTCTGAAAAATCCAGGGAAGGAAGGGACAAAATGCCCTTAGAAGGTAAATGGCCTGTACACTGAAAACTACAAACCACTGCTAAAAGAATTAAACAAGGAACAAATCATTGAAATGACATATCATATTCATAGACTGGAGACTTATTATTGTTGACATTTCTACACGACCCGAAGGTAAGTATAAATTCATTGTAATACATATCAAAATCCTAATGTCATTTTCAAAGAAATAGAAAAAAAAAGGTCCTAAAATACATATGGAACCACTAAGGACTCCAAACAGACAAAACAATCCTCAGAACAAAGAACATAGATGGAGGCTACTCACTTCCTGACTTCAAAACACATTACAAAGCCACAGGACTCAAAACTGTATGGTACTGGCATAGAAACAGATACATAGGCCTAAAGACCAGAATAAATAACCCCCAAGAAAACTCAAAGATACATGGCCAAATGAAATTCACCAAGCTTCTAAGACAACAAATAGGGAAAGTATAGTTTTTTCAACAGTCAATAGCATAAAAATATAATTACAGAAAGATTAAAAACATATATCAGAAAAGGAGATAATGTCCAAAACATATAAGAAAAACACTACAACTCAAATGCAAAATATGTTAAAAAATTAAAAAGGGTAAATAACTGGGTTCAGAAATGTGCAAAGACTTAAATAAGACATTTCCCGTAAAGACATACAAATGGCTAACAAATATAGGAAAAGGTTCTCAACCTCACTAATCATCAGGGCAATGCAAATCAACACCTCATACCTATTAGGCTATGTATTATAAAGAAAAAAATTAACAGTTTAAGGCCAAGATGTGGGGAATTGGAAACTTTGTACACTGCTGGTGGGAATGTAAAATGGTACACCTATTATGAAAAAGAGTATGGGCGTTCCTTATAAAATTATAAACAGAATTATCATATGATTCAACAATCACAGTTCTGGGTATATATCCAAAGGAAATTAAATCAGTATCACAATGAGATGAACTTAGGTTCACTGCAGCATTCTCCACAATAGTCTTGATATGCAACCAACTTCACAACTCAAGTGTCCTGTGCCTGAGCTAAACTTAGGTACTTCAAAACAACTCCGTAAGTCTCGTAGCCCTTTAGAGAGGATGAAAGAAAAATTAGAGTTAAAAGTAATTTGTCCCAGTTCCCTTAATCTGGAATACTGGAACAAAATTCTACAGCAGAGGAAGCCTCATAAACACACAGCACCTGCCAGGGTTTACCCCAGCCTTGGAAGAACTGGGAAGGATAAGAGCAACACAGGCCTGAGGAAAGGTCCGAGTGTAGGCAGGACTGGAGTGCGGGGAGCAGGGGCAGGGCTGTCTGGAAGGAGCAGAGGGTTGTAAGAAGAGCAGTGACCCTGGGTCCTGCTGCCCTGAGTCTCTCTCCTGGGCCTGGTGAACTCCAGGAGACCAGGTTAGCAGGGCTGTGAGAGCCAGTGTGTGAAGCGAGCCCAGCAGCCCCTTCACACAGTCCTCTAGAATTCCTGCAGGCCATGAATGGTCCTTAGGGGCAGCAGGATATGGAGCCCTCTCAAATGGAAGCATGTCAGCACATCAGCCTTGGGAGGTGCTGAGGCTGAAATGAGGAGACTGAGCACATGCAGTGATCCCGAAGCATGTGTTCTGTGACTCATCCACCTCTGGGTACTCGCTTTCCATGAGGAATAAACAGTGAGGACAAAAGTAAGGTGAAGCTACAAGTCCTGAAAGTGTAGAGGGAGAGAGTTCAAGTCTCATCCACCACCTGACACTCACTATAAGAACTTCTTCTCCAGTGTCAAATGACTATGAGAGTTTTGTTTCCAATAGGATATGGCAATCATACGTGAATGTAAAAACGAAACCAAAATCCCTGGTGCAAAATACCCTCCAGGTACCAAATAGAAACGAACCATTCATATTTGGCAGTAAAAAAGCAATGAAAGAGTAGTCTTGTGAGAAACCAAATTTCTGAACGGCAAAGCAAGAAAAGATGACTATAAGCACACTACAGACAAAGGACATGGACACAATAACTCTATTATATCATTAAAATTTGGAAAGAGCAAATCAGAATTCTACACATATTTCCTTCTTCTTCCTGATTTCATATTCACTTTCCTTAGTTTCTAAAGAAGTGGGTGAAACCCAAGTTCTCTAGTAATTGTCTTGCTTTAGATCCTACCTGAGAGTTGTTCCCTACATGAATCGTCATTAGCATCACTGCTATATATGCTCTCCACCATGCATTCTGTACAAACACAACCAGGAGCATAAAGTTATTATACAAGTTGACCCACCCATTTCTCCTACTCGACTTGCTGGCTCACACAGCATCACCCTGGTATTCCCTCCAGGTTCTCAGAACTCCACTGTGTTCTGTGCAGACAGAGTCCTTCAATAAGATATTGATCACAGTTGAAAATTTCAAATGAGGGAGAGATGCTGAGAAAATCACCTTTCAAACCCTCACTTCTATAGACACATTTATAGCTTTCACCGTCAACCTTACCAACCTGAAATTCCAGATGTTACAGACACACTTGAAATATGGCTAGTGTGACCAAGCAATTATGTGTCTTTTGCATTTTTTAATAAAATGAGTTAATTATTGTTTGAATGAAGTTACTTATAAATAGACACATTTGGTTAGTGGCAACCAAACTGGAAAGCTCAAGTATAAGAAATCCAAAGATGAGAAAGAAGCAACCAGCCACCCCACTCCTGGTTGTTCTTTACTGCAGAAAATTTGATGGTCTGATCTGATCATTCGAGTATAGGTATATCTTGGGCTCTTGGACCCACGCCAGGCATTGGGAGAGTCCTTGTGGACAATGAAATAATACAGTCAACACTCAGATCCAAGAGGAATTCCCAGGAAGGGGCCCACTTGTTGACAGAGGTGAAGGGCATGGCCCAGTACAACTGTATTAGACATAATCAGAGAGTAGGTGCAGAGGGGAGGGAGGGATTTCACTCTCTCCATGAGTCCATCCTTCTCAACCCTGACTCTAGAAGACCTGAGGAAGGCAGTGGACAAGGCCTCGGAGGAGGTGAAAATTTGTACACTGAAAACTACAGGACATTGCAGAAAGAAATTAAAGAAGAGACAAGTAATTGGAATGACATACCATGTTCATAGACTGGATTATTAAATACTGTTGGCATTTCTATACTACATAAAGTGATGTACACATATCGCAACAACCCACAAAATTCCATGTCATTATTATAGAAGCGGACAGAATCCTAAAATACATATGGAACCCCCCCAAAGTAGATAAAACAATCTTGAGATCAAAGAGCAATGATGGAGATGAACAGTTCCTGAACTCAAAACACATAACAATGCCACAGTAGTCAAAACAGTCTGCTACTGGCATCAAGACAGTGAGATAGACCAATGAAATATAATAGAGAGATGCCAAATAAATGCACATATATATGGCCAACTGATCTTTGCCAAGGTTCTAAGATTACCAAGTGAAGAAAGGATAGCCTCTTCAACAATCAACAGAATGAAAAGGCAACCTATAGGATGGGAGGAAATATGTGTAAACCTTGTATCTGAATAAGGGACCAATATCCAGAATATATAAGAAACTACTACAAGTCAATTTCAAAAAAAAAGCGGGCAAATAACTGAGTTTCAAAATGGGTAAAAAGCTTCACTAGACATTTCTCCATAAAGACATACAAGTGGTCAATCTACATATGAAAATTTGCTCAACATCGCTAAGCATCAGGGAAATGGAAATCAAGCCACAAGGAGATACCACTCACACCTGTTAGGATGTGTAATATAAAAAGTTATTTAGGGCTTCCCTGGTGGCACAGTGGTTGAGAGTTTGCCTGCCGATGCAGGGGACTCATGTTCGTGCCCCGGTCTGGGAGGATCCCACATGCCGCTGAGCAGCTGGGCCCATGAGCCATGGACGCTGAGCCTGTGCTTTTGGAGCCTGTTCTCAGCAATGGGAGAGCCCACAACAATGAGAGGCCCGTGTACTGCAAAAAAAAAAAAAAGAAGAAGAAAGAAGGAAACTTAATGGATGCTTGCAAAGATGTGAAGAAGTGGAACTTCTGTACCCTGTTTTGTTCCCTGTAGTAATGTAAAATGGTGTAGACATTATGGAAAACAGAATGGAAGTCCCCCAAAAATTATTAAGAGAACTATCATAAGATCCAGCAATCACTGATTTAGGTTTATATACAAAGGAGATAAAACAAGCATGTCTAAGAGATATCTAAAAGCTCATGTCCATTGCAGCATTACACACAATACACAACATAGGAAAACTACGTAGTATCCATGGGAAGATGAATTAATAAAGAAAATCTGGTGTATACATACAGTGAAAGGTCATTCAGTCTTTGAAATAGAAGGAAATCCTGCCATTTGCAGCAACACGAAAGAACTAGGACGACATTTGTAAGAGTGAATTAAGCCAGTTACAGAAGGTCAAAAACTGAAAGAAAACTCCGAGAAGCTGAGAGTAGAAGGGTGGTTCCAAGAGCTGGCAAGAGGTTGACATGGGAAGTATCTGTTCAAGGTTAGAATGTGTTATTTGCAAAATGGAAAAGTTCTAGACACATGCTGTACAACAAGGTGCATGTAGTCAACAAGACTGACTGGACATTTCAAAACTTGTTAAGACGTTGGATTTCATTGTATATGTACTTTTACAACAATAAACTATACATATGTAAAATAAATACAAAGTGGAAAAAGGGGAAAAAAGAAGAAAAATAAGGAAAGGGAGTCAACAGAGGGAAAGAAGAAAGCAGGAGGGGTCTCGAATGTACACAGGTATCAGGAGATAATGGGAGAGAAGCTCCTCTCCCCAGGCTTTAAAGAAGACATCTCTCCAGAGTTCACTCAAGCAAGAGGGGGATGTCCTTTCTCTTCCCCATTCAACCAGAAGCACCAATAGCATCCTAAGTGTGGCCCAGGCTGTGCTCAGGTGTACACTTTTCCATGATCTCTAAACAAACCACCCCTGACTCCCCATGGCTCAGGTGCCCTTCCTGTATCTCCTTCCACTTCTCTAAAGCATTTCCCTCTTCAAGTCCAGCCCGAGGCTCCAATCCTGTCCTCACACGTGGTTCCACAGGGTGGGTCTCTGAGTTCTTAAGAGCCTCACTGTGAGTAGCAGGCACTGAATCGCACACCAGGGTTCCCCTCAGAACTATCAGCAAACTACGACCTAGGGATTCAGGATTTCTAGAACAACTTTACTCATAGACAGTCTCTTGGGTAAACAAGTGACATTTTACAATGAAGCATTTTCAGTTTTTACTGTGGTGGGGAAAATATTGACACATATATGGCAATCATATTCTATTAAAGTATGTATTTCTCAAAGGACTATCGAAAAAAAAATTTTAAGTATAACTTTCCATGTTTTAATTGACTTTACTCCCAGATTTGTTTGCTTGCAAAAGCCTTCAGAAAATACCAAGAACCTACTTCATCTGGCAGTTTGCACAGCAACATGAGAGGAGATGCTCTTGTCACACTGCTTGGTTTCTCTGTCCCACCTTGCAAAGCACAACCTCCTGTCCGCCCTCCTGGGAAGGGAGCCAGTACCTAACCAAAGCTCACACCCTGGGGTAGATTTCTTGGTTCTGTCTGCACTGTATGCAGTGTTCCTTGCCCAGCACACAGAAACAGGGCCGGCACAAGTGATGGAAGACAGACTTTCCACAGGAGAAGGACATTTCGTTTCCTTAGCACAGAATCCGATAGTGATTATTAGCCTCAAAGGAGAAAGGTGGAGTGAATTTCCTCCATCTACTCCTGAAGGCCCCTTCTAACATGGACTCCTCCAGAACTGGGTGTGGCATGTGGGTACAAGCATGGGCTCCCTGCAAAAGGAAGGAGGCATGCCTAGCACTAGGTGCTTCAGGTAAGGGGGGAGGACTCATCCCAAGGCTCTAATAGGAAACAGTTAGAATGAGGGAAGTGGCAGAGAGATGTATCATAACCATTCAGAATGCTATGAGACCTACTAAGAGATGAGATTTCTTATTAAATGAAGTTGTAATTGACCCAGTAGTAGGGATGCTGAAACCCAGCTTTGTTCATTAAGAATCCAGCTATGGAGCAACTAAGTCCGTGCACCACAACTACTAAGCCTGTGCTCTAGAGCCCGCAAGTCACAACTACTGAGCCCACGTGCCACAACTATTGAAGCCCATGCACCTAGAGCCCATGCTCTGGAACAACAGAAGCCACCGAAATGAGAAGCCCGCGCACTGCAATGAAGACCCAACACAGCCAAAAAATAATAATAATCATCATCATCCAGTAAACATTTGCCTGGGTGGTGATAGGATTTGTTTTCCAGGTTAAATGAGGCTCACTTGGTATAAAATCAATGCACACACTGAAAGTGTACAGTTTATTTACTTTTATATCCATACCCATTCATGATGCAGTGGTGATGGGAATATTTTCTAGAAAGTTGGCACCAGTAACAGTGATGTTTAGGGGAACATAAATCAAGGGAAACACAACACAAAAAGTTCACATACACACACAGAATCATACCACTCATTTCACATACAGACACACCCAGTCTCATGCACACAAACCTACACCACCTAACCATAATACAGCTTCTTCCTGGGACTATAGTAATTGGTTCCATTACTTGTAAATCACTTTCTATCACCAGGACCCCTACTCTCATTCCCAGCACAAATTTGGAATCAGTTTGCCCTGTACACTAAAACCAGCAAGAATGTCCCACTTTCTCATCTTCAAAGTTCTTCCTTCTGAAGTGACTGATTCCAGAATACATACCGTTTTCATGTTCTGTGAAGGCCACCTGCAATTATAGAAGAGACAACACTATGAGGATAAGATCACAGTGATGCTCAGGTCTTTTGTTCATTTGCTGACAGTAGAAAACCTGATAAGAAACAGTGGTCCAGGGAACCCAGCAAGGGTTATCAGCAAACCTACTCAGGCTGAAAGGCAAGAACTTTGCTGGGAGGATGGAACTTCCAAGTCCATTTAGGCTGGAAATTACAGAATTCTTTGTCTAGAGGAAACATCGCTGCAGGAGAGAGAGCTCCGTACTCTACAGGCTGTAATGGGTGCTGTCAATTGTAATGTCCTGTGGAATCAGGCACCATGAGTTGGTAATAGACTCTCACTCCACATTCTCCCAACCAAGGGAATTCTATGTATCTGGAAGGAATACCCTCAAATATTCATAACTCAATTCTATTCAAAGAGAAATAAAGCAATATTTCTATCTCAGACCAGAAAAAATCCAGCTTACCTTGGGGATACAGGGAGGCTTTTCTTCCGTCCTATCATGGTGCATGTCATCTGCCACATCCTCAGGAACAGCTGGAGGGACACAGAGTAACTGTCAGGACACTGGTGATGCGGCTCAGGAATTACTCAAGGGCTTTCTTCTCAATGAGGACATGGGGTGGTGTGTATGGATGTGGGAGGTTAGTAAGTGTGGGCTGAGCTGGTGTTGGGCCATCCTCTTTGGCGGATGAAGGAAGGCAAAGGACAAGAGGAAGGAAATGAAAACAGAGCTTTGGCTTTCTAGCTAAGGGGAGCCTAATCAGAAGGAAAGGGTCGATCTAAAAAATGGTAAACACTAAAATGCATGCTCTGTTTCAATGACAGAGACCCATGACCCATCCTGCCTCTTTTGAGCTTCTGCTAAATTGCCACTGTCTCTTGATTTTTCCCAGATCACTCTTTCCCCAGCATCCACAATGCCAGCTACTGCATTTGTCATGTCTTCTATTGTATAATATTTTTTACTTGATTAACAGCAACCTCTATTAAAGGACTGAATTCCATCCTAGACAAAATATGCTATATTTATTCACTAATCACTTGTCTTAAAGAAAATCAAATACACAAGATTTGACAAAACTGAAATCCTACCATTTAGATACAGCCACTATCAATCGTATCATATTTTACTCCCAGTCTTTGTTTTCTATACAATATACATATGCCCAGTGAGTCAGGGGCTGTCCATACTCTAGGGAGCTGTTCCATAAGTGGGGCACTTCGTTATGAAGAGGGAGCCCGGACTGAGCACAGATTGTCTCTAACCCAGCTGTGCAGGAGAAGTGTACAGGCTAACAGTCAGGTTCCACTTTGAGTCTTTGGGTGTGGACTACAGGAATTGACCAATTCTAAGGCTTATGGTAATGTTATCCAATACAATAAAATAGCTCCCTGATTCTTATCTGCTTTTGGCCTTTTTAAGCAATGACACCAGCAGTGACAGATATGACCTGTACTGTATACATGGGGTCTCACACCTCTCAGAATCTGTGAGCTGACCAGGAGAATGCAGGTCTTGTGGTGAATTTCACATTAATGACTGTGCCAGAGTCACCTGATTAGTCCACCCATAGCTGCCCTGGATTCTGTGGCCACTAAGGCCACCTGAAGGGCAAGGTCTGGACCTTTGGAGATGCTAGGACTTCCAGCCAAGGATACGGATGCAGGGACTCCCTTGCTCCATGACTGAGGATCCCTTGGCTGAGTGGTAAGTGCAGGTCAGGGATCCAGAGCACCCACATTGGGACCCACCCCTGGGTTCTCAGTTTGGCTTTTCCACTTAGGAGGTCAAGAGCTGAGAACATTTATCTCTGCACCATCTCCTTCTGAGGAAAAGGAATATTAACCAAATCTGGGCAACAGCTGTGTTGAGGGAAGAACAAGGTAGTGTACAATCAGTGTGCAGTGGTGACGAGCTTTGTTGAGAGGTGAATTGTGCTGTGTAAGATGGAAATATCTCCTGAGGAAACACACACATGCTCACGCACGCAGGTTCACAATCACACCACATAGGCTCACACATGGTCCCCACCCCAACCCTGATACACACAAACCCACATCATCTAAATGATGCAGTTACTTCCAGGACCATACATCTTGGGCATGGCTCTTTACTGGGAAATCAGTCTCTAGCTCTACACCCCCAGCCCTCATCCCTGTAGGGACCCTGAAACAGGGTGTCTCTCCAAGCAAAGCCAGCAAGAGAGTCCCACCGTCTTCATCATCTAGATTGTTCCTCAGCACAGGGGTGACCTCTGAATACATACCGCTTTTGTTTGCTGTCCAATCCACCTGTGATTAGAGAATAGAAAACAGTGTAAGGATCTCAGCATCCTGTGCTCTGTGGACACAGGTATTTCATCTCTTTTTTTGTCCTCAGAAAAGCAAATGGGGAACTGTTGTTCAGTCAATGGCCCCAAAAGAAACCAGAGAAGACAGCTGTGGGAAAGGCTCGATCTTTGCCTGGAAGATCTCTCAGGTCCACTTTGAGGAGCAAATACAAAAGTCTATTTCAAGGAGGGAAATTTTCTGCTGAGGAAAGTGTGTCTGACTCTACAGTTCCTAACTGATGTTGCCATTTTTTAAATGGCCTTTTGAATGAGTTATCTGTTGGGAAAGAGCTTCAAATCAGCATGCATCCAACCAAGCAAAATTGTATACATCAGCTGTCTTGAACATTGTAGATCTTCAGATCTGAAATCAATTGGAAAAGAAAGAAATGAAGCAAACTTTTAATCTCTGATAAATAAGGGGAGCTTACCCTGGAGGAAGAAGGAGCCTCTTCAACTGCCCTCACATAGGGCAGTTTCTCCAACAGGTCCTCAGGGGGCTCTAGGAGGACACAGAGTAAGTGTCAGGACACTGGTGATGCTGCTCAGGAATTACTCAGAGAGCCTCATTAATGTGGACACAGGGTGGGAGTGTATGGATGCAGGTGGTTACTGAGTGTGGACTGAGGTGCTGTTGGACAAACCTCCCTGGTGGGTGGAGGAAGGCAAAGGGGAGGAACATTTCAGAAATGAGGAAGAGAACCTTTAGCTTTCTAGCTGTAGGGAACCTAATCAATTTGAAAGTGTCAGTCTGAAAAAGCTTGAACACTAACATTGCACTATGTTTCAGTATAGAGTCCCACGGCCCCTCTGCCCATTTGAAAGTCCCTCCAAATCCCCCTTCTTCTTGAAATGTTACAAGACTCTTTCAGCTTCCTTCTAATCAAATATGTTGCTCCTTCATTCATCGTCCATTCTGTTGGATTGTTGACTTATTTTATTGTGATGAAATATACATATTTATGCTTTTCCTAATTTTGAAGTATACAGTTCACTAGCATTTCTAACTTTCACAATGCTGTGTACCCATCAACACAATCTACATCTTAATCTTTTGCATCATTTCAACGTAACCTCTGTACCCACTAAATCATAATCCACCTTACTCCTGCCTACTGACCTTGGTTATTTCTGCTTCCGGTGTCTGTGAGTTTGCCTACACTAGGTACCTTATACAAGTGGAATCATATAATATTTGTCTTTCTGCGCCTGCCTTATTTCACTAACAATAATATATTTTTTATATTATTTGGATCATTCATTTTGTAGCATAAGTCAATCTTTAATTCCTTTTTATGGTTGAAAATTATTCCATTCTATGTATATATCACATTTTATTTATCCATTCATCACCTCATGGACTTTGGATTGTTTCTATCTTTTGGCTACTAAGAATAATGCTACTATGAACATTAGTGTACACATTTCTGTATGGCACCACAATGGTGACAAATAATATTGTACATATTTCAAATATCATTGAATATAACAGAAAGTGTGACTCTTAGCTGAACTATAGACTTTTAATTAGTAAAAATATACTTACATTGTTTCACTAATTGTAACAAATATACTCCACCTATGTTATATATTATTAATAACTGAAACTGGAGCGATAGGATACAGGAATTTTCTGTATTGCATGTACAACATTTATGTCAATATAATCCTGTTCTAAATAATGTCTAATAATTTAAAGAAATTTCGAAACACAGTTTCAGAGAGGGATGTGTTGTTGCTAAGTTCAAAAATCAGCTAATGTCTAAACCGTAACTAGAGACCATCTTCACTCTTAAACATGAACCAAATTTTGAATTTTAAATGCATGTTTACTTCCATGGTTAAAACAGTACCATCTGGCTTAGTAAGTTTCAATTTGAACACATGGAATAAAAAAAGAATACTGCTTAATATTTCATAGCTTTTTCTTCAATATGAGGCACTGAATCAACTAGAATAATTGTTCTTGAGTGAACCTAATGAGACATTTTCCACAGTACCTTCAGCTGGGTCATTTATAGGGTTCACCCTAAAATGTGGCCGGATGTGGATCTTTTTCAGCCAGCCTGGGATTGATATTCTTGACCTCTGATGAGTGTTTCTTCTTCTCGCATTCTGGAAGCAGCATCCTGGGAAATGCATTACAATAGAGACAACTATTGACATCTTGCTGGCAGAAGACCATGGGGAAATTAGCAATAATTTATTCACAGTTCAATCCTTTGGTCCCTTTCCTCACCAGCGGCCCAGCAGAGCCTCCTGAATCAAAGTTGGACTTAGGAAGATCTTGCAGTTTGCTATGCAGGGAAAACACCCAACAGACAGGTTTTGTGGGCAAATATCTTTATTTAACTGAGAATGTTTAGAAACTCAGCAAGCCATTGGGACCATGACTGATGGACTGGATTCAAATCCCGTTTAGAAGAAGCATGTACTTGGGAAAGATATGTAGATCCCTCTTTGCCTCAGTTCCCTGTTCTGAGATGTAGGAATGTTAATATGGCCTACTTTTAGCATTATGTCATGTGGCCAAAAATGATTGAATGCAGGTAAAATGTTTGAAAAGTAAAGGACCAGTGCTTCACAAATGCTCTGTAAGTGTTCAATCCTGAATGATGGCAAGAAGAAGCTGGATATTTCGTAGCTGTTGAAAGGAGAGAAGGGATTTGACGGCTCCAAGTAAAGGGGGTTTCAAGCTTACTCTTCAGCTTTTTCATGGGAACAATGCTTTACAGCTCATGGAGAATATCCATTATCATGTCTGACACCCAGCCCTGTTGGGGGTGAAGCGGAGGGCAAAGTGGGGGCTGTAACCCATATGTTATGGTGGAGGGTGTGGAAATTTAGAGAGATAAGTGACTGTCCAAGAGTCACAACCATGATGAATGATGGATCACGGACAGGACAGACAGAGCCAGTGCCTACCCTGAGTTCAATCCCTGGGGTAGATCTCTTGGTTCTGTCTTCACTGTATGCAGTGTTTCTTGCCCAGCACACAGAAACAGGGCCGGCACAAGTGATGGAAGACAGACTTTCCACAGGAGAAGGACATTTCGTTTCCTTAGCACAGAATCCGATAGTGAATATTAGCCTCAAAGGAGAAAGGTGGAGTGAATTTCCTCCATCTACTCCTGGAGGCTCCTTCTTTCTCGGACTCCTCCAGAACTGGGTGTGGCATGTGGGTACAAGCATGGGCTCCCTGCAAAAGGAAGGAGGCCTGCCTAGCACTAGGTGCTTCAGGTAAGGGGGGAGGACTCATCCCAAGGCTCTAATAGGAAACAGTTAGAATGAGGGAAGTGGCAGAGAGATGTATCATAACCATTCAGAATGCTATGAGACCTACTAAGAGATGAGATTTCTTATTAAATGAAGTTGTAATTGACCCAGTAGTAGGGATTCTGAAACCCAGTTTTATTCATTAAGAATCCAGCCATGGGACCCGGAGGAAGATGGCGGAAGAGTAAGACGCGGAGATCACCTTTCTCCCCACAGATACATCAGAAATTCATCTACACGTGGAACAACTCCTACAGAACACCTACTGAATGCTGACAGAAGACCTCAGATCCCCCAAAAGGCGAGAAACTCCCCACATAACTGGGTAGGGCAAAATAAAATAGAATAAACAGAGACAAAACGATAGGGACGGGACCTGCACCAGTGGGAGGGAGCCGTGAAGGAGGAAAGGTTTCCAAACACTACAAGCCCCTTCGCGGGCGGAGACTGCAGGTGGCGGAGGGGGAAAGCTTCGGAGTAGCAGAGGAGAGCACAGCAACAGGGGTGTGGAGGGCAAAGTGGAGAGATTCCGGGACATTGGATCGGTGCCCTCAGGCACACACCAGCCCGAGAGGCTTGTCTGCTCAGCCGCTGGGGCGGGTGGGGCTGGGAGCTGAGGCACGGGTATTGGCTTTCAGTCGGAGCGCAGGGAGAGGACTGGGGCTGGCGGCAGGAAGAGAGCCTGAAGGGGTTAGTGCACCACGGCTAGCCCGGACAGAGTCCGGGGAAAAAGTCTGGAGCTGCCGAAGAGGCAAGAGACTTTTTCTTCCCTTTTGTTTCCTGGTGCATGATGAGAGGGCATTAAGAGGGCTGCTTGGGGAAGCGCCGGAGATGGGCGCGAGCCGCGGCTAAAGGCGCGGACCCCGGAGACGGGCGTGGGATGCTGGGGCTGCTGCTGCCACCGCCGCAGGGCCTGTGTGCGAGCGCGGGTCACTGTCCGCCCCGCCTTCCGGGGGGCCTGTGCACCCCACCACTGCCGGGGTCCCGGGACCCGGGGACGGTTTTCCCGGGAAAGCGCACGGAGCGCCTCGGGCTGCTGCAACGTCACGCCGGCCTCTGCCGCTGCAGGCCCGCCCCACACTGCGCGCCCCTCCCTCCCCTCTGCCGGAGTGAGCCAGAGCCCCCGAATCAGCGGCTCCTTTAAACCCGTCCCGTCTGAGCGAAGAACGGACGCCCTCCGGCGACACTATGCACAGAGGCGGGGCCAGGTCCAAGGCTGAGACCCGGGAGCTGTGAGAGCAGAGAAGAGACAGGGAAATCACTCTGTGCAGCCTCGGAGGCAGCGGATTAAAGCTCCACGGTCCACTTGATGTGCCCTGCGTCTGTGGAGTGCATGAATAGACAGCGAATCATCCCAAATTGAGGAAGTGGACTTTGAGGACAAGATTTAAGACTTTGCCCCCTTTTCCTCTTTTTACAACGAATTATCCCAAATTAAGGAGGTGGACTTAGAGAGCAAGGTTTCAGACTTCTCGCCCTTTTCCTCTTTTTACAACGAATTATCCCAAATTGAGGAGGTGGACTTGGAGAGCAAGATTTTTGATTTTTCCCCCTGCTCTCTTTTTGTGAATGTGTATGTGTATTCTTCTGTGTGAGATTCTCTCTGTATAGCTTTGCTTCCACCATATGTCCCAGGGTTCTATCTGTCCGTTTTTATTTCAATAATTATTTTTTAATTTTAATAACGCTACTATATTTCATATTTTAAATAATTTTACTTTACCTGCTCTTTATTTTTTTCCTACCTTCCCTTCCTCCCTCCCTCCCTCCGCCCCTCCTTTCCTTCTCTTTCTTTCCTTCCTCCCTCCCTCCCTCCCTTCTTCCTTTCACTCTTTCTTTTTCTTTCCTTCCTCCCTCCCTCCCTCCCTCCTGTCTTTCTATCCTTCCTCCCTCCCTCCCACCCTTCTTCCTTTCACTTTGTTTTCTTTCCTTCCTCCCTCCCTCATTCCTGTCTTTCTTTCTTTCTTTCCTTCCTTCCTCCCTCCCTCCCTCCCTTCTTCCTTTCACTCTTTCTTTTTCTTTCCTTCCTCCCTCCCTCACTCCTGTCTTTCTTTCTTTCCTTCCTCCCAACCTCCTTTCTTCCATTCACTCTTCCTTTTTCTTTCATTCTTCCCTCCCTCCTTTCTTTCTTTCTTTCCATCCTTCCTCCCTCCCTCCTTTCTTTCTTTCTTTCTTTCTTTCTTTCTTTCTTTCTTTCTTTCTTTCTTTCTTTCTTTCTTTCTTTCTTTCTTTCTTTCTTTCTTCCTTCCTGCCTTTCTTTCCTTCCTCCTTTCTTTCTCTCTCTCTTTCTTTCTTCTACTAATTCTTTCTTTCTACTTTTTTTCCCTTTTATTCTGAGCCGGGTAGATGAAAGGCTCTTGGTGCTGCAGCCAGGAGTCAGTGCTGTGCCTCTGAAGTGGGAGAGCCAACTTCAGGACACGGGTCCACAAGAGACCTCCCAGCTCCACATAATATCAAGCAGCGAAAATCTCCCAGAGATCTCCACCTCAACACCAGCACCCAGCTTCAGTCAACGACCAGCAAACTACAGTGCTGGTCACCCTATGCCAAGCAACTAGCAAGGCAGGAACACAACCCCACCCATTAACAGAGAGGCTGCCTAAAAACATAATAAGGTCACAGGCAACGCAAAACACACCACCAGACGTGGACCTGTCCACAAGAAAGACAAGATCCAGCCTTAACCACCAGAACACAGGCACTAGTCCCCCCCACCAGGAAGCCTACACAACCTACTGAAACAACCTTAGCCACTGGGGACAGACACCAAAAACAACGGGAACTACGAATCTGCAGCCTGCAAAAAGGAGACCCCAAACACAGTAAGATAAGCAGAATGAGAAGACAGAAAAACACACAGCAGGTGAAGGAGCAAGATAAAAACCTACCAGACCTAACAAATGAAGAGGTAATAGGTAGTCTACCTGAAAAAGAATTCAGAATAATGATAGTAAAGATGATCCAAGATTCTATTTCCAAGATCCAAAATCTTGGAACTAGAATAGACAAAATGCAGGAAACAGTTAACAAGGACCTAGAAGAACTAAAGATGAATGAAGCATCGATTAAAAACACAATAAATGAAATGAAAAATACTCTAGATGGGATCAATAGCAGAATAACTGAGGCAGAAGAACGGATAAGTGAGGTGGAAGATAAAATAGTGGAAATAACTGATGCAGAGCAAAATAAAGAAAAAAGAATGAAAAGAACAGAGGACAGTCTCAGAGACCTCTGGGACAACATTAAACGCACCAACATTCGAATTATAGGGGTTCCAGAAGAAGAAGAGAAAAAGAAAGGGACTGAGAAAAGATTTGAAGAGATTATAGTTGAAAACTTCCCTAATATGGGAAAGGAAATAGTGAATCAAGTCCAGGAGGCACAGAGAGTCCCATACAGAATAAATCCAAGGAGAAATACATCAAGACACATATTAATCAAACTGTCAAAAATTAAACACAAAGAAATCATATTAAAAGCAGCAAGGGAAAAGCAACAAATAACACACAAGGGAATCCCCATCAGGTTAACAGCTGATCTCTCAGCAGAAACTCTACAAGCCAGAAGGGAGTGGCAGGACATAATTAAAGTGATGAAGGAGAGAAACCTGCAACCAAGATTACTCTACCCAGCAAGGATCTCATTCAGATTTGATGGAGAAATTAAAACCTTTACAAACAAGCAAAAGCTGAGAGAGTTCAGCACCACCAAACCAGCTTTACAACAAATGCTAAAGGAACTTCTCTAGGCAAGAAACACAACAGAAGGAATATACCTACAATAAGGAACCCAAAGCAATTAAGGAAATGGGAATAGGAACATACATATCAACAATTACCTTAAATGTAAATGGACTAAATGCTCCCACCAAAAGACACAGAGTGGCTGAATGGATACAAAAACAAGACCCATATATATGCTGTCTACAAGAGACCCACTTCAGACCTAGAGACACATACAGACTGAAAGTGAGGGGATGGAAAAAGATATTCCATGCAAATGGAAATCAAAAGAAAACTGGAGTAGCAATTCTTATATCAGACAAAATAGACTTTAAAATAAAGACTATTAGAAGAGACAAAGAAGGACACTACATAACGATAAAGGGATCGATCCAAGAAGAAGATATAACAATTGTAAATATTTATGCACCCAACATAGGAGCACCTCAATACATAAGGCAAATACTAACAGCCATAAAAGGGGAAATCGACAGTAACACAATCATAGTAGGGGACTTTAACACCCCACTTTCACCAATGGACAGATCATCCAAAATGAAAATAAATAAGGAAACACAAGCTTGAAATGATACATTAAACAAGATGGACTTAATTGAGATTTATAGGACATTCCATCCAAAAACAACACAATACACATTTTTCTCAAGTGCTCATGGAACATTCTCCAGGATAGATCATATCTTGTGTCACAAATCAAGCCTTGGTAAATTTAAGAAAATTGAAATTGTATCAAGTATCTTTTCCGAACACAATGCTATGAGACTAGACATCAATTACAGGAAAAGATCTGTAAAAAATACAAACACATGGAGGCTAAACAATACACTACTCAATAACGAAGTGATCACTGAAGAAATCAAAGAGGAAATTAAAAAATACCTAGAAACAAATGACAACGGAGACACGACGACCCAAAACCTATGGGACGCAGCAAAAGCAGTTCTAAGGGGGAAGTTTATAGCAATACAATCCCACCTTAAGAAACAGGAAACATCTCGAGTAAACAACCTGACCCTGCACCTAAAGCAATTAGAGAAAGAAGAACAAAAGACCCCCAAAGTTAGCAGAAGGAAAGAAATCATAAAGATCAGATCAGAAATAAATGAAAAAGAAATGAAGGAAACGATAGCAAAGATCAATAAAACTAAAAGCTGGTTCTTTGAGAAGATAAACAAAATTGATAAACCATTAGCGAGACTCATCAAGAAAAAAAGGGAGAAGACTCAAATCAATAGAATTAGAAATGAAAAAGGAGAAGTAACAACTGACACTGCAGAAATACAAAAGATCATGAGAGATTACTACAAGCAACTCTATGCCAATAAAATGGACAACCTGGAAGAAATGGACAAATTCTTAGAAATGCACAACCTGCCAAGACTGAATCAGGAAGAAATAGAAAATATGAACAGACCAATCACAAGCACTGAAATTGAAACTGTGATAAAAAATCTTCCAACAAACAAAAGCCCAGGACCAGATGGCTTCACAGGCGAATTCTATCAAGCATTTCGAGAAGAGCTAACACCTATCCTTCTGAAACTCTTCCAAAATATAGCAGAGGGAGGATCACTCCCAAACTCATTCTACGAGGCCACCATCACCTTGATAGAAAACCAGACAAGGATGTCACAAAGAAAGAAAACTACAGGCCAATATCACTGATGAACATAGATGCAAAAATCCTCAATAAAATACTAGCAAACAGAATCCAACAGCACATTAAAAGGATCATACACCATGATCAAGTGGGGTTTATTCCAGGAATGCAAGGATTCTTCAATATACGCAAACAAATCAATGTGATACACCATATTAACAAATTGAAGGAGAAAAACCATATGATCATCTCAATAGATGCAGAGAAAGCTTTCAACAAAATTCAACACCCATTTATGATAAAAACCCTGCAGAAAGTAGGCATAGAGGGAACTTTCCTCAACATAATAAAGGCCATATATGACAAACCCACAGCCAACATTGTCCTCAATGGTGAAAAACTGAAACCATTTCCACTAAGATCAGGAACAAGACAAGGCTGCCCACTCTCACCAATATTATTCAACCTAGTTTTGGAAGTTTCAGCCACAGCAATCAGAGAAGAAAAGGAAATAAAAGGAATCCAAATTGGAAAAGAAGAAGTAAAGCTGTCACTATTTGCAGATGACATGATACTGTACATAGAGAATCCTAAAGATGCTACCAGAAAACTACTAGAGCTAATCAATGAATTTTGAAAAGTAGAGGATACAAAATTAATGCACAGAAATGTCTGGCATTCCTGTACAGTAATGATGAAAAATCTGAAAATGAAATCAGGAAAACACTCCCATTTACCATTGCAACAAAAAGAATAAAATATCTAGGAATAAACCTACCTAAGGAGACAAAAGACCTGTATGCAGAAAATTATAAGACACTGATGAAAGAAATTAAAGATGATACAAATAGATGGAGAGATATACCATGCTCCTGGATTGGAAGAATCAATATTGTGAAAATGATTCTACTACCCAAAGCAATCTACCGATTCAATGCAATCCCTATCAAACTACCACTGGCATTTTTCACAGAACTAGAACAAAAAATTTCACAATTTTTTTGGAAAAACAAAAGACCACGAATAGCCAAAGCAATCTTGAGAACGAAAAACGGAGCTGGAGGAATCAGGCTCCCTGACTTCAGACTATACTACAAAGCTACAGTAATCAAGACAGTGTGGTACTGGCACAAAAACAGAAAGATAGATCAATGGAACAGGATAGAAAGCCCAGAGATAAACCCATGCACATATGGTCAACTTATCTTTGATAAAGGAGTCAGGAATGTACAGTGAAGAAAGGACAGCCTCTTCAATAAGTGGTGCTGGGAAAACTGGACAGGGACATGTAAAAGTATGAGATTAGATCATTCCCTAACACCATACACAAAAATAAGCTCAAAATGGATTAAAGACCTAAATGTAAGGCCAGAAACTATCAAACTCTTAGAGGAAAACATAGGCAGAACACTCTACGACATCAATCACAGCAAGATCCTGTTGGACCCACCTCCTAGAGAAATGGAAATAAAAACAAAGATAAACAAATGGGACCTAATGAAACTTCAAAGCTTTTGCACAGCAAAGGAAACCATAAACAAGACCAAAAGACAACCCTCAGAATGGGAGAAGATATTTGCAAATGAAGCAACTGACAAAGGATTAATCTCCAAAATTTATAAACAGCTCATGCAGCTCAATAGCAAAAAAACAAACAACCCAATCCAAAAATGGGCAGAAGACTTAAATAGGCATTTCTCCAAAGAAGATATACAGACTGCCAACAAACACATGAAAGAATGCTCAACATCATTAATCATTAGAGAAATGCAAATCAAAACTACAAAGAGATATCATCTCACACCAGTCAGAATGGCCATCATCAAGAAATCTAGAAACAATAAATGCTGGAAAGGGTGTGGAGAAAAGGGAACAATCTTGCACTGCTGGTGGGAATGTGAATTGGTACAGCCACTATGGAGAACAGTATGGAGGTTCCTTAAAAAACTAGAAATAGAACTACAATATGACCCAGCAATCCCACTACTAGGCATATACTCTGAGAAAACCATAATTCAAAAAGAGACACATACCAAAATGTTCATTGCAGCTGTATTCACAATAGCCCGGAGCTGGAAACAACCTAAGTGTCCATTATCGGATGAATGGATAAAGAAGATGTGGCACATATATACAATGGAATATTACTCAGCCATAAAAAGAAACGAAACTGAGCTATTTGTAATGAGGTGGATAGACCTAGAGACTGTCATACAGAATGAAGTAACTCAGAAAGAAAAAGACAAATACTGTATGCTAACACATATATATGGAATTAAAAAAAATGTAATGAATAACCTAGGGGGAAAACGGGAACAAAGACAGAGACCTACTTCAGAATGGACTTGAGGATATGAGGAGGAGGAAGGGTAAGCTGTGACAAAGTGAAAGAGAAGCATGGACATATATACACTACCAAATGTAAGGTAGATAGATAGTGGGAACCAGCCGGAGAGCACAGGGACATAAGCTCGGTGCTTTGTGACCGCCTGAGGGGAGGGATGGGGAGGGTGGGAGGGAGGGAGATGCATGAGGGAAGGGATGTGGGAACAGATGTAAATGTATAACTGATTCACTTTGTTATAAAGCAGAAACTAATAAAAAAAATTATCTTTGAGCCGAAAAGGAAAAAAAAGAAGTAATCAATAAAAATTATTAATATACTCTCACAAATAAAAAAAAAAAGAATCCAGCCATAGAGCAACTAAGCCCGTGCACCACAACTACTAAGACTGGGCTCTAAGCCCGCAAGTCACAACTACTGAGCCCACGTGCCACAACTATTGAAGCCCATGCACCTAGAGCCCGTGCTCTGGAACAACACAAGCCACCGAAATGTGAAGCCCGTGCACAGCAACGAACACCCAACACAGCCAAAAAAAAAAAAAAAAAAAAAAGAATCCAGTAAACATTTGCCTGGGTGGTGATAGGATATGTTTTCCAGGTTATATGAGGCTCACTTGGTATAAAATCAATGCACACACCGAAAGTGTACAGTTTATTTACTTTTATATCCATACCCATTCATGATGCAGTGGTGATGGGAATATTTTCTAGAAAGTTGGCACCAGTAACAATGATGTTTAGGGGAACATAAATCAAGGGAAACACAACACAAAAAGTTCACATACACACACAGAATCATACCACTCATTTCACATACAGACACACCCAGTCTCATGCATACAAACATACACCACCTAACCGTAATACAGCTTCTTCCTGGGACTATAGCAATTGGTCACATTACTTGTAAATCACTTTCTATCACCAGGACCCCTACTCTCATTCCCAGCACAAATTTGGAATCAGTTTGCCCTCTACACTAAAACCAGCAAGAATGTCCCACTTTCTCATCTTCAAAGTTCTTCCTCCCCAAGTGACTGATTCCACAATACATACCGTTTTCACGTTCTGTGAAGGCCACCTGCAATTACAGAAGAGAAAACACTATGAGGATAAGATCACAGTAATGCTCAGGTCTTTTGTTCATTTGCTGACAGCAGAAAACCTCATAAGAAACAGTGGTCCAGGGAACCCAGCAAGGGTTATCAGAGCAAACCTACTCAGGCTGAAAGGCAAGAACTTTGCTGGGAGGATGGAACTTCCAAGTCCATTTAGGTTGGAAATTACAGAGTTCTTTTCCTACAGGAAAAATCGCTGCAGAAGAGAGAGCTCCGTACTCTACAGGCTGTAATGGATGCTGTCAATTTTAATGTCCTGTGGAATCAGGCACCATGAGTTGGTAATAGACTCTCACTCCACAATCTCCCAACCAAGCGAGTTGTATATATCTGGAAGGAATACCCTCAAATATTCATAACTTAATTCTATTCAAAGAGAAATAAAGCAATATTTCTATCTCAGACCAGAAAAAATCCAGCTTACCTTGGGGATCCACGGAGGCTTTTCTTCTGTCCTATCACGGTGCAGGTCATGAGCCACATCCTCAGGGAGAGCTGGAGGGACACAGAGTAACAATTAGGACACTGGTAAAGCTGCTCAGGAAATACTCAGGGGCTTTCTTCTCGATGAGGACATGGGGTGGTGTGTATGGATGTGGGAGGTTAGTAAGTGTGGGCTGAGCTGGTGTTGGGCCATCCTCTTTGGCGGATGAAGGAAGGCAAAGGACAAGAGGAAGGAAATGAAAACAGAGCTTTGGCTTTCTAGCTAAGGGGAGCCTCATCAGAAGGGAAGGGTCGATCTAAAAAATGGTAAACACTAAAATGCATGCTCTGTTTCAATGACACAGACCCATGACCCATCCTGCCTCTTTTGAGTTTCTGCTAAATTGCCACTGTCTCTTGATTTTTTCCAGATCACTCTTTCCCCAGCATCCACAATGCCAACTACTGCATTTATCATGTCTTCTGTTGTATGATATTTTATACCTGATTAACAGCAACCTCCATTAAAGGACTGAATTCAGTCCTAGACAAAATATGCTATATTTATTCACGAATCACTTGTCTTAAAGAAAATCAAATACACAAGATTTGACAAAACTGAAATCCTACCATTTAGATACCACCACTATCAATCGTATCATATTTTACTCCCAGTCTTTGTTGTCTATAAAATATACGTATGCCCACTGTGACAGGGGTTGTCCATACTCTAGGGAGCTGTTCCATAAGTGGGACACTTCGTTATGAGGAGGGAGCCCAGACTGAGTACAGCCTGTCTCTAACCCAGCTGTGCAGGAGAAGTGTACAGCCTAACAGTCAGGTTCCACTTTGAGTCCTTGGGTGTGGGCTACAGGAATTGACCAATTCTAAGGCTTATGGTAATGTTATCCAATACAATAAAATAGCTCCCTGATTCTTATCTGCTTTTGGCCTTGTTTAAGCAATGACACCAGCACTGACAGATATGACCTGTACTGTATACATGGGGTCTCACACCTCTCAGAATCTGGGAGCTGACCAGGAGAATGCAGGTCCTGAGGTGAATTTCACATTAATGACTGTGCCAAAGTCAACTGATAAGTCCACCCATAGCTGCCCTGGATTCTGTGACCACTAAGGCCACCTGATGGGCAAGGTCTGGACCTTTGGAGATGCTAGGACTTCCAGCCAAGGATACGGATGCAGAGACTCCCTTGCTCCATGACTGAGGATCCCTTGGCTGAGTGGTAAGTGCAGGTCAGGGATCCAGAGCACCCACATTGGGACCCACCCCTGGGTTCTCAGTTTGGCTTTTCCACTTAGGAGGTCAAGAGCTGAGAACATTTATCTCTGCACCATCTCCTTCTGAGGAAAAGGAATATTAACCAAATCTGGGCAACAGCTGTGTTGAGGGAAGAACAAGGTAGTGTACAGACAGTGTGCAGTGGTGATGAGGTTTGTTGCCAGGTGAATTGTGCTGTGTAAGAGGGAAATATCTCATGAGGAAACACACACATGATCACGCATGCAGGTTTACAATCACACCACATAGGCTCACACATGGACCCCACCCCAACCCTGATACACACAAACCCACATCATCTAAATGATGCAGTTACTTCCAGGACCATAGAACTTGGGCATGGCTCTTTACTGGGAAATCAGTCTCTAGCTCTACACCCCCAGCCCTCATCCCTGTAGGGACCCTGAATCAGGGTGTCTCTCCAAGCAAAGCCAGCAAGAGAGTCCCACCTTCTTCATCATCTAGGTTGTTCCTCAGCACAGGGGTGATCTCTGAATACATACCGTTTTTGTTTGCTGTCCAATCCACCTGTGATTAGAGAAGAGAAAACAGTGTAAGGATCTCAGCATCATGTGCTCTGTGGACACAGGTATTTCATCTATTCTTTTGTCCTCAGAAAAGCAAATGGGAAACTGTTGTTGAGTCAATGGCCCCAAAAGAAACCAGAGAAGAAAGCTGTGGTAAAGGCTCGATCTTTGCCTGGAAGATCTCTCAGGTCCACTTTGAGGAGCAAATACAAAAGTCTATTTCAAGGAGGGAAATTTTCTGCTGAGGAAAGTGTGTCTGACTCTACAGTTTCTAACTGATGTTGCCATTTTTTAAATGGCCTTTTGAATAAGTTATCTGTTGGGAAAGAGCTTCAATCAGCATGCATCCAACCAAGCAAAATTGTATACATCAGCTGTCTTGAACATTGTAGATCTTCAGATCTGAAATCAATTGGAAAAGAAAGAAATGAAGCAAACTTTTAATCTCTGATAAATAAGGGGAGCTTACCCTGGAGGTAGAAGGAGCCTCTTCAACTGCCCTCACATAGGGCAGTTCCTCCAAACGGTCCTCATGGGGCTCTAGGAGGACACAGAGTAAGTGTCAGGACACTGGTGATGCTGCTCAGGAATTACTCAGAGAGCCTCGTTAATGTGGACACAGGGTGGGAGTGTATGGATGCAGGTGGTTACTGAGTGTGGACTGAGGTGCTGTTGGACAAACCTCCCTGGTGGGTGGAGGAAGGCAAAGGGGAGGAACATTTCAGAAATGAGGAAGAGAACCTTTAGCTTTCTAGCTGTAGGGAACCTAATCAATTTGAAAGTGTCAGTCTGAAAAAGCTTGAACACTAACATTGCACTATGTTTCAGTATAGAGTCCCACGGCCCCTCTGCCCATTTGAAAGTCCCTCCAAATCCCCCTTCTTCTTGAAATGTTACAAGACTCTTTCAGCTTCCTTCTAATCAAATATGTTGCTCCTTCATTCATCGTCCATTCTGTTGGATTGTTGACTTATTTTATTGTGATGAAATATACATATTTATGCTTTTCCTAATTTTGAAGTATACAGTTCACTAGCATTTCTAACTTTCACAATGCTGTGTACCCATCAACACAATCTACATCTTAATCTTTTGCATCATTTCAACGTAACCTCTGTACCCATTAAATCATAATCCACCTTACTCCTGCCTCCTGACCTTGGTCATTTCTACTTCCGGTGTCTGTGAGTTTGCCTACACTAGGTACCTCATACAAGTGGAATCATATAATATTTGTCTTTCTGCGCCTGCCTTATTTCACTAACAATAATATAATTTTTATATTATTTGGATCATTCATTTTGTAGAATAAGTCAAACTGTAATTCCTTTTTATGGTTGAAAATTATTCCATTCTGTGTAGATATCACATTTTATTTATCCATTCATCACCTCATGGACTTTGGATTGTTTCTATCTATTGGCTACTAAGAATAATGCTACTATGAACATTAGTGTACGCATTTCTCTATGGCACCATAATGGTGACAAATAATACTGTACATATTTCAAATATCATTGAATATAACAACACAAGGTGTGACTCTTAGGTGAACTATGGACTTTTAATTAGTAAAAATATACTTACATTGTTTCACTAATTGTAACAAATGTACTTCACCTATGCTATATATTATTAATAGCTGAAACTGGAGTGATAGGATACAGGAATTTTCTGTATGGATGTACAACTTTTATGTCAGTATAATCCTGTTCTAAATAATGTCTAATAATTTAAAGAAATCTCAAAACATGGTTTCAGGGAGGGATGTGTTGTTGCTAACGTTCAAAAATCAGCTAATGTCTAAACCATAACTAGAGACCATCTTCCCTCTTAAACATGAACCAAATTTTGAATTTTAAATGTATGTTTACTTCCATGGTTAAAACAGTACCAGCTGGCTTAGTAAGTTTCAATTTGAACACATGGAATAAAAGAAGAATACTGCTTAATATTTCATAGCTATTTCTTAAATATGAGGCACTGAATAAACTAGAATAATTACTCTTGAGAGAACCTAATGAAAAATTTTCCACAGTACCTTCAGCTGGGTCATTTATAGCGTGCACCCTAAAATGTGGCCAGATGCGGATCTTTTTCAGCCAGCCTGGGATTGATATTCTTGACCTCTGATGAGTGTTTCTTCTTCTCGCATTCTGGGAGCAGCATCCTGGGAAATGCATTACAATAGAGACAACTATTGACATCATGCTGGCAGAAGACCATGGGGAAATTACCAATAATTTATTTACAGTTCAATCCTTTGGTCCCTTTCCTCACCAGCTGCCCAGCAGAGCCTCCTGAATCAAAGTTGGACTTAGGAAGATCTTGCAGTTTGCTATGCAGTGAAAACACCCAACAGACAGGTTTTGTGGGCAAATATCTTTATTTAACTGAGAATGTCTAGAAACTCAGCAAACCATTGGGACAATGACTGATGGACTGGATTCAAATCCCGTTTAGAAGAAGCATGTACTTGGGAAAGATATATAGATCCCTCTTTGCCTCAGTTCCCTGTTCTGAGATGTAGGAATGCTAATATGGCCTACTTTTAGCATTATGTCATGGGGCCAAAAATGATTGAATATAGGTAAAATGTTTGAAAAATAAAGGACCGGTGCTTCAAAAAGCTCTATAAGTGTTCAATCCTGAATGATGGCAAGAATAAGCTGGATATTTCATAGCTGTTGAAAGGAGAGGATGGATTTGACGGCAACAAGTAAAGGAGGGATTCAAGTTTACTCTTCAGCTTTTTCATGGGAACAATGCTTTACAGCTCATGGAGAATATCCATGATCATGTCTGACACCTAGCCCTGTTGGGGGTGAAGGGGAGGGCAAAGTGGGGGTTGTAACCCTTATGTTATGGTGGAGGGTGTGGAAATTTAGAGAGAAAAGTGACTGTCCAAGAGTCACAACCACGATGAATGATGGATTATGGACAGGACAGAGAGAGCCAGTGCCTACCCTGAGCTCAATACGTGGGGTAGATCTCTGGGGTTTCTCTTCACCTTATGCAGTGTTCCTTGCCCAGCACACAGAAACACAGCCGGCACAAGTGATGGAAGACAGACTTTCCACAGGAGAAGGACATTTCGTTTCCTTAGCACAGAATCCGATAGTGAATATTAGCCTCAAAGGAGAAAGGTGGAGTGAATTTCCTCCATCTACTCCTGGAGGCTCCTTCTTTCTCGGACTCCTTCAGAAATGGCTGTGGCATGTGGGTACAAGCATGGGCTCCCTGCAAAAGGAAGGAGGCCTGCCTAGCACTAGGTGCTTCAGGTAAGGGGGAAGGACTCATCCCGAGGCTCTAATAGGAAACAGTTAGAAAGAGGGAAGTGGCAGAGAGATGCATCATAACCATTCAGAATGCTATGAGACCTACTAAGAGATGAGATTTCTTATTAAATGAAGTTGTAATTGAACCAGTAGTAGGCATGCTGAAACCCAGTTTTGTTCATTAAGAATCCAGCCATGGAGCAACTAAGTCCGTGCACCACAACTACAAAGCCTGTGCTCTAGAGCCTGCAAGTCACAACTACTGAGCCCAAGTGCCACAACTATTGAAGCCCATGCACATAGAGCCCGTGCTCTGGAACAAGAGAAGCCACCGAAATGAGAAGCCCGCGCACTGCAACGAAGAGCCAACACAGCCAAAAGAAAAAAAATCCAGTAAACATTTGCTTGGGTGGTGATAGGATTTGTTTTCCAGGTTAAATGAGGCTCACTTGGTATAAAATCAATGCACACACTGAAAGTGTACAGTATATTTATTTTTATATCCATACCCATTCATGATGCAGTGGTGATGGGAATATTTTTTAGAAAGTTGGCCCCAGTAACAGTGATGTTTAGGGGAACATAAATCAAGGGAAACACAACACAAAAAGTTCACATACACACACAGAATCATCCCACTCATTTCACATACAGACACACCCAGTCTCATGCACACAAACCTACACCACCTAACCGTAATACAGCTTCTTCCTGGGACTATAGTAATTGGTCACATTACTTGTAAATCTCTTTCTATCACCAGGACCCCTACTCTCATTCCCAGCACAAATTTGGAATCAGTTTGCCCTCTACACGAAAACCAGCAAGAATGTCCCACTTTCTCATCTTCAAAGTTCTTCCTCCCCAAGTGACTAATTCCACAATACATACCGTTTTCACGTTCTGGGAAGGCCACCTGCAAATACAGAAGAGAAAACACTATGAGGATAAGGTCACAGTGATGCTCAGGTCTTTTGTTCATTTGCTGACAGTAGAAAACCTCATAAGAAACAGTGGTCCAGGGAATCCAGCAAGGGTTACCAGAGCAAACCTACTCAGGCAGAAAGGCAAGAACTTTGCTGGGAGGATGGAACTTCCAAGTCCATTTAGGTTGCAAATTACAGAATTCTTTTCCTAGAGGAAAAATCGCTGCAGGAGAGAGAGATCCATACTCTACAGGCTGTAATGGATGCTGTCAATTTTAATGTCCTGTGGAATTAGGAACCATGAGTTGGTAATAGACTCTCACTCCACATTCTCCCAACCAAGGGAGTTGTATATATCTGGAAGGAATACCCTCAAATATTCATAACTTAATTCTATTGAAAGAGAAATAAAGCAATATTTCTATCTCAGACCAGAAAAAATCCAGCTTACCTTGGGGACCCACGGAGGCTTTTCTTCTGTCCTATCATGGTGCAGGTCAACCGCCACATCCTGAGGGAGAGCTGGAGGGACACAGAGTAATTGTCAGGACACTGGTGATGCTGCTCAGGAATTACTCAGTGGCTTTCTTCTCGATGAGGACATGGGGGGTGTCTATGGATGTGGGAGGTTAGTAAGTGTGGGCTGAGCTGGTGTTGGGCCTTCCTCTTTGGGGAAGAAGGAAGGCAAAGGACAAGAGGAAGGAAATGAAAACAGAGCTTTGGCTTCTTAGCTAAGGGGAGCCTAATCAGAAGGGAAGGATCGATCTAATAATGGTAAACACTTAAATGAATGCTGTGTTTCAATGACAGAGACCAATGACCCCTCCTGCCTCTTTTGAGCTTCTGCTAAATTGCCACTGTCTCTTGATTTTTCCCAGATCACTCTTTCTCCAGCATCCACAATGCCAGCTACTGCATTTATCATGTCTTCTGTTGTATAATATTTTATACTTGATTAACAGCAACCTCCTTAAAGGACTGAATTCCATCCTAGACAAAATATGCTATTTTATTCACTAATCACTTGTCTTAAAGAAAATCAAATACACAAGATTTGACAAAACTGAAGTCCTACCCATTAGATACAGCCACTATCAATCGTATCATATTTTTCTCCCAGTCTTTGGTTTCTGTATAATGTAAGTATGCCCACTGAGTCAGCGGCTGTCCATACTCTAGGGAGCTGTTCCATAAGTGGGACACTTCGTTATGAAGAAGGAGCCCAGACTGAGCACAGCCTGTCTCTAACCCAGCTGTGCAGGAGAAGTGTACAGTCTAACAGTCAGGTTCCACTTTGAGTCCTTGGGTGTGGGCTACAGGAATTGACCAATTCTAAGGCTTATGGTAATGTTATCCAATACAATAAAATAGCTCCCTGATTCTTATCTGCTTTTGGCCTTGTTTAAGCAAAGACACCAGCACTGACAGATATGACCTGTACTGTATACATGGGGTCTCACACCTCTCAGAATCTGGGAGCTGACCAGGAGAATGCAGGTCCTGAGGTGAATTTCACATTAATGACTGTGCCAAAGTCAACTGATAAGTCCACCCATAGCTGCCCTGGATTCTGTGACCACTAAGGCCACCTGATGGGCAAGGACTGGACCTTTGGAGATGCTAGGACTTCCAGCCAAGGATACGGATGCAGGGACTCCCTTGCTCCATGACTGAGGATCACTTGGCTGAGTGGTAAGTGCAGGTCAGGGATCCAGACCACCCACATTGGGACCCACCACTGGGATCTCAGATTGGGTTTTCCACTCAGGAGGTCCAGATCTTAGAACATTTATCTCTGCACCATCTCCTTCTGAGGAAAAGAAATATTAACCAAATCTGGGCAACAGCTGTGTTGAAGGAAGAACATGCAACCACGTTCAGAAAACAAGTAAGGGTCCTGTGCCTGAGCTAACCTTAGGCACTTCAAAAAAACTCCGTAAGTCTCTTAGCCCCTTAGAGGGGATGAAAACAATATTTGAGTTATAAGTAACTTGTCCCAATTCCCTTAGTCTGGAATACTGAAACAAAAGTTCTACAGCAGGGGAATCCTCATAAAGACACAGCACCGGCCAGGCTTTACCCCAGCCTTGGAAGAACTGGGAAGGATAAGAGCAAGGCAGGCCTGAGGAAAGGTCAGAGGGTAGGCAGGACTGGGGTGTGGGGAGCAGGGGCAGGGCTGTCTGGACGGAGAAATGTGTTGTAAGGAGAGCAGTGACCCTGCGTCGTGCTGCCCTGAGTCTCTGTCCTGGGCCTGGTCAACTCCAGGAGACCAGGTCAGCAGGGCTGTGAAAGCAAGTGTGTCAAGATGCCCAGCAGCCCCTTCACACAGCCCTCTAGAATTTCTGCCGCCCATTGAGGGTCTCTAGGGGCAGCTGGACGTGGACCCCTCTCAAATGGAAGCATGTCAGCACATCAGCCTTGGGGAAGTGCAGAGGCTGAGATGAGGTCAAGGAGACTGAGCACATGCAGTGATCCCAGAGGACGTGTTCTGTGACTCATCCATCTCTGGGACTGTCCTTTACAAGAGGAACAAACAGTGAGGACAAAACATGAGGTGAAGCCACAAGTCCTGAAAGTGCAGAGGGAGACAGTTCACTTCTCATCCACCACCTCACCCTTTCTAGAAGAACTTGGTCTCAAGTTTCAAGGGCCCATGAGAGTTTTGACGCACAGGTTCTGTCCATCATAGGTCAATATGCAAAAGAAAACAAACTCTCCTGTGCACAATATCCTAGATGTGCTAACCAGAAAACAAACTTCCATATTAGGCAGTGACAAGCACAAGAAAGAGCAGCTCATGTGCAAAAGATCAGTGTTGATGAGCAAATCAAGAAAAGGTGATTATAGAGCACAGTCACGTCTAAGGACACAATTTCTCTCTGTTGTATCATTAAAATGTGAAAAAAACAAGTCAGAACTCTACACATATTTCATTCTTCTTTCTGATTTCATATCCACCTTCCTCAGTCTCCAAAGCAGGAGATATAACCCTAAAGTTCCAGGAACCCTCTGCCATTAGATCCTACCTAAGTGTTGTTCCTACCTGTATCCTTTTCCTTATCACGGCCACAAATGCTATCCAAAGTCGATTCTGTAGAAACACGAACATGAATTTACCAGTCTTATGGATACATTTAAAATGTGACTAATGTGACTGAGTAATTGGATATTTTATTTTGTTTTATTTTAATACACTAAGATAATCATTGATTGAATTAAATAAATTATAACAGGCACAACTAGCTAGTGGCTACCACACTGTAATACACATCCCTCTCTCTCTCTCTCTCCATATATATGTATATATATATATATAATATATGGAGAATGTTACCACCACTCCCCTGTTTATTCATTTCTGTATGTTGTATCAATTAAAGATGACTATTTGCTGATGGTTTAACGAAGGTAAAACCTCTGCCCCGTGAAGTACTTAGCCCAAGGGGTAAGAGGGATGCGTCCCTCTGCTGGTTTCCCTGGTAACCGATGAGCCCATCTGCTGTCAACTCCCCCTTTAACTGGTAGCCTGCCTATTCCGCCCAGAGAGAAGCATGCTGCTACTGCTGCTGCTGCGTTCTGCCTGCCATCGGCTATCTACAGTGGGATGTCTCTCCAGGACCACTTTGCTTCTGACGTGAAAGATCTCCCATTTATTAAACCATGAATGTCTCTGTCCCTGACTCCGGGCTCTTTCCTTAGCCCTGAGGCTGAGCAAGTACAGGGCTTGCAGGCGTGAGAGGTGCAGCCCAACACCTTCTGCAAGGCAGTTTGCTGGCCAGATTTGATGATTCATTTGTAGGTGTTTCCTAGGCTCATGCATACCTGCCAGGCACTCATGAGACCCTGGGGACACTGAAACAGTTATGTCAACACCGAGATCCTAGAGGAATTCCCGACAGGTGTTCCACTTGAGGGGAGAGGTAATGAGCATGGCCCAGTGCACCTGTGCTAGACATAATCAGCGAGCAGGTGCAGAAGGGAGGGAGGGACATTCACTCACTTCATGAGGCCATCCTTCTCACCACTGCCTCTGAAAAATCCAGGAAAGGAAGGGACAAAATGCCCTCAGAAGGTAAATGGCCTGTACACTGAAAACTACAAACCACTGCTGAAAGAATTAAACAAGGAACAAATCATTGAAATGACATATCATATTAATAGACTGGAGACTTATTATAGTTGACATTTCTACACTACCCAAAGGTAAATATAAATTCATTGTAATACCTATCAAAATCCCAATGTCATTTTCAAAGAAATAGAAAAAAAAAAGATCCTAAAATACATATGGAATCACTAAGGACTCCAAACAGACAAAACAATCCTGAGACCAAAGAACATAGATGGAGGCTTCCCACTTCCTGACATCAAAACACATTACAAAGCCACAGGAATCAAAACTGTACAGTACGGACATAGAAACAGATACATAGGCCTAAAGACCAGAATAAATAACCACCAGGAAAACTCATAGATACATGGCCAAATGAAATTCACCAAGCTTCTAAGACAACAAATAGGGAAAGTATAGTTTTTTCAACAGTCAATAGGATGAAAATATAACTTACAGAAAGATTATAAACATATAATAGAAAAGGAGCAAATGTCCAAAACATATAAGAAAAACAATACAAATCAAATGAAAACTAAGTTAAAAAATTAAAAAGGGTAAATAAATGGGTTAAGAAATGTGCAAAGACTTAAATAAGATATTTCCTGAAAAAGACATACAAATGGCTAACAAATATAGGAAAAATTTCACAACCTCACTAATCATCAGGGCAATGCAAATGAACACCTCACACTTGCTAGGCTGTGTATTATAAAGAAAAAAATTAACAGCTTAAGGCTAAGATGTAGGGAATTGGAAACTTTGTACACTGCTGGTGTGAATGTAAAATGGTGCAGCTCTTATGAAAAAGAGTACGGGGGTTCCTTATAAATTTATAAACAGAAATATCATATGATTCAGCAATCACAGTTCTGGGTATATATCCAAAGGAAATTAAATCAGTATCACAATGAGATGAACTTAGGTTCATTGCAGCATTCTCCACAATAGCCTAGATATGCAACCAACTTCACAAAACAAGTAAGGGTCCTGTGCCTGAGCTAACCTTAGATACTTCAAAACAACTCTGTAAGTCTCTTAGCCCCTTAGAGAGGATTAAAGCAATATTAGTGTTAAAAGTAACTTGTCCTAATTCCCTTAGTGTGGAATACTGAAAGAAAAGTTCTACAGCAGGGGAAGCCTCATAAACACACAGCACCTGCCAGGGTTTACCCCAGACTTGGAAGAACTGGGAAGGATAAGACCAAGGCAGGCCTGAGGTAAGGTGAGTGGGTAGGCAGGACTGGGGTGTGGGGAGCAGGGGCAGGGCTGTCCGGATGGAGCAGTGTGTTGTAAGAAGAGCAGTGACCCTGGGTCCTGCTGCCTGAGTCTCTTTCCTGGGCCTGGTGAATTCCAGGAGACCAGGTTAGCAGGTCTGTGAGAGCCAGTGTGTGAAGCGAGCCCAGCAGCCACTTCACAGAGTCCTCTAGAATTCCTGCCAGGCATGAAGGGTCTTTAGGATCAGCTGGACGTGGAGCCCTCTCAAATGGAAGCATGTCTGCACATCAGCGTTGGGAGGTGCTGAGGCTGAAATGAGGAGACTGAGCACATGCATTGATCCCAAAGTATGTGTTCTGTGACTCATACACCTCTGGGAGAGCGCTTTCCATGAGGAATAAACAGTGAGGACAAAAGTAACATGAAGCTACAAGTCCTGAAAGTGTTGACGGAGAGAGTTCAAGTCTCATCCACCACCTGACACTCACTGTAAGAACTTGTTCTCTAGTGTCAAGTGACTATGAGAGTTTTGTTCCCACTAGGATATGGCCATCATACGTGAATGTGAAAAGGAAACCAAAATCCTGGTGCAAAATACTCTGCAGGTACAAAACAGAAACGAACCTTTCATCTTTGGCAGTGAAAAAGCAATGAAAGAGTAATCTTGTGAGAAAGAAAATTTCTGAATGGCAAAGCAAGAAAAGATGACTATAAGCACAGTACAGTCAAAGGACATGGACACAATAACTCTATTATATCATTAAAATTTGGAAAGAGCAAATCAGAATCCTACACATATTTCCTTCTTCCTGATTTCATATTCACCTTCCTTAGTTTCTAAAGAACCGGGTGGAACCCTAGTGTTCTAGGAATTGTCTCCCTTTAGATCCTACCTGAGAGTTGTTCGCTATGTGAATCGTCATCAGCATCAGTGCTATGTATGCTCTCCAAGATCCATTCTGTACAAACACAACCATGAGCATAAAGTTATTATACAAGTTGACCCACCCATTTCTCCTACTCGACTTGCTGGCTCACAAGGCATCACCCTGGTCTTCCCTCCAGGTTCTCAGACCTCCCCTGTGCTCTGTGCAGACAGAGTCCTTCAATAAGATATTGATCACAGTTGAAAATTTCAAATGAGGGAGAGATGCTGAGAAAATCACCTTTCGACCCCTCACTTCTATAAACCCATTTATAGCTTTCACCGTCAACCTTACCAACCTGAAATTCCAGACGGTACAGACACACTTCATACATGGCTAGTGTGACCAAGGAATTGTGTGTTTTTTGCGTTTTTTAATAGAATGAGTTAAGTCTTGTTTGAACTAAATTAATTATAAATAGACACATTTGGTTAGTGGCTACCACACTGGAAAGCTCAGCTCTAAGAAATCCAAAGATGAGAAAGAGGCAACCAACCACCCTTCCCATGGTTATTCTTTACTGCAGAAAATTTGATGGCCTGGCCTGATCATACGTATGTAGGTATATCTTGGGCTCTTGGACCCACGCCAGGCATTGGGAGAATCCTGGGGGACACTAAAATAGTACAGTCAACACTCAGATCCAAGAGGAATTCCCAGCAAGGGGCCCACTTGTAGACAGAGGTGAAGGGCATGGCCCAGTACACCTGTATTAGATATAACCAGAGAGTACGTGCAGGGGGAGGGAGGGATTTCACTCTCTCCATGAGTCCATCCTTCTCAATCCTGACTTTAGAAGACCTGAGGAAGGCAGGGGAAAAGGCCCCGTAGGAGGTGAAAAATTTGTATACTGAAAACTACAGGATATTACTGAAAAAAATTAAGGAAGAGACAAGTAATTGGAATGACATACCATGTTCATAGACTGGAGTATTAAATACTGTTGGAATTTCTATACTACATAAAGGGATGTACACATATATCACAACAACCCACAAAATTCCATGTCATTATTATAGAAGTGGACAGAATCCTAAAATACATATGGAAACCCCCAAGTAGATAAAAGAATCTTGAGAGCAAAGAGCAATGATGGAGATTAACACCTCTTGAACTCAAAACACATAACAATGCCAGAGTAGTCAAAACAGTCTGCTACTGGCATCAAGACAGTGAGATTGACCAATGAAATATAATAGAGAGACCCCAAATAAACGCACATATATATGGCCAACTGATCTTTGCCAAGGTTCTAAGATTACCAAGTGAAGAAAGGATAGTCTCTTCAACAATCAACAGAATGAAAAGGCAACCTATAGGATGGGAGGAAAAATGTGTAAACCTTGTATCTGAATAAGAGACCAATATCCAGAATATATAAGAAACTACTACAAGTCAATTTCAGAAAAACAGCGGGCAAATAACTGAGTTTAAAAATGGGTAAAAAGCTTCACTAGACATTTCTCCATAAAGACATACAAGTGGTCAATCTACATATGAAAATTTGCTCAACCTCGCTAAGCATCACGGAAATGGAAATCAAGCCACAAGGAGATATCACTCACACCTGTTAGGATGTGTATTATAAAAAGATAATTAGGGCTTCCCTGGTGGCACAGTGGTTGAGATTCCCCCACCGATGCAGGGGACACATGTTCGTGCCCAGGTCTGGGAGGATCCCACATGCCGCTGAGCAGCTTGTCCCATGAGCCATGGCCGCTGAGCCTGTGTGTTTGGAGCCTGAGCTCCACAACGGGAGAGCCCACAACAATGAGAGACACATGTACGG
Source organism: Mesoplodon bidens (assembly GCF_964165515.1). Lineage (NCBI taxonomy): Eukaryota > Metazoa > Chordata > Mammalia > Artiodactyla > Ziphiidae > Mesoplodon > Mesoplodon bidens. Next base: position 461,348 of record NW_027672367.1, on the reverse strand, counting down.
CAAAAAAAAAAAAAAAAAAAAAAAAGAAAGAAAATTAATGGATGCTGGGAAAGATGTGAAGAAGTGGAACTTCTGTACCCTGTTTTGTACCATGTAGTAATGTAAAATCGTGTAGCCATTATGGAAAACAGAATGGAGGTCCCCTAAAAATTATTAAGAGAACTCTCATAAAATCCAGCAATCACTCATTTAGGTTTATATACAAAGGAGATAAAACAAGAATGTCCAAGAGATATCTACAATCTCATGTCCATGGCAGCATTATACACAATACACAACATAGAAAAACTGCCTAGTGTCCATGGGAAGATGAATTAATAAAGAAAATGTTGTGTATACATACAGTGGAATGTCATTCAGTCTATGAAAAAGGAGGAAATCCTGCCATTTGCAGCAACACGAAAGAACTTGGAGGACATTTGTAAGAGCGATATAAGCCAGTCACATAAGGTCAAAAACTGAAAGAAAACTCCTAGAAGCAGAGGGTAGAAGGGTGGTTCCAAGAGCTGGCAGGAGGTTGACATGGGGAGTCTCTGTTCAATGGTTAGAATGTGTTATTTCAAAATGGAAAAGTTCTAGACACATGCTGTACAACAAGGTACATGTAGTCAACAGGACTGCCTGGACATTTCAAAACTTGTTAAGAAGTTGGATTTCATCGTATGTGTCCTTTTACAACAATAAAATACACATATGTAAAATAAATACAAAGTGAAAAAAGGGGAAAAAAGAAGAAAAATAAGGAGAGGGAAAGAAGGAAGCAGGAAGGGTCTCGAATATACACAGGTATCAGGAGATAATGGGAGAGAAGCTCCTCTCCCCAGGCTTTAAAGAAGACATCTCTCCAGAGTTCACTCCAGCAAGAGGGGGCTGTCCTTTCTCTTCCCCATCCAAGCAGAAGTGCCAATAGCATCCTAAGTGTGGCCCAGGCTGTGCTCAGGTGTACACTTTTCCTTGATCTCTAAACCAACCACACCTGACTCCCCATGACTCAGGTGTCCTTAATGTATCTCCTTCCACTTCTCTAAAGCATTTCCCTCTTCAAGTGCAGCCCGAGGCGCCAATCCTGTCCTCACACGTGGGGTCCACTGGGCGGGTCTCTGAGTTCTTAAGAGCCTCCCTGTGAGTAGCAGGCACTGAATTGCACACCAGGGTTCCCCTCAGCACCATCAGGAAACTACGACCTAGGGATTGAGGATTTCTAGAAAAACTTTACTCATACACAGTCTCTTGGGTAAACAAGTGACATTTTACAATCAAGCATTTTCAGTATTTTCTTTGGTGGGGAAAATATTGACACATATACGGCAATCATATTCTATTAAAGTATGTATTTCTCAAAGGACTCACTATCGAAAAAAATTTTTTAAGTATAACTTTCCATGTTTTAATTGACTTTACTCCCAGACTTGTTTGCTTCCAAAAGCCTTCAGAAAATACCAAGAACCTACATCATCTGGCAGTTTGCACAGCAACATGAGTGGAGATCCTCTTGTCACACTGCTTGATTTCTCTGTCCCACCTTGCAAAGCACAACCTCCTGTCCGCCCTCCTGGGAAGGGAGCCAGTGCCCACCCAGAGCTCAATCCCTGGGGTAGATCTCTTGGTTCTGTCTTCACTGTATGCAGTGTTTCTTGCCCAGCACACAGAAACACGGCCGGCACAAGTGATGGAAGACAGACTTTCTACAGGAGAAGGACATTTCGTTTCCTTAGCACAGAATCCGATAGTGAAGATTAGCCTCAAAGGAGAAAGGTGGAGTGAATTTCCTCCATCTACTCCTGGAGGCTCCTTCTTTCTCGGATTCCTCCAGAACTGGGTGTGGCATGTCGGTACAAGCATGGGCTCCCTGCAAAAAGAAGGAGGCCTGCCTAGCACTAGCTGCTTCAGGTAAGGGGGGAGGACTCATCCCGAGGCTCTAATAGGAAACAGTTAGAATGAGGGAAGTGGCAGAGAGATGTATCATAACCATTCAGAATGCTATGAGACGTACTAAGAGATGAGATTTCTTATTAAATGAAGTTGTAATTGGCCCAGTAGTAGGCATGCTGAAACCCAGTTTTCTTCACTAAGAATCCAGCCATGTAGCAACTAAACCCGTGCACCACAACTACTAAGCTTGTGCTCTAGACCCTGAAAATCACAACTACTGAGCCCACGTGACACAACTTTTGAAGCCCATGCACCTAGAGCCCGTGGTCTGGAACAACAGTAGCCACCGAAATGAGAAGCCCACGCAGTGCAACGAAGACACAACACAGCCAAAAGAAAAAAAAAAGTATCCAGTAAACATTTGCCTGGGTGGTGATAGGATTTGTTTTCCAGGTGAAATGAGGCTCTCTCGGTATAAAATCAATGCACACCCTGAAAGTGTACAGTTTATTTACTTTTATATCCATACTTATTCATGATGCAGAGTTGATGGGAATATTTTTAAGAAAGTTGGCACCAGTAACAGTGATGTTTATGGGAACATAAATCAAGGGAAACACAACACAAAATGTTCACATACACACAGAATTATACCAGTCATTTCACATACAGACACACCGTGTCTCATGCACAAAAACTTACACCACCTAACCGTAATACAGCTTCTTCCTGGGACTATAGTAATTGGTCACATTACTTGTAAATCTCTTTCTATCACCAGGTCCCCTACTCTCATTCCCAGCACAAATTTGGAATCAGTTTGCCCTCTACAATAAAACCAGCAAGAATGTCCCACTTTCTCATCTTCAAAGTTCTTCCTCCCCAAGTGACTGATTCCAGAATACATACCGTTTTCACGTTCTGTGAAGGCCACCTGCAACTACAGAAGAGAAAACACTATGAGAATAAGATCACAGTGATGCTCAGGTCTTTTGTTCATTTGCTGACAGTAGAAAACCTGATAAGAAACAGTGGTCCAGGGAACCCAGCAAGGGTTATCAGAGCAAACCTACTCAGGCTGAAAGCCAAGAACTTTGCTGGGAGGATGGTACTTCCAAGTTCATTTAGGTGGGAAATTACAGAATGCTTTTCCTAGAGGAAAAATCGCTCCAGGAGAGAGAGCTCCATACTCTGCAGGCTGTAATGGATGCTGTCAATTGTAATGTCCTGTGGAATCAGGCACCATGAGTTGGTTATAGACTCTCACTCCACATTCTCCCAACCAAGGGAATTGTATGTATCTGGAAGGAATACCCTCAAATATTCATAACTTAAATCTACTGAAAGATAAATAAAGCAATATTTCTATCTCAGACCAGAAAAAATCCAGCTTACCTTGATGATCCCCGGAGGCTTTTCTTCTATCCTATCACGGTGCATGTCAACCGCCACATCATCAGGGAGAGCTGGAGGGACACAGAGTAACTGTCAGGACACTGGTGATGCTGCTCAGCAATTACTCAGGGGCTTTCTTCTCGATAAGGACATGGGGTGGTGTGTATGGATGTGGGAGGTTAGTAAGTGTGGGCTGAGCTGGTGTTGGGCCATCCTCTTTGGGGGACGAAGGAAGGTAAAGGACAAGAGGAAGGAAATGAAAACAGACCTTTGGCTTTCTAGCTAAGGGGAGCCTCATCAGAAGGGAAGGGTCGATCTAAAAAATGGTAAACACTAAAATGCATGCTCTGTTTCAATGACACAGACCCATGACCCATCCTGCCTCTTTTGAGCTTCTGCTAAATTGCCACTGTCTCTTGATTTTTCCCAGATCACTCTTTCTCCAGCATCCACAATTCCAGCAACTGCATTTATCATGACTTCTGTTGTATGATATTCTAAACTTGGTTAACAGCAACCTCTATTAAAGGACTGAATTCAATCCTAGACAAAATATGCTATATTTATTCACTAATCACTTGTCTTAAAGAAAATCAAATACACAAGATTTGACAAAACTGAAATCCTACCATTTAGATATAGCCACTATCAATCGTATCATATTTTTCTCCAAGTCTTTGTTTTCTATACAATGTATGTATGCCCACTGAGTCAGGGGCTGTCCATACTCTAGGGAGCTGTTCCATAAGTGGGACACTTCGTTATGAAGAGGGAGCCCAGACTGAGCACAGCCTGTCTCTAACCGAGCTGTGCAGGAGAAGTGTAGAGGCTAACAGTCAGGTTCCACTTTGAGTCCTTGGGTGTGGGCTACAGGAATTGACCAATGGTATGGCTTATGGTAATGTTATCCAATACAATAAATAGCTCTCTGATTCTTATCTGCTTTTGGCCTTGTTTAAGCAATCACACCAGCACTGACAGATATGACCTGTACTGTATACATGGGGTCTCACACCTCTCAGAAGCTGGGAGCTGACCAGGAGAATGCAGGTCTTGTGGTGAATTTCACATTAATGACTGTGCCAAAGTCAACTGATAAGTCCACCCATAGCTGCCCTGGATTCTGTGATCATTAAGGCCACCTGATGGGCAAGGTCTGGACCTTTGGAGATGCTAGGACTTCCAGCCAAGGATACGGATGCAGGGACTCCATTGCTCCATGACTGAGGAACCCTTGGCTGAGTGGTAAGTGCAGGTCAGGGATCCAGAGCATCCATACTGGGAACCACCCCTGGGTTCTCAGTTTGGCTTTTCCACCTAGGAGGTCAAGAGCTGAGAACATTTATCTCTGCACCATGTCCTTCTGAGGAAAAGGTATATTAACCAACTCTGGGCAACAGCTTTGTTGAGGGAAGAACATGCAACCAACTTCACAAAACAAGTAAGGGTCCTGTGCCTCAGCTAACCTTAGGTACTTCAAAACAACTCCCTAAGTCTCTTAGCCCCTTAGAGAGGATGAAAGCAATATTAGAGTTAAAAGTAACTTGTCCCAATTCCCTTATTCTGGAATCCTGAAACAAAATTCTACAGCGGAGGAAGCCTCATAAACACACAGCACCTGCCATGGTTTACCCCAGCCTTGGAAGAACTGGGAAGGATAAGACCAAGGCAGGCCTGAGGAAAGGTCAGAGGGTAGGCAGAACTGGGGTGTGGGGAGCAAGGGCAGGGCTGTCTGGAAGGAGCAGTGGGTTGTAAGAAGGGCAGTGACCCTGGGTCCTGCTGCCCTGAGTCTCTGTCCGGGGCCTGGTCAACCCCAGGAGACCAGGTCAGCAGGGCGGTGAAAGAAAGTGTGTGAAATAGCCCAGCAGCCCCTTCACACAGCCCTCTACAATTCCTGCCGGCCATGAAGGGTCTTTAGGGGCAGCTGGATGTGGACCCCTCTCAAATGGAAGCATGTCAGCACACCAGCCTTGGGGAAATGGAGAGGCTGAGATGATCTCAAGGAGACTGAGCACATACAGTGATCCCAGAGCATGTGTTCTGTGACTCATCCATCTCTGGGACTGTCCTTTACAAGAGGAACAAACAGTGAGGACAAAACATGAGGTGAAGCCACAAGTCCTGAAAGTGCAGAGGGAGACAGTTCACTTCTCATCCACCACCTCACCCTTTCTAGAAGAACTTGGTCTCAAGTTTCAAGGGCCCATGAGAGTTTTGACCCACAGGTTCTGTCCATCATAGGTCAATATGCAAAAGAAAACAAAGTCTCCTGTGCACAATACCCTAGATGTGCTAACCAGAAAACAAACTTCCATATTAGGCAGTGACATGCACAAGAAAGAGCAGCTCATGTGCAAAAGATCATTTTTGATGAGCAAATCAAGAAAAGGTGATTATAGAGCACAGTCACGTCTAAGGACACAATTGCTTTCTATTGTATCATTAAAATATGAAAAAAACAAGTCAGAACTCTACACATTTTTTATTCTTCTTTCTGATTTCATATCCACCTTCCTCAGTCCCCAAAGCAGGAGATATAACCGTAAAGTTCCAGGAACCTTCTGCCATTAGATCCTACCTAAGTGTTGCTCCTACCTGTATCCTTTTCCTTATCACGGCCACAAATGCTATCCAGAGTCGATTCTGTAGAAACACGAACATGAATTTACAAGTCTTATGGATACATTTAAAATGTGACTAATGTGACTGAGTAATTGGATATTTTATTTGTTCTATTTTAATACAATGAGTTAATCATTAATTGAATTGAATAAATTATAGCAGGCACATCTAGCTAGTGGCTACCACACTATAATACACATTCCTCTCTCTCTCTCTCTCCATATATATATATATACCCATTCAAGATGGCTGTTTGCTGATGGTTTACCAAAGGAAAACCTCTGCCCCGTGAAGTACTTAGCCCAAGGGGTAAGAGGGATGCGTCCCTCTGCTGGTTTCCCTGGTAACCGATGAGCCCATCTGCTGTCAACTCCCCCTTTAACTGGTAGCCTGCCTATTCCGCCCAGAGAGAAGCATGCTGCTACTGCTGCTGCTGCGTTCTGCCTGCCATCGGCTATCTACAGTGGGATGTCTCTCCAGCACTACATTGCTTCTGACGTGAAAGATCTCCCATCTATTAAACCATGAATGTCTCTGTCCCTGACTCAAGGCTCTTTTCTTAGCCCTGAGGCTGAGCATGTACAGGGCTTGCAGGTGTGAGAGGTGCAGCCCAACACCTTCTGCACGGCAGTTTGCTGGCTAGATTTGATGATTCATTTGTAGGTGTTTCCTAGGCTCATGCACACTTGCCAGACACTCATGAGACCTTGGGGACACTGAAACAGTAATGTCAACACCCAGATCCTAGAGGAATTCCCGACAGGTGTTCCACTTGGGGAGAGAGGTAATGAGCATGGCCAAGTGCACCTGTGCTAGACATGATCAGTGAGCAGGTGCAGAAGGGAGGGAGGGACATTCACTCACTTCATGAGGCCATCCTTCTCACTCCTGCCTCTGAAAAATCCAGGGAAGGAAGGGACAAAATGCCCTTAGAAGGTAAATGGCCTGTACACTGAAAACTACAAACCACTGCTGAAAGAATTTAACAAGGAACAAATTATTGAAATAGCATATCATATTCATAGACTGGAGAATTATTATTGTTGACATTTCTACACTACCGAAAGGTAAGTATAAATTCATTGTAATACATATCAAAATCCCAATGTCATTTTCAAAGAAATAGAAAAAAAAAAGATCCTAAAATATATATGGAAACACTAAGGAGTCCAAACAGACAAAACAATCCTGAGAACAAAGAACATAGATGGAGGCTTCTCACTTCCTGTCTTCAAAACACATTACAAAGCCACAGGAATCAAAACTGTATGGTACTGACATAGAAACAGATACATAGGCCTAAAGACCAGAATAAATAAACCCGAAGAAAACTCATAGATACATGGCCAAATGAAATTCACCAAGCTTCTTAGACAACAAATAGGGAAAGTATAGTTTTCTCAACAGTCAATAGGATGATAATATAACTTACAGAAAGATTACAAACATATATCAGAAAAGGAGTTAATGTCCAAAACATGTAAGAAAAACACTACAACTCAAATGCAAACTAAGTTAAAAAATTAAAAACGGTAAATAAATGGGTTAAGAAATATGCAAAGACTTAAATAAGACATTTCCTGAAAAAGACATACAAATGGCTAACAAATATAGGAAAATGTTCTCAACCTCACTAATCATCAGGGCAATGCAAATGAACACCTCACAGCTGTTAGGCTGTGTATTATAAAGAAAATAATTAACAGTTTAAGGCCAAGATGTGGGGAATTGGAAACTTTGTACACTGCTGGTGGGAAGGTAAAATGGTGCCGCTATTATGAAAAAGAGTATGGGGGTTCCTTATAAAATTATAAACAGAAATATCATATGATTCAGCAATCACAGTTCTGGGTATATAGCCAAAGGAAATTAAATCAGTATCACAATGAGATGAACTTAGGTTCATTGCAGCATTCTCCAAAATAGCCTGGATATGCAACGAACTTCACAAAAGAAGCAAGTGTCCTGTGCCTCAGCTAACCTTAGGTACTTCAAAACAACTCCGTAAGTCTCTTAGCCCCTTAGAGAGGATGAAAGCAATATTAGAGTTAAAAGTAATTTGAACCAATTCCCTTAATCTGGAATACTGAAACAAAAGTTCTACAGCAGGGTAAGCCTCATAAACTCACAGCACCTGCCAGGGTTTACCCCAGCCTTGGAAGAACTGGGAAGGATAAGACCAAGGCAGGCCTGAGGAAAGGTCCGAGGGCAGGCAGGACTGGAGTGTGGGGAGCAGGGGCAGGGCTGGCCGGATGGAGCTTGGGTTGTAAGAAGAGCAGTGACCCTGGGTCGTGCTGCCCTGAGTCTCTGTCCTGGGCCTGGTGAATTCCAGGAGACCAGGTTAGCAGGGCTGTGAGAGCCAGTGTGTGAAGCGAGCCCAGCAGCCCCTTCACACAGTCTTCTACAATTCCTACTGGCCATGAAGGGTCTTTAGGGGCAGCTGGACATGGAGCCCTCTCAAATGGAAGCATCTCAGCACATCAGGCTTGGGAGGTGCTGAGGCTGAAATGAGGAGACTGAGCACATGCAGTGATCCCAAAGCATGTGTTCTGTGACTCATCCACCTCTGGGAGCACGCTTTCCATGAGGAATAAACAGTGAGGACAAAAGTAACATGAAGCTACATGTCCTGAAAATGTAGAGGGAGAGAGTTGAACTCTCATCCACCACCTGACACTCACTATAAGAACTTTTTCTACAGTGTCAAGTGACTATGAGAGTTTTGTTCCCACTAGGATATGGCCATTATACGTGAATGTAAAAAGGAAACCAAAATCCCTGGTGCAAAATACCCTCCAGGTACCAAACAGAAACGAACCTTGCATCTTTGGCAGAGAAAAAGCAATGAAAGAGTAGTCTTGTGAAAAAGAAAATTTGTGAATGGCAAAGCAAGAAAAGATGACTATAAGCACAGTACAGTCAAAGGACATGGACACAATAACTCTATTATATCATTAAAATTTGGAAAGAGCAAATCAGAATTCTTCACATATTTCCCTCTTCTTCCTGATTTCATATTCAACTTCCTTAGTTTCTAAAGAACCGCGTGGAACCAAAGTGTTCTAGGAATTGTCTCCCTTTAGATCCTACCTGAGAGTTGTTCGCTATGTGAATCGTCATCAGCATCACTGCTATATATGCTCTCCATGATCCATTCTGTACAAACACAACATGAGCATAAAATTATTATACAAGTTGACCCACCCATTTCTCCTACTCGACTGGTTGGCTCACAGAGCATCACACTGGTCTTCCCTCCAGGTTCTCAGACCTCCCCTGTGCTCTGTGCAGACAGAGTCCTTCAATAAGATATTGATCACAGTTGAAAATTTCGAATGAGGAGGAGGTACTGAGATAATCACCTTTCGACCCCTTACTTCTATACACCCATTTATAGCTTTCACCGTCAACCTTACCAACCTGAAATTCCAGATGTTATAGACACACTTCATACATGGCTAGTGTGACCAAGCAATTGTGTGTTTTTTGCATTTTTTAATAGAATGAGTTAAGTCTTGTTGGAACTAAATTAATTATAAATAGACACATTTGGTTAGTGGCAACCACACTGGAAAGCTCAGTTCTAAGAAATCCAAAGATGAGAAAGAGGCAACCAGCCACCCTTCCCATGGTTGTTCTTTACTGCATAAAATTTGATGGCCTGATCTGATCATTCGTATGGAGGTATATCTCGGGCTCTTGAACACAAGACAGACACTGGGAGAGTCCGTGTGGACACTGAAATAGTACAGTCAACACTCAGATCCAAGAGGAATTCCAAGCCAGGGGCCCACTTGTAGACAGAGGTGAAGGGCATGGCCCACTACACCTGTATTAGACATAATCAGAGAGTAGGTGCAGGGGGAGGGAGGGATTTCAATCTCTCCATGAGTCCATCCTTCTCAATCCAGACTCTAGAAGACCTGAGGAAGACAGTGAAAAAGACCCCGTAGGAGGTAAATAATTTGTCTACTGAAAACTACAGGACATTGCTGAAAAAAATTAAAGAAGAGACAAGTAATTGGAATGACATACCATATTCATAGACTGGATTATTAAACACTGTTGGCATTTCTATACTACATAAAGTGATGTACACATATATCGCAACAACCCACAAAATTCAATGTCATTATTATAGAAATGGACAGAATCCTAAAATACATATGGAACCTCCCCAAGTAAATAAAACAATATTGAGAGCAAAGAGCAATGATGGAGATTAACACTTCCTGAACTCAAAACACATAACAATGCCACAGTAGTCAACACAGTCTGCTACTGGCATCAAGACAGTGAGATTGACCAATGAAATATAATAGAGAGACCCCAAATAAACGCACATATATATGGCCAACTGATCTTGGCCAAGGTTCTATGATTACCAAGTGAAGAGAGGATAGTCTCTTCAACAATCAACAGAATGAAAAGGCAACCTATAGGATGGGAGGAAATATGTGTAAACCTTGAATCTGAATAAGGGACCAATATCCAGAATATATAAGAAACTACTACAAGTCAATTTCAGAAAAACAGCAGGCAAATAACTGACTTTAAAAATGGGTAAAAATCTTCACTAGACATTTCTCCGTAAAGACATACAAGTGGTAAATCTACATATGAAAATTTGCTCAACCTCGCTAAGCATCAGGGAAATGGAAATCAAGCCACAAGGAGATATCACTCACACCTGTTAGGATGTGTATTATAAAAAGACAAATAGGGCTTCCCTGGTGGCACAGTGGTTGAGAGTCCGCCTGCCGAGGCAGGGGACACATGTTCATTCCCCAGTCTGGGAGGATCCCACATGCCGCTGAGCGGCTGGGCCCATGTCCCATGGCCGCTGAGCCTGTGCATTTGGAGCCTGTGCTCTGCAACGGAAGAGCCCACAACAATGAGAGACACGTGTACTGCAAAAAAAAAAAAGAAAGAAATTAATGGATGCTGGGAAAGATGTGAAGAAGTGGAACTTCTGTACCCTGTTTTGTACCATGTAATAATGTAAAATGGTGTAGCCATTATGGAAAACAGAATGGAGGTCCCCTAAAAATTATTAAGAGAACTATCATAAAATCCAGCAGTCACTCATTTAGGTTTATATACAAAGGGGATAAAACAAGAATGTCCAAGAGATATCTACAATCTCATGTCCATTGCAGCATTATACACAATACACAACATAGAAAAACCGCCTAGTGTCCATGGCAAGATGAATTAATAAAGAAAATGTGGTGTATACATACAGTGGAATGTCACTCAGTCTTTGAAAAAGAAGGAAATCCTGCCATTTGCAGCAACACGAATAAACTTGGAGGACATTTGTAAGAGTGAAATAAGCCAGTCACAGAAGGTCAAAAACTGAAAGAAAACTCCGAGAAGCAGAGAGTAGAAGGGTGGTTCCAAGAGCTGGCAAGAGGTTGACATGGGAAGTCTGTGTTCAATGGTTAGCATGTGTTATTTCAAAATGGAAAAGTTTTAGACACATGTTGTACAACAAGGTGCATGTAGTCAACAGGACTGCCTGGACATTTCCAAACTTGTTAAGAAGTTGGATTTCATCGTATGAGTATTTTTACAACAATAAAATACACATATGTAAAATAAATACAAAGTGGAAAAAGGGGACAAAAGAAGAAAAATAAGGAAAGGGAGTCAACAGAGGGAAAGAAGAAAGCAGGAAGGGTCTCGAATGTACACAGGTATCAGGAGATAATGGGAGAGAAGCTCCTCGCCCCAGGCTTTAAAGAAGACATCTCTCCAGAGTTCACTCCAGCAAGAGGGGGATGTCCTTTCCCTTCCCCATTGAAACAGAAGTGCCAATAGCATCCTAAGTGTGGCCCAGGCTGTGCTCAGGTGTACACTTTTCCTTGATCTCTAAACCAACCACACCTGACTCCCCATGACTCAGGTGTCCTTAATGTATCTCCTTCCACTTCTCTAAAGCATTTCCCTCTTCAAGTCCAGCCCGAGGCGCCAATCCTGTCCTCACACGTGGGGTCCACTGGGCGGGTCTCTGAGTTCTTAAGAGCCTCCCTGTGAGTAGCAGGCACTGAATCGCACACCAGGGTTCCCCTCAGCACCATCAGCAAACTACGACCTAGGGATTGAGGATTTCTAGAACAACTTTACTCATAGACAGTCTGTTGGTGAAACAAGTGACATTTTACAATCAAGCATTTTCAGTTTTTCCTTTGGTGGGGAAAATATTGACACATATAAGGCAATCATATTCTATTAAAGTATGTATTTCTCAAAGGACTCACTATCGAAAAAAATTTTTTAAGAATAACTTTCCATGTTTTAATTGACTTAATCCCAGACTTCCTTGCAAAAGCCTTCAGAAAATACCAACAACCTACATCATCTGGCAGTTTGCACAGCAACATGAGTGGAGTAACTCTTTTCACACTGCTTGGTTTCTCGGTCCCACCTTGTAAAGCACAACCTCCTGTCTGCCCTCCTGGGAAGGGAGCCAGTGCCCACCCTGAGCTCAATCCCTGGGGTAAATCTCTTGGTTCTGTCTTCACTGTATGCAGTGTTTCTTGCCCAGCACACAGAAACAGGGCCGGCACAAGTGATGGAAGACAGACTTTCCACAGGAGAAGGACATTGCGTTTCCTTAGCACAGAATCTGATAGTGAATCTTAGCCACAAAGGAGAAAGGTGGAGTGAATTTCCTCCATCTACTCCTGGAGGCTCCTTCTTTCTCGGATTCCTCCAGAACTGGGTGTGGCATGTGGGTACAAGCATGCGCTCCTTGCAAAATGAAGGAGGCCAGCATAGCACTAGGTGCTTCAGGTAAGGGGGGAGGACTCATCCCGAGGCTCTAATAGGAAACAGTTAGAATGAGGGAAGTGGCAGAGAGATGTATCATAACCATTCAGAATGCTATGAGACCTCTTAAGAGATGAGATTTTTTATTAAATGAAGTTGTAATTTACCCAGTAGTAGGGATGCTGAAACCCAGTTTTGTTCACGATGAATCCAGCCATGGAGCAACTAAACCCGTGCACCACAACAACAGCCTGTGCTCTAGAGCCTGAATGTCAAAACTACTGAGCACACGTGCCACAACTATTGAAGCCCATGCACCTAGAGCCCGTGGTCTGGAACAACAGTAGCCACCGAAATGAGAAGCCCGTGCAGTGCAACGAAGACCCAACACAGCCAAAAGAAAAAAAAAAGAATCCAGTAAACATTTGCCTGGGTGGTGATAGGATTTGTTTTCCAGGTTAAATGAGGCTCAATTGGTATAAAACCAATGCACACCCTGAAAGTGTACAGTTTATTTACTTTTATATCCATACCCATTCATGATGCAGTGTTGATGGAAATATTTTTTAGAAAGTAGGCACCAGTAACAGTGATGTTTAGGGGAACATAAATCAAGGGAAACACAACACAAAAAGTTCACGTACACACACAGAATCATACCATTCATTTCACATACAGACACACCCAGTCTCATGCACACAAACCTACACCACCTAACCGTAATACGGCCTCTTCCTGGGACTATAGTAATTGGTCACATTACTTGTAAATCACTTTCTATCACCAGGGCCCGTACTCTCATTCCCAGCACAAATTTGCAATCAGTTTGCCCTCTACACTAAAACCAGCAAGAATGTCCCACTTTCTCAACTTCAAAGTTCTGCCGCCCCAAGTGACTGATTCCAGAATACATACTGTTTACACGTTCTGTGAAGGCCACCTGCAATTACAGAAGAGAAAACACTATGAGGATAAGATCACAGTGATGCTCAGGTCTTTTGTTCATTTGCTGACAGCAGAAAACCTCATAAGAAACAGTGGTCCAGGGAACCCAGCAAGGGTTATCAGAGCAAACCTACTCAGGCTGAAAGGCAAGAACTTTGCTGGGAGGATGGAACTTCCAAGCCCATTTAGGTTGGAAATTACAGAATTCTTTGCCTAGAGGAAAAATCGCTGCAGGAGAGAGAGCTCTGTACTCTACAGGCTGTAATGGATGCTGTCAATTTTAATGTCCTGTGGAATCAGGCACCAAGAGTTGGTCACAGACTCTCACTCCACATTCTCCCAACCAAGGGAATTGTATGTATCTGGAAGGAATACCCTCAAATATTCATAACTTAAATCTATTGAAAGAGAAATAAAGCAATATTTCTATCTCAGACCAGAAAAAATCCAGCTTAACTTTATGATCCACGGAGGCTTTTCTTCTGTCCTATCACGGTGCAGGTCAACCGCCACATCCTCAGGGAGAGCTGGAGGGACACAGAGTAACTGTCAGGACACTGGTGATGCGGCTCAGAAATTACTCAGGGGCTTTCTTCTCGATGAGGACATGGGGTGGTGTGTATGGATGTGGGAGGTTAGTAAATGTGGGCTAAGCTGGTGTTGGGCCATCCTCTTTGGGGGATGAAGGAAGGTAAAGGACAAGAGGAAGGAAATGAAAACAGAGCTTTGGCTTTCTAGCTAAGGGGAGCCTAATCATAAGGGAAGGGTCGATCTAAAAAATGGTAAACACTAAAATGCATGCTCTGTTTCAATGACACAGACCCATGACCCACCCTGCCTCTTTTGAGCTTCTGCTAAATTGCCACTGTCTCTTGATTCTTCCCAGATCACTCTTTTCCCAGCATCCACAATGCCAGGTACTGCATTTATCATGTCTTCTGTTGTATAATATTTTATACTTGATTAACTGCAACCTCTATTAAAGGACTGAATTCAATCTTAGACAAAATATGCTATATTTATTCACTAATCACTTGTCTTAAAGAAAATCAAATACACAAGATTTGACAAAACTGAAATCCTACCATTTAGATACAGCCACTATCAATCGTATCATATTTTTCTACCAGTCTTTGTTTTCTATACAATATATGTATGCCCACTGAGTCAGGGGCTGTGCATACTCTAGGGAGCTGTTCCATAAGTGGGACACTTCGTTATGAAGAGGGAGCCCGGACTGAGCACAGCCTGTCTCTAACCCAGCTGTGCAGGAGAAGTGTACAGGCTAACAGTCAGGTTCCACTTTGAGTCCTTGGGTGTGGGCTACAGGAATTGACCAACGCTATGGCTTATGGTAATGTTATCCAATACAATAAATAGCTCCCTGATTCTTATCTGCTTTTGGCCTTGTTTAAGCAATGACACCAGCACTGACAGATATGACCTGTACCGTATACATGGGGTCTCACACCTCTCAGAATCTGTAGCTTACCAGGAGAACGCAGCTCTTGAGGTGAATTTCACCTTAATGACAGTGCCAAAGTCAACTGATAAGTCCACCCATAGCTGCCCTTGATTCTGTGACCACTAAGGCCACCTGATGGGCAAGGTCTGGACCTTTGGAAATGCTAGGACTTCCAGCCAAGGATACGGATGCAGGGACGCCCTTGCTCCATGACTGAGGATCCGTTGGCTGAGTGGTAAGTGCAGGTCAGGGATCCAGAGCATCCATATTGGGACCCACCCCTGGGTTCTCAGTTTGGCTTTTCCACTTAGGAGATCAAGAGCTTAGAACATTTATCTCTGCACCATCTCCTTGTGAGGAAAAGGAATATTAACCAAATCTGGGCAACAGCTGTGTTTAGGGAAGAACATGCAACCAAATTCACAAAACAAGTAAGGGTCCTGTGCCTGAGATAACCGTAGGTACTTCAAAACAACTCCGTATGTCTCTTAGCCCCTTAGAGAGGATGAAAGCAATATTAGAGTTAAAACTAACTTGTCCCAATTCCCTTAATCTGGAATACTGAAACAAAATTCTATAGCAGAGGCAGCCGCATAAACACACAGCACCTGCCAGGGTTTACCCCTGGAAGAACTGGGAAGGATAAGACCAAGGCAGGCCTGAGGAAAGGTCAGAGGGTAGGCAGAACTGGGGTGTGGGGAGCAAGGGCAGGGCTGTCTGGAAGGAGCAGTAGGTTGTAAGAAGATCAGTGTCCTTGGGTCCTGCTGCCCTGAGTCTCGGTCCTGGGCCTGGTCAACCCCAGGAGACCAGGTCAGCAGGGCTTTGAAAGCAAGTGTGTGAAATAGCCCAGCAGCACCTTCACACAGCCCTGTAGAATTCCTGCCGGCCATGAAGGGTCTTTAGGGGCAGCTGGACGTGGACCCCTCTCAAATGGAAGCATGTCAGCACACCAGCCTTGGGGAAATGGAGAGGCTGAGATGAGCTCAAGGAGACTGAGCACATACTGTGATCCCAGAGCATGTGTTCTGTGACTCATCCATCTCTGGGACTGTCTTTACAAGAGGAACAAACAGTGAGGACAAAACATGAGGTGGAGCCACAAGTCCTGAAAGTGCAGAGGGAGACAGTTCACTTCTCATCCACCACCTCACCTTTTCTAGAAGAACTTGGTCTCAAGCTTCAAGGGCCCATGAGTGTTTTGACCCACAGGTTCTTTCCATCACAGGTCAATATGCAAAATACAACAAACTCTCCTGTGCACAATACCCTAGATGTGCTAACCAGGAAACAAACTTCCATATTAGGCAGTGACAAGCTCAAGAAAGAGCAGCTCACGCGCAAAAGATCATTTTTGATGAGCAAATCAATAAAAGGTGATTATAGAACACAGTCACATCTAAGGACACAATTGCTTTCTATTGTTTCATTAAAATATGAAAAAAACAAGTCAGAACTCTACACATATTTTATTCGTCTTTCTGATTTCATATCCACCTTCCTCAGTCTCCAAAGCAGGAGATATAACCCTAAAGTTCCAGGAACCCTCTGCCATTAGATCCTACCTAAGTGTTGTTCCTACCTGTATCCTTTTCCTTATCACGGCCACAAGTGCTATCCAGAGTCGATTCTGTAGAAACACGAACATGAATTTACAAGTCTTATGGATACATTTAAAATGTGACTAATGTGACTGAGTAATTGGATATTTTATTTGTTTTGTTTTAATACACTGAGTTAATCATTGATTGAATTAAATAAATTATAACAGGCACATCTAGCTAGTGGCTACCACACTATAATACACATTCCTCTCTCTCTCTCTCTCCATATATATATATATATATATATACCCATTCAAGATGGCTGTTTGCTGATGGTTTACCAAAGGGAAAACCTCTGCCCCGTGAAGGTACTTAGCCCAAGGGGTAAGAGGGATGCGTCCCTCTGCTGGTCTCCCTGGTAACCGATGAGCCCATCTGCTGTCAACTCCCCCTTTAACTGGTAGCCTGCCTATTCCGCCCAGAGAGAAGCATGCTGCTACTGCTGCTGCTGCGTTCTGCCTGCCATCGGCTATCTACAGTGGGATGTCTCTCCAGGACCACTTTGCTTCTGACGTGAAAGATCTCCCATCTATTAAACCATGAATGTCTCTGTCCCTGACTCCGGGCTCTTTCCTTAGCCCTGAAGCTGAGCAAGTACAGGGCTTGCAGGCGTGAGAGGTGCAGCCCAACACCTTCTGCAGGGCAGTTTGCTGGCAGACTTGATGATTCATTTGTAGGTGTTTCCTAGGCTCATGCACACTTGCCAGGCACTCATGAGACCTTGGGGACACTGAAACAGTAATGTCAACACCCAGATCCTAGAGGAATTCCCGACAGGTGTTCCACTTGAGGGGAGAGGTAATGAGCATGGCCCAGTGCACCTGTGCTAGACATAATCAGCGAGCAGGTGCAGAAGGGAGGGAGGGACATTCACTCACTTCATGAGGCCATCCTTCTCACCACTGCCTCTGAAACATCCAGAGAAGGAAGGGACAAAATGCCCTTAGAAGGTAAATGGCCTGTACACTGAAAAGTACAAACCACTGCTGAAAGAATTAAACAAGGAACAAATCATTGAAATGACATATCATATTAATAGACTGGAGACTTATTATTGTTGACATTTCTACACTACCCAAAGGTAAGTATAAATTCATTGTAATACCTATCAAAATCCCAATGTCATTTTCAAAGAAATAGAAAAAAAAAGGTCCTAAAATATATATGGAACCACTAAGGACTCCAAACAGACAACACAATCCTGAGAACAAAGAACATAGATGGAGGCTTCTCACTTCCTGACTTCAAAACACATTACAAAGCCACAGGAATCAAAACTGTATGGTACTGACATAGAAACAGATACATAGGCCTAAAGACCAGAATAAATCAACCCCAAGAAAACTCATAGATACATGGCCAAATGAAATTCACCAAGCTTCTAAGACAACAAATAGGGAAAGTATAGTTTTTTCAACAGTCAATAGGATGAAAATATAACTTACAGAAAGATTACAAACATATATCAGAAAAGGAGCTAATGTCCAAAACATATAAGAAAAACATTACAACTCAAATGCAAACTAAGTTAAAAAATTAAGAAGGGTAAATAAATGGGTTAAGAAATGTGCAAAGACTTAAATAAGACATTTCCTGAAAAAGACATACAAATGAGTAACAAATATAGGAAAAGGTTCTCAACCTCACTAATCATAAGGGCAATGCAAATGAACACCTCACACCTGTTAGGCTGTGTATTATAATGAAAAAAATTAACAGGTTAAAGCCAAGATGTGGGGAATTGGAAACTTTGTACACAGCTGGTGGTAATGGAAAATGGTGCAGCTCTTATGAAAAAGAATATGGGGGTTCCTTATAAAATTATAAACAGAAATATCATATGATTCAGCAATCACAGTTCTGGGTATATATCCAAAGGAAATTAAATCAGTATCACAATGAGATGAACTTAGGTGCATTGCAGCATTCTCCACAATAGCCTAGATATGCAACCAACTTCACAAAAGAAGCAAGTGTCCTGTGCCTCAGCTAACCTTAGGTACTTCAAAATAACTCCGTTAAGTGTCTTAGCCCCTTAGAGAGGATGAAAGCAATATTAGAGTTAAAAGTAACTTGAACCAATTCCCTTAGTCTGGAATACTGAAACAAAAGTTTTACAGCAGGGGAAGCCTGCAAAACACACAGCACCTGCCAGGGTTTGCCCCAGCCTTGGAAGAACTGGGAAGGATAAGCCCAAGGCAGGCCTAAGGAAAGGTCCGAGGGTAGGCAGGACTGGAGTGTGGGGAGCAGGGGCAGGGCTGTCCGGATGGAGCAGTGGGTTGTAAGAAGAGCAGTGACCCTGGGTCCTGCTGCCCTGAGTCTCTTTCCTGGGCCTTGTGAATTCCAGGAGACCAGGTTAGCAGGGCTGTGAGAGCCAGTGTGTAAAGTGAGCCCAGCAGCCCCTTGACACAGTCCTCTACAATTCCTGCCGGCCATGAAGGGTCTTTAGGGGCAGTTGGACGTGGAGCCCACTCAATTGGAAGCAACTCAGCACATCAGCCTTGGGAGGTGCTGAGGCTGAAATGAGGAGACTGAGCACATGCAGTGACCCCAAAGCATGTGTTCTGTGACTCATCCACCTCTGGGAACGCGCTTTCCATGAGGAATAAACAGTGAGGACAAAAGTAAGGTGAAGCTACAAGTTCTGAAAGTGTAGAGGGAGAGAGTTCAAGTCTCATCCACCACCTGACACTCACTATAAGAACTTGTTCTCCAGTGTCAAGTGACTATGACAGTTTTGTTCCCACTAGGATATGGCCATCATACGTGAATGTAAAACTGAAACCAAAATCCTGGTGCAAAATAACCTCCAGGTACCTAACAGGAACGAACCTTTCATTTTTGGCAGTGAAAAAGCAATGAAAGAGTAGTCTTGTGAGAAAGAAAATTTCTGAATGGCAAAGCAAGAAAAGATGACTATAAGCACAGTACAGTCAAAGGACATGGACACAATAACTCGATTATATCATTAAAATTTGGAAAGAACAAATCAGAATTCTACGCATATTTCCTTCTTCCTGATTTCATATTCACCTTCCTTCGTTTCTAAAGAACCGGGTGGAACCAAAGTGTTCTAGGAATTGTCTCGCTTTAGATCCTACCTGAGAGTTGTTCCCTACGTGAATCGTCATCGGCATCACTGCTATGTATGCTCTCCACCATGCATTTTGTACAAACACAACCATGAGCATAAAGTTATTATACAAGTTGACCCACCCATTTCTCCTACTCGACTTGCTGGCTCACACAGCATCCCCCTGGTCTTCCCTCCAGGTTCTCAGACCTCCCCTGTGCTCTGTGCAGACAGAGTCCTTCAATAAGACATTGATCACAGTTGAAAATTTCAAATGAGGGAGAGATGCTGAGAAAATCACCTTCCAACCCCTCACTTCTATACACCAATTTATAGCTTTCACCATCACCTTTACCAACCTGAAATTCCAGATGTTACAGACACACTTGAAACATGGCCAGTGTGACCAAGCAATTGTGTGTTTTTTGCGCTTTTTAATAGAATGATTTAAATATTGTTTGAACCAAATTAATTATAAATAGACACATTTGGTTAGTGGCTACCACACTGGAAAGCTCAGCTGTAAGAAATCCAAAGATGAGAAAGAGGCAACCAGCCACCCCTCCCCTGGCTGTTCTTTACTGCAGAAAATTTGATGGCCTGATCTGATCATTCGTATGTAGGTATATCTTGGGCTCTTGGACCCATGCCAGGCATTGGGAGAGTCCTTGTGGACTCTGAAATAGTACAGTCAACACTCAGATCCAAGAGGAATTCCCAGCAAGGGGCCCACTTGTAGACAGAGGTGAAGGGCATGGCCCAGTACACCTGTATTAGACATAATCAGAGAGTAGGTGCAGAGGGGAGGGAGGGATTACACTCTCTCCACGAGTCCATCCTTCTCACCCCTGACTCTAGAAGACCTGAGGAAGGCAGTGGAAAAGGCCCCGTAGGAGGTGAAAAATTTGTATACTGAAAACTACAGGACATGGCGGAAAGAAATTAAAGAAGAGACAAGTAATTGGAATGACATACCATGCACATAGACTGGATTATTAAATACTGTTGGCATTTCTATACTACATAAAGGGATGTACACATATATCGCAACAACCCACAAAATTCCATGTCATTATTATAGAAGTGGACAGAATTCTAAAATACATATGGAACACCCCCAAGTAGATAAAACTATCTTGAGAGCAAAGAGCAATGATGGAGATTAACACTTCCTGAACTCAACACACATAACAATGCCACAGTAGTCAAAACAGTCTGTTACTGGCATCAAGACAGTGAGATAGACCAATGAAATATAATAGAGAGACCCCAAATAAACGCACATATATATGGCCAACTGATCTGTGCCAAGGTTCTAAGATTACCAAGTGAAGAGAGGATAGTCTCTTCAACAATCAAGAGAATGAAAAGGCAACCTATAGGATGGGAGGAAATATGTGTAAACCTTGAATCTGAATAAGGGACCAATATCCAGAATATATAAGAAACTACTACAAGTCAATTTCAGAAAAACACGGGCAAATAACGGAGTTTAAAAATGGGTAAAAAGCTTCATTAGACATTTCTCCATAAAGACATACAAGTGGTCAATCTACATATGAAAATTTGCTCAACATCGCTAAGCATCAGGGAAATGGAAATCAAGCCACAAGGAGATATCACTCACACCTGTTAGGATGCGTATTATAAAAAGACAAATAGGGCTTCCCTGGTGGCACAGTGGTTGAGAGTCTGCCTGCCGATGTAGAGTACAAGTGTTCGTGCACTGGTGTGGGAGGATCCCACATGCTGCTGAGCGGTTGGGCCCATGAGCCATGGCCGCTGAGCCTGTGCGTTCGGAGCCTGTGCTCCACAATGGGAGAGCCCACAACAATGAGAGGCCCGTGTACTGCAAAAAAAAAAAGAAAAAGAAAAGAAAAA
Source organism: Mesoplodon bidens (assembly GCF_964165515.1). Classification (NCBI taxonomy): domain Eukaryota; kingdom Metazoa; phylum Chordata; class Mammalia; order Artiodactyla; family Ziphiidae; genus Mesoplodon; species Mesoplodon bidens. The sequence goes on along the minus strand of NW_027672367.1, from coordinate 439,720 downwards.
AGAAAGAAAATTAATGGATGCTGGCAAAGATGTGAAGAATTGGAACTCCTGTACCCTGTTTTGTACCCTTTAGTAATGTAAAATGGTGTAGCCATTATGGAAAACAGAATGGAGGTCCCCTAAAAATTATTAAGAGAACTATCATAAAATCCAGCAATCACTCATTTAGGTTTATATACAAAGGAGATAAAACAAGAATGTCCAAGAGATATCTACAATCTCATGTCCATTGCAGCATTATACACAATACACAACATAGGAAAACTGCCTAGTGTCCATGGGAAGATGAATTAATAAAGAAAATGTGGTGTATACATACAGTGGAATGTCATTCAGTCTTTGAAAAAGAAGGAAATCCTGCCATTTGCAGCAACACGAAAGATCTTGGAGGACATTTGTAAGAGTGAAATAAGCCAGTCACAGAAGGTCAAAAACTGAAAGAAAACTCCGAGAAGCAGAGAGTAGAAGGGTGGTTCCAAGAGCTGGCAGGAAGTTGACATGGGAAATCTGTCTTTAATAGTTAGCATGTGTTATTTGCAAAATGGAAAAGTTCTAGACACATGCTGTACAACAAGGTGCATGTAGTCAACAGGACTGCCTGGACATTTCAAAACTTGTTAAGAAGTTGGATTTCATCATATATGTAGTTTTACAACAATAAAATATACATATGTAAAATAATTACAAAGTGGAAAAGGGGGGAAAAAGAAGAATAATAAGGAAAGGGAGTCAACACAGGGAAAGAAGAAAGCAGGAAGGGTCTGGAATGTACACAGGTATCAGGAGATAATGGGAGAGAAGCTCCTGTCCCCAGGCTTTAATGAAGACATCTCTCCAGAGTTCACTCCAGCAAGAGAGGGATGTCCTTTCTCTTCTCCATTCAACCAGAAGTGCCAATAGCATCCTAAGTGTGGCCCAGGCTGTGATCAGGTGTACACTTTTCCTTGATGTCTAAACCAACCACACCAGACTCCCCATGGCTCAGGTGTCCTTAATGTATCTCCTTCCACTTCTCTAAAGCATTTCCCTCTTCAAGTCCAGCCAGAGGCACCAATCCTATCCTAACACGTGGGGTCCACTGGGCGGGTCTCTGAGTTCTTAACAGCCTCCCTGTGAGTAGCAGGCACTGAATCACACACCAGGGTTCCCCTCAGCACCATCAGGAAACTACGACCTAGGGATTGAGGATTTCTAGAACAACTTTACTCATACACAGTCTCTTGGGTAAACAAGTGACATTTTACAATCAAGCATTTTCAGTATTTTCTTTGGTGGGGAAAATATTGACACATATACGGCAATCATATTCTATTAAAGTATGTATTTCTCAAATGACTCACTATCGAAAAAAAAATTTTAAGTATAACTTTCCATGTTTTAATTGACTTTACTCCCAGACTTGTTTGCTTGCAAAGGCCATCAGAAAATACCACAACCTATATCATCTGGCAGTTTGCCCAGCAACATGAGTGGAGATGCTCTTTTCACATGCTTGGTTTCTCTGTCCCACCCTGTAAAGCAAAATCTCCTGTCCGCCCTCCTGGGAAGGGAGCCAGTGCCCACCCTGAGCTGAAGCCCTGGGTTAGATCTCTTGGTTCTGTCTTCACTGTATGCAGTGTTTCTTGCCCAGCACACAGAAACAGGGCCGGCACAAGTGATGGAAGACAGACTTTCCACAGGAGAAGGACATTGCGTTTCCTTAGCACAGAATCTGATAGTGAATGTTAGCCACAAAGGAGAAAGGTGGAGTGAATTTCCTCCATCTACTCCTGGATGCTCCTTGTTTCTCGGACTCCTCCAGAACTGGGTGTGGCATGTGGGTACAAGCATGGGCTCCCTGCAAAAAGAAGGAGGCATGCCTAGCACTATGTGCTTCATGTAAGGGGGGAGGAATCATCCCGAGGCTCTAATAGGAAACAGTTAGAGTGAGGGAAGTGGCAGAGAGATGTATCATAACCATTCAGAATGCTATGAGACCTGCTAAGAGATGAGATTTCTTATTAAATGAAGTTGTGTTTGACCCAGTAGTAGGGATTCCGAAACCCAGTTTTGTTCACTAAGAATCCAACCATGGAGCAACTAAACCCGTGCACCACAAGTACTAAGCCTGTGCTCTAGAGCCTGAAAGTCACAACTACTGAGCCCACGTGCCACAACTATTGAAGCCCATGCACCTAGAGCCCGTGGTCGGGAACAACATTAGCCACCGATATGAGAAGCCCACGCAGTGCAACGAAGACTCAACACAGCCAAAAGAAAAAAAAAAGAATCCAGTAAACTTTTGCCTGGGTGGTGATAGGATTTGTTTTCCAGGTTAAATGAGGCTCACTTGGTATAAAATCAATGCACACCCTGAAAGTGTACAGTTTATTTACATTTATATCCATACCCATTCATGATGCAGTGTTGATGGGAATATTTTTTAGAAAGTTGGCACCAGTCACAGTGATGTTTAGGGGAACATAAATCAAGGGAAACACAACACAAAATGTTCACATACAGACTTAGAATCATACCACTCATTTCACATACAGACACACCCAGTCTCGTGCACACAAACCTACACCACCTAACCGTAATACAGCTACTTCCTGGGACTATAGTAATTGGCCACATTACTTGTAAATCACTTTCTATCACCAGGGCCCCTACTCTCATTCCCAGCACAAATTTGCAATCAGTTTGCCCTCTACACTAAAACCAGCAAGAATGTCCCACTTTCTCATCTTCAAAGTTCTTCCTCCCCAAGTGACTGATTCCAGAATACATACTGTTTACACGTTCTGTGAAGGCCACCTGTAATTACAGAAGAGAAAACACCATGAGGATAAGATCACAGTGATGCTCAGGTCTTTTGTTCATTTGCTGACAGCAGAAAACCTCATAAGAAACAGTGGTCCAGGGAACCCAGCAAGGGTTATCAGAGCAAACCTACTCAGGCTGAAAGGCAAGAACTTTGCTGGGAGGATGGAACTTCCAAGTCCATTTACATTGGAAATTACAGAATTCTTTGCCTAGAGGAAAAATCGCTGCAGGAGAGAGAGCTCCATGCTCTACAGGCTGCAATGGATGCTGTCAATTTTAATGTCCTGTGGAATCAGGCACCAAGAGTTGGTCATAGACTCTCACTCCACATTCTCCCAACCAAGGGAATTGTATGTATCTGGAAGGAATACCCTCAAATATTCATAACTTAAATCTATTGAAAGAGAAATAAAGCAATATTTCTATCTCAGACCAGAAAAAATCCAGCTTACCTTGATGAACCACTGAGGCTTTTCTTCTGTCCTATCACGGTGCAGGTCATCCGCCACATACTCAGGGAGAGCTGGAGGGACACAGAGTAACTGTCAGGACACTGGTGATGCTGCTCAGCAATTACTCAGGGGCTTTCTTCTCGATGAGGACATGGGGTGGTGTGTATGGATGTGGGAGGTTAGTTAGTGTGGGCTGAGCTGGTGTTGGGCCATCCTCTTTGGGGGATGAAGGAAGGCAAAGGACAAGAGGAAGGAAATGAAAACAGAGCATTGGCTTTCTAGCTAAGGGGAGCCTCATCAGAAGGGAAGGGTCGATCTAAACAATGGTAAACACTAAAATGCATGCTCTGTTTCAATGACACAGACCCATGACCAATACTTTGAGCTTCTGCTAAATTGCCACTGTCTCTTGATTTTTCCCAGATCACTCTTTTCCCAGCATCCACAATGCCAGCTACTGCATTTATCGTGTCTTCTGTTGTATGATATTCTAAGCTTGGTTAACAGCAACCTCCATTAAAGGACTGAATTCAATCCTAGACAAAATATGCTATATTTATTCACTAATCACTTGTCTTAAAGAAAATCAAATACACAAGATTTGACAAAACTGAAATCCTACCATTTAGATACAGCCACTATCAATCGTATCATATTTTTCTCCCAGTCTTTGTTTTCTATACAATGTATGTATGACCACTGAGTCAGGGGCTGTCCATACTCTAGGGAGCTGTTCCATAAGTGGGACACTTCGTTATGAAGAGGGAGCCCGGACTGAGCAAAGCCTGTCTCTAACCCTGCTGTGCAGGAGAAGTGTACAGGCTAACAGTCAGGTTCCACTTTGAGTCCTTGGGTGTGGGCTACAGGAATTGACCAATGCTAAGGCTTATGGTAATGTTATCCAATACAATAAAATAGCTCCCTGATTCTTATCTGCTTTTGGCCTTGTTTAAACAATGACACCAGCACTGACAGATATGACCTGTACTGTATACATGGGGTCTCACACCTCTCAGAATCTGGGAGCTTACCAGAATTCAGTTCTTGAGGTGAATTTCACATTAATGACTGTGCCAAAGTCAACTGATAAGTCCACCCATAGCTGCCCTGGATTCTGTGATCATTAAGGCCACCTGATGGGCAAGGTCTGGACCTTTGGAGATGCTAGGACTTCCAGCCAAGGATACGGATGCAGGGACTCCCTTGCTCCATGACTGAGGATCCCTTGGCTGAGTGGTAAGTGCAGGTCAGGGATCCAGAGCATCCATATTGGGACGCACCCCTGGGTTCTCAGTTTGGCTTTTCCACATAGGAGGTCAAGAGCTTAGAACATTTATCTCTGCACCATATCTCTGAGGAAAAGGAATATTAACCAAATCTGGGCAACAGCTGTGTTGAGGGAAGAACATGCAACCAAATTCACAAAACAAGTAAGGATCCTGTGCCTGAGCTAACCTTAGGTACTTCAAAACAACTCCATAAGTCTCTTAGCCCCTTAGAGAGGATGAAAGGAATATTGGTGTTAAAAATAACTAGTCCCAATTCCCTTAGTCTGGAATACTGAAACATAATTCTACAGCAGAGGAAGCCTCATAAACACACAGCGTCTGCCAGGGTTTACCCGAGCCTTGGGAGAACTGGGAAGGATAAGACCAAGGCAGGCCTGAGGAAAGGTCAGAGGGTAGGCAGAACTGGGGTGTGGGGAGCAAGGGAAGGGCTGTCTGGAAGAAGCAGTGGGTTGTAAGAAGAGCAGTGACCCTGGGTCCTGCTGCCCAGAGTCTCTGTCCTGGGCCTGGTCAAACCCAGGAGACCAGGTCAGCAGGGCTGTGAAAGCAAGTGTGTGAAATAGACCAGCAGCCCCTTCACACAGCCCCCTAGAATTCCTGCCAGCCATGAAGGTTCTTTAGGGGCAGCTGGATGTGGACCCCTCTCAAATGGAAGCGTGTGAGCACATCAGCCTTGGGGAAGTGCAGAGGCTAAGATGAGCTCAAGGAGCTCATGCAGTGATCCCAGAGCACGTGTTCTGTGACTCATCTATCTCTGGGACTGTCTTTACAAGAGGAATAAACAGTGAGGACAAAACATGAGGTGAAGCCACAAGTCCTGAAAGTGCAGAGGGAGACAGTTCACTTCTCATCCACCACCTCACCCTTTCTAGAAGAACTTGATCTCAAGTTTCAAGGGCCCATGAGAGTTTTGATGCACAGGTTCTTTCCATCACAGGTCAATATGCAAAATACAACAAACTCTCCTGTGCACAATACCCTAGATGTGCTAACCAGAAAACAAACGTCCATATTAGGCAGTGACAAGCACATGAAAGAGCAGCTCATGTGCAAAAGATCAGTTTTGATGAGCAAATCAAGAAAAGGTGATTATAGAGCACAGTCATGTCTAAGGACACAATTTCTCTCTATTGTGTCATTAAAATATGAAAAAAACAAGTCAGAACTCTACACATATTTCATTCTTCTTTCTGATTTCATATCCACCTTCCTCAGTCTCCAAAGCAGGAGATATAACCCTAAAGTTCCAGGAACCCTCTGCCATTAGATCCTACCTAAGTGTTGTTCCTACCTGTATCCTTTTCCTTATCACGGCCACAAGTGCTATCCAGAGTCGATTCTGTAGAAACACGAATATGAATTTACAAGTCTTATGGATACATTTAAAATGTGACTAATGTGACTGAGTAATTGGATACTTTATTTTGTTTTATTTTAATACACTAAGATAATCAATTGAATTAAATAAATTATAACAGGCACATCTAGCTAGTGGCTACAACATTGTAATACACATCCCTCTCCCTCTCTCTCTCCATACATGTATATGTATATATATCTACCGATACAAGATGACTATTTGCTGATGGTTTAACGAAGGTAAAACCTCTGCCCCGTGAAGGTACTTAGCCCAAGGGGTAAGAGGGATGCGTCCCTCTGCTGGTTTCCCTGGTAACCGATGAGCCCATCTGCTGTCAACTCCCCCTTTAACTGGTAGCCTGCCTATTCCGCCCAGAGAGAAGCATGCTGCTACTGCTGCTGCTGCGTTCTGCCTGCCATCGGCTATCTACAGTGGGATGTCTCTCCAGGACCACTTTGCTTCTGACGTGAAAGATCTCCCATCTATTAAACCATGAATGTCTCGTTCCTGACTTCGGGCTCTTTCCTTAGCCCTGAGGCTGAGCAAGTACAGGGCTTGCAGGCGTGAGAGGTGCAGCCCAACACCTTCTGCAGGGCAGTTTGCTGGCCAGATTTGATGATTCATTTGAAGGTGTTTCCTAGGCTTATGCACACTTGCCTGGCACTCATGAGACCTTGGGGACACTGAAACATTAGTGTCAACACCCAGATCCTAGAGGAATTCCCGACAGGTGTTCCACTTGAGGGGAGAGGTAATGAGCATGGCCCAGTGCACCTGTGCTAGACATAATCAGCGAGCAGGTGCAGAAGGGAGGGAGGGACATTCACTCACTTCATGAGGCCATCCTTCTCACCACTGCCTCTGAAAAATCCAGGGAAGGAAGGCACAAAATGCCCTTAGACGGTAAATGGTCTGTACACTGAAAACTACAAACCACTGCTGAAAGAATTTCACAAGGAATAAATAATTGAAATGACATATCATATTCATAGACTGGAAACTTATTATTGTTGACATTTCCACACTACCCAAAGGTATGTATAAATTCATTGTAATACCTATCAAAATCCCAATGTCAATTTCAAAGAAATAGATAAAAAAAAAGATCCTAAAATATATATGGAAACACTAAGGACTCCAAACAGACAAAACAATCCTGAGAACAAAGAACATGGATGGAGGCTTCTCACTTCCTATCTTCAAAACAGATTACAAAGCCACAGGAATCAAAACTGTATGGTACTGACATAGAAACAGATACATAGGCCTAAAGACCAGAATAAATAACCCCCAAGAAAACTCATAGATACATGGACAAATGAAATTCACCAAGCTTCTAAGACATCAAATAGGGAAAGTATAGTTTTTTCAACAGTCAATAGGATGAAAATATAACTTACAGAAAGATTACAAACATATATCAGAAAAGGAGCTAATATACAAAACATCAAAGAAAAATACTACAACTCAAATGCAAACTAAGTTAAAAAATTAAAAAGGGTAAATAAACGGGTTAAGAAATGTGCAATGACTTAAATATGATATTTCCTGAAAAAGACATACAAATGAGTAACAAATATAGGAAAAGGTTCTCAACCTCACTAATCATCAGGGCAATGCAAATGAACACCTCACACCTGTTAGGCTGTGTATTATAAAGAAAAAAATTAACAGTTTAAGGCCAAGATATGGGGAATTGGAAACTTTGTACACTGCTGGTGGGAATGTAAAATGGTGCCGCTATTATGAAAAAGAGTATGGGAGTTCCTTATAAAATTATAAACAGAAATATCATATGATACAGCAATCACAGTTCTGGGTATATATCCAAAGGAAATTAAATCAGTATCACAATGAGATGAACTTAGGTTCATTGTAGCATTCTCCACAATAGCCTAGATATGCAACGAACTTCACAAAAGAAGCAAGTGTCCTGTGCCTCAGCTAACCTTAGGTACTTCAAAACAACTCCATAAGTCTCTTAGCCCCTTAGAGAGGATGAAAGCAATATTAGAGTTAAAAGTAACTTGAACCAATTCCCTTAGTCTGGAATACTGAAACAAAAGTTCTACAGCAGGGGAAGCCTCCTAAACACACAGCACCTGCCAGGGTTTACCCCAGCCTTGGAAGAACTGGGAAGGATAAGACCAAGGCAGGCCTGAGGAAAGGTCAGAGGGTAGGCAGGACTGGAGTGTGGGGAGCAGGGGCAGGGCTGTCCGGATGGAGCAGTGGGTTGTAAGAAGAGCAGTGACCCTGGGTCCTGCTGCCCTGAGTCTCTTTCCTGGGCCTTGTGAATTCCAGGAGACCAGGTTAGCAGGGCTGTGAGAGCCAGTGTGTGAAGAAGCCCAGCAGCCCCTTGACACAGTCCTCTACAATTCCTGCCGGCCATGAAGGGTCTTTAGGGGCAGTTGGACGTGGAGCCCACTCAATTGGAAGCAACTCAGCACATCAGCCTTGGGAGGTGCTGAGGCTGAAATGAGGAGACTGAGCACATGCAGTGACCCCAAAGCATGTGTTCTGTGACTCATCCACTTCTGGGAACGCGCTTTCCATGAAGAATAAACAGTGAGCACAAAAGTAAGGTGAAGCTACAAGTCCTGAAAGTGTAGAGGGAGAGAGTTCAAGTCTCATCCACCACCTGACACTCACTATAAGAACTTGTTCTCCAGTGTCAAGTGACTATGACAGTTTTGTTCCCACTAGGATATGGCCATCATACGTGAATGTAAAACTGAAACCAAAATCCTGGTGCAAAATACCCTCTAGGTACCAAACAGAAACGAACATTTCATTTTTGGCAGTGAAAAAGCAATGAAAGAGTAGTCTTGTGAGAAAGAAAATTTCTGAATGCCAAAGCAAGAAAAGATGACTATAAGCACAGTACAGTCAAAGGACATGGACACAATAACTCGATTATATCATTAAAATTTGGAAAGAAAAACCCAGAATTCTACAATTTTTCCTTCTTCTTCCTGATTTCATATTCACCTTCATTCGTTTCTAAAGAACCGGGTGGAACCAAAGTGTTCTAGGAATTGTCTCCCTTTAGATCCTACCTGAGAGTTGTTCCCTATGTGAATCGTCATCAGCATCACTGCTATGTATGCTCTCCACCATGCATTTTGTACAAACACAACCATGAGCATAAAGTTATTATACAAGTTGACCCACCCATTTCTACTACTCGACTTGCTGGCTCACACAGCATCACCCTGGTCTTCCCTCCAGGTTCTCAGACCTCCCCTGTGCTCTGTGCAGACAGAGTCCTTCAATAAGATATTGATCACAGTTGAAAATTTCAAATGAGGGAGAGATGCTGAGAAAATCACCTTTCGACCCCTCACTTCTATAGACCCATTTATAGCTTTCACCGTCAACCTTACCAACCTGAAATTCCAGATGGTACAGACACAGTTGAAACATGGCTAGTGTGACCAAGCAATTGTGAGTTTTTTGCGCTTTTTAATAGAAAGATTTAATTACTGTTTGAACTAAATTAATTATAAAGAGACACATTTGGTTAGTGGCTACCACACTGGAAAGCTCAGCTGTAAGAAATCCAAAGATGAGAAAGAGGCAACCAGCCACCCCTCCCCTGGCTGTTCCTTACTGCAGAAAATTTGAAGGCCTGATCTGATCATTTGTATGTAGGTATATCTTGGGCTCTTGGTCCCACGCCAGGCATTGGGAGAGTCCTTGTGGACACTAAAATAGTACAGTCAACACTCAGATCCAAGAGGAATTCCCAGCAAAGGGCCCAATTGTAGACAGAAGTGAAGGGCATGGCCCAGTACACCTGTATTAGACATAATCAGAGAGTAGGTGCAGAGGGGAGGGAGGGATTTCACTCTCTCCATGAGTCCATCCTTCTCACCCCTGACTCTAGAAGACCTGAGGAAGGCAGTGGAAAAGGCCCCGTAGGAGGTGAAAAATTTGTATACTGAAAACTACAGGACATGGCGGAAAGAAACTAAGAAGAGACAAGTAATTGGAATGACACACCATGTTCATAGACTGGATTATTAAATACTCTTGGCATTTCTATACCACATAAAGGGATGTACACATATATCGCAACAACCCACAAAATTCCATGTCATTATTATAGAAGTGTACAGAATTCTAAAATACATATATAACCCACCCCAAATAGATAAAATAATCTTGAGAGCAAAGAGCAATGATGGAGATGAACAGTTCCTGAACTCAAAACACATAAAAATGCCACAGTAGTCAAAAGAGTCTGCTACTGGCATCAAGACAGTGAGATAGATCAATGAAATATAATAGAGAGACCCCAAATAAATGCACATATATATGGCCAACTGATCTGTGCCAAGGTTCTAAGATTAACAAGTGAAGAGAGGATAGTCTTTTCAACAATCAAGAGAATGAAAAGGCAACCTATAAGATGGGAGGAAATATGTGTAAACCTTGTATCTGAATAAGGGACCAATATCCAGAATATATAAGAAACTACTACAAGTGAATTTCAGAAAAACAGCGGGCAAATAACTGAGTTTCAAAATGGGTAAAAAGCTTCACTAGACACTTCTCCATAAAGACATACAAGTGGTCAATCTACATATGAAAATTTGCTCAACATTGCTAAGCACCAGGGAAATGGAAATCAAGCCACAGGGAGATATCACTCACACCTGTTACGATGTGTATTATAAAAAGACAAATAGGTCTTCCCTGGTGGCACAGTGGTTAAGAGTTCTCCTGCCGAGGCAGGGGACACGTGTTTGTGCCCTGGTCTAGGCGGATCCCACATGCCACTAAGCAGCTGGGCCCATGAGCCATGGACGCAGATCCTGTGTATTTGGAGCCTGTGCTCCGCAATGGGATAGCCCACAACAATGACAGACCCATGTACTGCAAAAAATAAAAAAATAAAAATAAAATAAAAAAGAAAGAAAATTAATGGATGCTGGCAAAGATGTGAAAAGTGGAACTTTTGTACACTGTTATGTACACTGTAGTAATGTAAAATGGTGTAGCCATTATGGAAAACAGAATGGAGGTCCCCTAAAAATTATTAAGAGAACTCTCATAAAATCCAGCAATCACTCATTTAGGTTTATATACAAAGGAGATAAAACAAGAATGTCCAAGAGATATCTACAATCTCATGTCCATTGCAGCATTATACACAATACACAACATAGGAAAAGTGCCTAGTGTCCATGGGAATATGAATTAATAAAGAAAATGTGGTGTGAACATAGAGTGGAATGTCATTCAGTCTGTGAAAAAGAAGGAAATCCTGCCATTTGCAGCAACACGAAAGAACTTGGAGGACATTTGTAAGAGTGAAATAAGCCAGTCACAGAAGGTCCAAAACTGAAAGAAAACTCCAAGAAGCAGAGAGTAGAAGGGTGGTTCCAAGAGCTGGCAGGAGGTTGACATGGGAAGTCTCTGTTCAATGGTTAGAATGTGTTATTTCAAAATGGAAAAGATCTAGACACATGCTGTACAGCAAGGTTCATGTAGTCAACAGGACTGCCTGGACATTTCAAAACTTGTTAAGACGTTGGATTTCATCGTATGTGTACTTTTACAACAATAAAATACACAGGTGTAAAATAAATACAAAGTGGAAAAAGGGGGAAAAAGAAGAAAAATAAGGAAAGGGAGTCAACAGATGGAAAGAAGAAATCAGGAAGGGTCTCGAATGTACACAGGTATCAGGAGATAATGGGAGAGAAGCTCCTCTCCCCAGGCTTTAAAGAAGACATCTCTCCAGAGTTCACTCCAGCAAGAGGGGGATGCCCTTTCTCTTCCCCATTCAACCAGAAGTGCCAATAGCATCCTAAGTGTGGCTCAGGCTGTGCTCAGCTGGATACTTTTCCTTGATCTCTAAACCAACCACACCTGACTCCCCATGGCTCAGGTGTCCTTAATGAATCTCCTTCCACTTCTCTAAAGCATTTCCCTCTTCACATCCAGCCCGAGGCGGCAATCCTGTCCTCACACGTGTTGTCCACTGGGCGGGTCTCTGAGTTCTTAAGAGCCTCCCTGTGAGTAGCAGGCACTGAATCGCACACCAGGGTTCCCCTCAGCACCATCAGCAAACTACGATCTAGGGATTGAGGATTTCTAGAACAACTTTACTCATACACAGTCTCTTGGGTAAACAAGTGATATTTTACAATCAAGCATTTTCAGTTTTTTCTTTGGTTGGGAAAATATTCACACATATACGGCAATCATATTCTATTAAAGTATGTATTTCTCAAAGGACTCACTATCGAAAAAAATTTTTTAAGTATAACTTTCCATGTTTTAATTGACTTTACTCCCAGACTTGTTTGCTTGCAAAAGCCTTCAGAAAATATCAAAAATCTATCTACGTCATCTGGCAGTTTGCACAGCAACATGAGTGGAGATGCTCTTGTCACACTGCTTGGTTTCTCTGTCCCACCTTGTAGAGCACAACCTCCTGTCCACCCTCCTGGGAAGGGAGCCAGTGCCCACCCTGAGCTCAAGCCCTGGGGTAGATCTCTTGGTTCTGTCTTCACTGTATGCAGTGTTTCTTGCCCAGCACACAGAAACAGGGTCGGCACAAGTGATGGAAGATAGACTTTCTACAGGCAAAGGACATTCTCTTTCTTTAGCACAGAATCCGATAGTGAATATTAGCCTCAAAGGAGAAAGGTGGAGTGAATTTCCTCCATCTAGTTCTGGAGGCTACTTCTTTCTCGGACTCCTCCAGAACTGGGTGTGGCATGTGGGTACAAGCATGGGCTCCCTGCAAAAAGAAGGAGGCCTGCCTAGCACTATGTGCTTCAGTTAAGGGGGGAGGACTCATCCCGAGGCTCTAATAGGAAACAGTTAGAAAGAGGGAAGTGGCCGAGAGATGCATCATAACCATTCAGAATGCTATGAGACCTACTAAGAGATGAGATTTCTTATTAAATGAAGTTGTAATTGACCCAGTAGTAGGGATGCTGAAACCCAGTTTTGTTCACTAAGAATCCAGCCATGGAGCAACTAAGCCCGTGCACCACAACTACTAAGCCTGTGCTCTAGAGCCCGCAAGTCACAACTACTGAGCCCACGTGCCACAACTATTGAAGCCCATGCAATTAGAGCCCGTGCTCTGGAATAACAGTAGCCACCGAAATGAGAAGCCCACGTAGTGCAACGAAGACCCAACACAGCCAAAAGAAAAAAAAAAAGAATCCAGTAAACATTTGCCTGGGTGGTGATAGGATTTGTTTTCCAGGTTAAATGAGGCTCAATTGGTATAAAATCAATGCACACCCTGAAAGTGTACAGTTTATTTACATTTATATCCATACCCATTCATGATGCAGTGTTGATGGGAATATTTTTTAGAAAGTTGGCACCAGTAACAGTGATGTTTACGGGATCATAAATCAATTGAAACACAACACAAAATGTTCACAAACACACACAGAATCATACCACTTATTTCACATACAGACACACCCAGTCTCATGCACACAAACCTACACAACCTAACCATAATACAGCTTCTTCCTGGGACTATAGTAATTGGTCACATTACTTGTAAATCACTTTCTATCACCAGGGCCCCTACTCTCATTCCCAGCACAAATTTGGAATCAGTTTGCCCTCTACACTAAAACCAGCAAGAATGTCCCAATTTCTCATCTTCAAAGTTCTTCCTCCCCAAGTGACAGATTCCAGAATACATACTGTTTTCACGTTCTGTGAAGGCCACCTGCAATTACAGAAGAGAAAAGACTATGAGGATAAGATCACAGTGATGCTCAGGTCTTTTGTTCATTTGCTGACAGTAGAAAACCTCATAAGAAACAGTGGCCCAGGGAACCCAGCAAGGGTTATCAGAGCAAACCTACTCAGGCTGAAAGCCAAGAACTGTGCTGGGAGGATGGAACTTCCAAGTCCATTTAGGTTGCAAATTACAGAATTCTTTTCCTAGGAAAAATCGCTGCAGGAGAGAGAGCTCTGTACTCTACAGGCTGTAATGGATGCTGTCAATTGTAATGTCCTGTGGAATCAGGCACCATGGGTTGGTTATAGACTCTCACTCCACATTCTCCCAACCAAGGGAATTGTATGTATCTGGAAGGAATACCCTCAAATATTCATAACTTAAATCTATTGAAAGAGAAATAAAGCAATATTTCTATCTCAGACCAGAAAAAATCCAGCTTACCTTAATGATCCACGGAGGCTTTTCTTCTGTCCTATCACGGTGCAGGTCAACCGCCACATCCTCAGGGAGAGCTGGAGGGACACAGAGTAACTGTTAGGACACTGGTGAGGCTGCTCAGCAATTACTCAGGGGCTTTCTTCTCGATGAGGACATGGGGTGGTGTGTATGGATGTGGGAGGTTAGTAAGTGTGGGCTGAGCCGGTGTTGGGCCATCCTCTTTGGGGGATGAAGGAAGGCAAAGGACAAGAGGAAGGAAATGAAAACAGAGCTTTGGCTTTCTAAGTAAGGGGAGTCTAATCAGAAGGGAAGGGTTGATCTAAAAAATGGTAAACACTAAAATGCATGCTCTGTTTCAATGACACAGACCCATGACCCATGCTTTGAGCTTCTGCTAAATTGCCAATGTCTCTTGATTTTTCCCAGATCACTCTTTCCCCTGCATCCATAATGCTAGCTACTGCATTTATCATGTCTTCTGTTGTATGATATTTTATACTTGATTAACAGCAACCTCCTTAAAGGACTGAATTCAATCCTAGACAAAATATGCTATATTTATTCACTAATCACTTGTCTTAAAGAAAATCAAATACACAAGATTTGACAAAACTGAAATCCTACCATTTAGATACAGCCACTATCAATCATATCATATTTTTCTCCCAGTCTTTGTTTTCTATAAAATGTATGTATGCCCACTGAGTCAGGGGCTGTCCATATTCAAAGGAGTGGTTCCATAAGGGGGACACTTCGTTATGAAGAGGGAGCCCGGACTGAGCACAGCCTGTCTCTAACCCAGCTGTGCAGGAGAAGTGTACAGGCTAACAGTCAGGTTCCACTTTGAGTCCTTGGGTGTGGGCTACAGGAATTGACCAATGCTAAGGCTTATGGTAATGTTATCCAATACAATAAAATAGCTCCCTGATTCTTATCTGCTTTTGGCCTTGTTTAAGCAATGACACCAGCACTGACAGATATGACCTGTACTGTATACATGGGGTCTCACACCTCTCAGAATCTGGGAGCTTACCAGAATTCAGGTCTTGAGGTGAATTTCACATTAATGACTGTGCCGAAGTCAACGGATAAGTCCACCCATAGCTGCCCTGGATTCTGTGACCACTAAGGCCACCTGATGGGCAAGGTCTGGACCTTTGGAGATGCTAGGACTTCCTGCTAAGGATAAGGAGGCAGGAACTCCCTTGCTCCATGACTGAGGATCGATTGGCTGAGTGGTAAGTGTAGGTCAGGGATCCAGACCACCCACATTGGGACCCACCCCTGGGTTCTCAGTTTGGCTTTTCCACACAGGAGGTCAAGAGCTTAGAACATTTATCTCTGCACCATCTCTTTCTGAGGAAAAGGAATATTAACCAAATCTGGGCAACAACTGTGTTGAGGGAAGAACATGCAACCAACTTCACAAAACAATTAAGGGTCCTGTGCCTGAGCTAACCTTAGGTACTTCAAAAGAACTCCATAAGTCTCTTAGCCCCTTAGAGAGGATGAAAGCAATATTAGAGTTAAACGTAACTCGTCCCAATTCCCTTAGTCTGGAATACTGAAATAAAATTATACAGCAGAGAAAGCCGCATAAACACACAGCACCTGCCAGGGTTTACCCGAGCCTTGGGAGAACTGGGAAGGATAAGACCAAGGCAGGCCTGAGTATAGGTCAGAGGGTAGGCAGGACTGGGGTGTGGGGAGCAAGGGCAGGGCTGACTGGAAGGAGCAGTGGGTTGTAAGAAGAGCAGTGACCCTGGGTCCTGCGGCCCTGAGTCTCTGTCCTGGGCCTCTTCAATTCCAGGAGACCAGGTTAGCAGGGCTGTGAGAGCCAGTGTGTGAAGAAGCCCAGCAGCCCCTTCACACAGTCCTCTAGAATTCCTGCCGGCCATGAAGGGTCTTTAGGATCACCTGGACGTGGACCCCTCTCAAATGGAAGCATGTCACCACATCAGCCTTGGGAGGTGCTGAGGCTGAAATGAGGAGACTGAGCACATGCAGTGATCCCAAAGCACGTGTTCTGTGACTCATCCACCTCTGGGAGCGCGCTTTCCATGAGGAATAAACAGTGAGGACAAAAGTAACATGAAGCTACAAGTCCTGAAAGTGTAGAGTGAGAGAGTTCAAGTCTCATCCACCACCTGACACTCACTGTAAGAACTTGTTCTCCAGTGTCAAGTGACTATGAGAGCTTTGTTCCCACTAGGATATGGCCATCATACGTGAATGTAAAAAGGAAACCAAAATCCCTGGTGCAAAATAACCTCCAGGTACCAAACAGAAACGAACCTTTCATCTTTGGCAGTGAAAAAGCAACGAATGAGTAGTCTTGTGAGAAAGAAAATTTCTGAATGGCAAAGCAAGGAAAGATGACTATAAGCACAGTACAGTCAAAGGACATGGAGACAATAACTCTATTATATCATTAAAATTTGGAAAGAAGAATCAGAAATCTACACATATTTTCATCTTCTTCCTGATTTCATATTCACCTTCCTTAGTTTCTAAAAAACCGCGTGGCACCAAAGTGTTCTAGGAATTGTCTCGCTTTAGATCCTACCTGAGAGTTGTTCCCTTCGTGAATCATCATCAGCATCACAGGTATGTATGCTCTCCACGATGCATTCTGTACAAACACAAGCATGAGCATAAAGTTATTATACAAGTTGACCCACCCATTTCTCCTACTCGACATGCTGGCTCACACAGCATCACCCTGGTCTTCCCTCCGGGTTCTCAGACCTCCCCTGTGCTCTGTGCAGACAGAGTCCTTCAATATGATATTGATCACAGATGAAAATTTCAAATGAGGGAGAGATGCTGAGAAAATCACCTTTTGACCCCTCACTTCTATTGACCCATTTATAACTTTCACCGTCAACTTTACCAACCTGAAATTCCAGATGTTACAGACACACTTGAAACATGGCTAGTGTGACCAAGCAATTGTGTGTTTTTTGCATTTTTTAATAGAATGAGTTAATTATTGTTTGAACTAAATTAATTATAAATAGACACATTTGGTTAGTGGCTACCACACTGGGAAGCTCAGCTGTAAGAAATCCAAAGATGAGAAAGAGGCAACCAGCCACCCCTCTCCTGGTTGTTCTTTACTGTAGAAAATTTGATGGCCTGATCTAATCATTCGTATGTAGGTATATCTTGGGCTTTTGGAGCCATGCCAGGCATTGGGAGAGTCCTTGTGGACACTGAAATAGTACAGTCAACACTCAGATCCAAGAGGAATTCCCAGCAAGGGGCCCACTTGTAGACAGAGGTGAAGGGCGTGGCCAAGAACACCTGTATTAGACATAATCAGAGAGTAGGTGCAGAGGGGAGGGAGGGATTTCACTCTCTCCATGAGTCCATCCTTCTCACCCCTGACTCTAGAAGACCTGAGGAAGGCAGTGGAAAAGGCCCCGTAGGAGGTGAAAATTTGTATACTGAAAACTACAGGATATTGGGAAAGAAATTAAAGAAGAGACAAGGAATTGGAATGATATACCATGTTCATAGATTGGAGTATTAAATACTGTTGGCATTTCTATACTACATAAAGTGATGTACACATATATCGCAACAACCCATAAAATTCCATGTCATTATTATAGAGGTGGACACAATTCTAAAATACATACGGAACCACACCCCAGTAGATAAAACAATCTTGAGAGCAAAGAGCAATGATGGAGATTAAGACTTCCTGACCTCAAAACTCATAACAATGCCACAGTAGTGAAAACAGTCTGCTACTGGCATCAAGACAGTGAGATAGACCAATGAAATATAATAGAGAGACCCCAAATAAACGCACATATATATGGCCAACTGATTTGTGCCAAGGTTCTAAGATTACCAAGTGAAGAAAGATAGTCTCTTCAACAATAAACAGAATGAAAAGGCAACCTATAGGATGGGAGCAAATATGTGTAAACCTTGTTCTGAATAAGGGACCAATATCCAGAATATATAAGAAACTACTACAAGTGAATTTCAGAAAAACAGCAGGCAAATAACTGAGTTTAAAAATGGGTAAAAATCTTCACTAGACATTTCTCCATAAAGACATACAAGTGGTCAATCTATATATGAAAATTTGCTCAACATCGCTAAGCATCAGGGAAATGGAAATCAAGCCACAAGGAGATATCACTCACACCTGTTAGGATGTGTATTATAAAAAGACAATTAGGGCTTCCCTGGTGGCACAGTGGTTGAGATTCCGCCTGCAGATGCAGGGGACTCATGTTCGTGCCCAGGTCTGGGAGGATCCCACATGCCGCTTAGCAACTGGGCCCATGAGCCATGGCTGTTGAGCATGTGCGTTTGGAGCCTGTGCTCCGCAACGGGAGAGCCCACAACAAAGAGAGGCCCAAGTACTGCAAAAAAAAAAAAAGAAAAGAAAAAAAGAAAATTAATGGATGCTGGCCAAGATGTGAAGAAGTGGAACTTCTGTACCCTGCTTTGTACCCTGTCGTAATGTAAAATGGTGTAGCCATTATGGAAAACAGAATGGAGGTCCCCTAAAAATTATTAAGAGAACTCTCATAAAATCCAGCAGTCACTCATTTAGGTTTATATACAAAGGAGATAAAACAAGAATGTCCAAGAGATATCTACAATCTCATGTCCATTGCAGCATTATACACAATACACAACATAGGAAAACTGCCTAGTGTCCATGGGAAGATGAATTAATAAAGAAAATGTGGTGTATACATACAGTGGAATGTCATTCAGTCTTTGAAAAGAAGGAAATCCTGCCATTTGCAGCAACACGAAAGATCTTGGAGGACATTTGTAAGAGTGAAATAAGCCAGTCACAGAAGATCAAAAACTGAAAGAAAACTCCGTGAAACAGAGAGTAGAAGGGGGGTTCCAAGAGCTGGCAGGAGGTTGACATGGGAAGTCTCTGTTCAATGGTTAGAATGTGTTATTTCAAAATGGAAAAGTTCTAGACACATGCTGTACAACAAGGTGCATGTAGTCAACAGGACTGCCTGGACATTTCAAAACTTGTTAAGAAGTCGGATTTCATCTTATGTGTAGTTTTACAACAATAAAATACACATATGTAAAATAAATACAAAGTGGAAAAAGGGGGAAAAAGAAGAAAAATAAGGAAAGGGAGTCAACAGAGGGAAAGAAGAAAGCAGGAAGGGTCTCGAATATACACAGGTATCAGGAGATAATGGGAGAGAAGCTCCTCTCCCCAGGCTTTAAAGAAGACATCTCTCCAGAGTTCACTCCAGCAAGAGGGGCATGTCCTTCCTCTTCCCCATTCAACCAGAAGCGCCAATAGCACCCTAAGTGTGGCTCAGGCTGTGCTCAGGTGTACACTTTTCCTTGATCTCTAAACCAACCACCCCTGACTCCCCATGGCTCAGGTGCCCTTCCTGTATCTCCTTCCACTTCTCTAAAGCATTTCCCTCTTGAAGTGCAGCCAGAGGCGCCAATCCTGTCCTCACACGTGGGGTCCACTGGGCGGGTCTCTGAGTTCTTAAGAGCCTCCCTGTGAGTAGCAGGCACTGAATCACACACCAGGGTTCCCCTCAGCACTATCAGCGAACTACGACTTAGGGATTGAGGATTTCTAGAACAACTTTACTCATACAGTCTCTTGGGTAAACAAGTGACATTTTACAATCAAGCATTTTCAATTTTTTCTTTGGTGGGGAAAATATTGACACATAAAAGGCAATCATATTCTATTAAAGTATGTATTTCTAAAAGGAATCACTATCGAAAAAGAATTTTTACGTATAACTTTCCATGTTTTAATTGACTTTACTCCCAGACTTGTTTGCTTGCAAAAGCCTTCAGAAAATACCAAGAACATACTTCATCTGGCAGTTTGACCAGCAACATGAGTGGAGATGCTCTTGTCACACTGCTTGGTTTCTCTGTCCCACCATGCAAAGCACAACCTCTTGTCCGCCGTCCTGGAGAGGGAGCCAGTGCCCACCCTGAGCTCAATCCCTGGGGTAGATCTCTTGGTTCCGTCTTCACTGTATGCAGTGTTTCTTGCCCAGCACACAGAAACAGGGCTGGCACAAGTGATGGAAGACAAACTTTCCCCAGGAGAAGGACATTTCGTTTCCTAAGCACAGAATCTGATAGTGAATATTAGCCTCAAAGGAGAAAGTTGTAGTAAATTTCCTCCATCTACTCTTGGATGCTCCCTCTTTCTCGGACTTCTCCAGAACTGGGTGTGGCATGTGGGTACAAGCATGGGCTCCCTGCAAAAGGAAGGAGGCCTGCCTATCGCTAGGTGCTTCGGGTAAGGGCGGAGGACTCATCCCGAGGCTCTAATAGGAAACAGTTAGAGTGAGGGAAGTGGCAGAGAGATGTATCATAACCATTCAGAATACTATGAGACCAACTAAGAGATGAGATTTCTTATTAAATGACGTTGTAATTAACCCAGTAGTAGGGATGCTGAAACGAAGTTTTGTTCATTAAGAATCCAGCTATGGAGCAACTATGTCCGTGCAACAAATGTACTAAGCCTGTGCCCTAGAGCCTGAAAGTCACAACTACTGAGTGCACGTGCCACAACTATTGAAGCCCATGCACCTAGAGCCCGTGGTCTGGAGCAAGAGAAGCCACCGAAATGAGAAGACTGCACACTGCAACGAAGAGCCAACACAGCCAAAAAAAAAGAAAAACAAAAAGAATCCAGTAAACATTTGCCTGGGTGTTGATAGAATTTGTTTTCCAGGTTAAATGAGGCTCAGTTGGTATAAAATCAATGCACACACTGAAAGTGTACAGTATATTTACTTTTATATCCATACCCATTCATGATGCAGTGGTGATGGGAATATTTTCTAGAAAGTTGGCACCAGTAGCAGTGATGTTTAGGGGAACATAAATCAAGGGAAACACAACACAAAATGTTCACATACACACACAGAATCATACCACTCATTTCACATACAGACACACCCAGTCTCATGCATACAAACATACACCACCTAACCGTAATACAGCTTCTTCCTGGGACTATAGTAATTGGTCACATTACTTGTAAATCACTTTCTATCACCAGGAGCCCTACTCTCATTCCCAGCACAAATTTGGAATCAGTTTGCCCTCTACACTAAAACCAGCAAGAATGTCCCACTTTCTCATCTTCAAAGATCTTCCTCCCCAAGTGACTGATTCCAGAATACATACCGTTTTCATGTTCTGTGAAGGCCACCTGCAATTACAGAAGAGAAAACACTATGAGGATAAGATCACAGTGATGCTCAGGTCTTTTGTTCATTTGCTGACAGTAGAAACCCTCATAAGAAACAGTGGTCCAGGGAACCCAGCAAGGGTTATCAGAGCAAACCTACTCAGACTGAAAGGCAAGAATTTTGCTGGGAGGATGGAACTTCCAAGTCCATTTAGGTTGCAAATTACAGAACTCTTTTCCTAGAGGAAAAATCGCTGCAGGAGAGAGAGCTCCGTACTCTACAGGCTGTAATGGATGCTGTCAATTTTAATGTCCTTTGGAATCAGGCACCATGAGTTGGTCATAGACTCTCACTCCACATTCTCCCAACCAAGGGAATTGTATGTATCTGGAAGGAATACCCTCAAATATTCATAACTTAAATCTATTGAAAGAGAAATAAAGCAATATTTCTATCTCAGACCAGAAAAAAACCAGCTTACCTTGATGATCCACGGAGGCTTTTCTCCTCTCCTATCACGGGGCAGGTCAACCGCCACATCCTCAGGGAGAGCTGGAGGGACACAGAGTAACTGTCAGGACACTGGTGATGCTGCTCAGCAATTACTCAGGGGCTTTCTTCTCGATGAGGACATGGGGTGGTGTGTATGGATGTGGGAGGTTAGTAAGTGTGGGCTGAGCTGGTGTTGGGCCATCCTCTCTGGGGGATGAAGGAAGGCAAAGGACAAGAGGAAGGAACTTAAAATAGAGCTTTGGCTTTCTAGCAAAGGGGAGCCTAATCAGAAGGGAAGGGTCGATCTAAAAAATGGAAAACACTAAAAGGCATGCTCTGTTTCAATGACACAGACCCATGACCCATGCTTTGAGCTTCTGCTAAATTGCCAATGTCTCTTGATTTTTCCCAGATCAGTCTTTCCCCAGCATCCACAATTCCAGCTACTGAATTTATCATGTCTTCTGTTGTATGATATTTTATACTTGATTAACAGCAACCTCCATTAAAGGACTGAATTCAATCCTAGACAAAATATGCTATATTTATTCACTAATCACTTGTCTTAAAGAAAATCAAATACACAAGATTTGACAAAACTGAAATCCTACCATTTAGATACAGCCACTCTCAATCGTATCATATTTTTTTCCCAGTCTTTGTTTTCTATACAATGTATGTATGCCCCCTGAGTCAGGGGCTGTCAATATTCTAGGGAGCTGTTCCATAAGTGGGACACTTCGTTATGAAGAGGGAGCCCGGACTGAGCACAGCCTGTCTCTAACCCAGCTGTGCAGGAGAAGTGTACAGGCTAACAGTCAGGTTCCACTTTGAGTCCTTGGGTGTGGGCTACAGGAATTGACCAATGCTAAGGCTTATGGTAATGTTATCCAATACAATAAAATAGCTCCCTGATTCTTATCTGCTTTTGGCCTTGTTTAAGCAATGACACCAGCACTGACAGATATGACCTCTACTGTATACATGGGGTCTCATACATCTCATAATCTGTAGCTGACCAGGAGAATGCAGGTTTTGAGGTGAATTTCACATTAATGACTGTGCCAAAGTCAACTGATAAGTCCACCCATAGCTGCCCAGGATTCTGTGATCATTAAGGCCACCTGATGGGCAAGGTCTGGACCTTTGGAGATGCTAGGACTTCCAGCCAAGGATACGGATGCAGGGACTCCCTTGCTCCATGACTGAGGATCCCTTGGCTGAGTGGTAAGTGCAGGTCAGGGATCCAGAGCATCCGTATTGGGACCCACCCCTGGGTTCTCAGTTTGGCTTTTCCACATAGGAGGTCAAGAGCTTAGAACATTTATCTCTGCACCATCTCCTTCTGAGGAAAAGGAATATTAACCAAATCTGGGCAACAGCTGTGTTGAGGGAAGAACATGCAACCAACTTCACAGAACAAGTAAGGGTCTTGTGCCTGAGCTAACCTTAGCTACTTCAAAACAACTCCATAAGTCTCTTAGCCCCTTAGAGCGGATGCAGGCAATATTAGAGTTAAAAGTAACTTGTCCGAATTCCCTGAATCTGGAATACTGAAAAAAAATTCTACAGCAGAGGAAGCCTCATAAACACACAGCACCTGCCTGGGTTTACCCCAGCCTTGGAAGAACTGGGAAGGATAAGAACAAGGCAGGCCTGAGGAAAGGTCAGAGGTTAGGCAGGACTGGGGTGTGTGGAGCAGGAGAAGGGCTGTCTGGACGGAGCAGTGGGTTGTAAGAAGAGCAGTGACCCTGGGTCCTGCTGCCCTGAGTCTCTGTCCTGGGCCTGGTCAACCCCAGGAGACCAGGTCAGCAGGGCTGTGAAAGCAAGTGTGTGAAGAAGCCCAGCAGCCCCTTCACACAGCCCTCTAGAATTTCTGCTGCCCATGGAGGGTGTCTAGGGCAGCTGGACGTGGACCCCTCTGAAATGGAAGCATGTCAGCATATCAGCCTTGGGGAAGTGCAGAGGCTGAGATGAGCTCAAGGAGAC
Organism: Mesoplodon bidens; assembly: GCF_964165515.1. Classification (NCBI taxonomy): domain Eukaryota; kingdom Metazoa; phylum Chordata; class Mammalia; order Artiodactyla; family Ziphiidae; genus Mesoplodon; species Mesoplodon bidens. Next base: position 415,976 of record NW_027672367.1, on the reverse strand, counting down.
TGAGCACATGCAATGATCCCAGAGCACGTGTTCTGTGACTCATCCATCTCTGGGTCTGTCCTTAATAAGAGGAACAAACAGTGAGCACAAAACATGAGGTGAAGCCACAAGCCCTGAAAGTGCAGAGGGAGACAGTTCACTTCTCATCCACCACCTCACCCTTTCTAGAAGAACTTGGTCTCAAGTTTCAAGGGCCCATAAGAGTTTTGATGCACAGGTTCTGTCCATCATAGGTCAATATGCAAAAGAAAACAAACTCTCCTGTGCACAATATCCTAGATGTGCTAACCAGAAAACAAACTTCCATATTAGGCAGTGACAAGCACAAGAAAGAGCAGCTCATGTGCAAAAGATCAGTTTTCATGAGCAAATCAAGAAAAGGTGATTATAGAGCACAGTCACGTCTAAGGACACAATTTCTCTCTATTGTATCATTAAAATGTGAAAAAATCAAGTCAGAACTCTACACATATTTCATTCTTCTTTCTGATTTCATATCCACCTTCCTCAGTCTCCAAAGCAGGAGATATAACCCTAAAGTTCCAGGAACCCTCTGCCATTAGATCCTACCTAAGTGTTGTTCCTACCTGTATCCTTTTCTTTATCACGGCCACAAATGCTATTCAAAGTCAATTCTGTAGAAACACGAACATGAATTTACAAGTCTTATGGATACATTTAAAATGTGACTAATGTGACTGAGTAATGGGATATTTTATTTTCTTTTATTTTAATACACTTAGTGAATCATTGATTGAATTAAATAAATTATAACAGGCACATCTAGCTAGTGGCTACCACAGTGTAATAAACAACCTCTCTCTCTCTCTCTCTCCATATATATATATATATATATATGTGTATATATATATATAAAGTATATGGAGGATGTTACCACCGCTCCCCTGGTTATTCCCCTCTTTATGGTCTACCCATTCAAGATGGCTGTTTGCTGATGGTTTAACGAAGGTAAAACCTCTGCCCCGTGAAGGTACTTAGCCCAAGGGGTAAGAGGGATGCGTCCCTCTGCTGGTCTCCCTGGTAACCGATGAGCCCATCTGCTGTCAACTCCCCCTTTAACTGGTAGCCTGCCTATTCCGCCCAGAGAGAAGCATGCTGCTACTGCTGCTGCTGCGTTCTGCCTGCCATCGGCTATCTACAGTGGGATGTCTCTCCAGGACCACTTTGCTTCTGACGTGAAAGATGTCCCATTTATTAAACCATGAATGTCTCTGTCCCTGTCTCCGGGCTCTTTCTTTAGCCATGAGGCTGAGCAAGTACAGGGCTTGCAGGCGTGAGAGGTGCAGCCCAACACCTTCTGCAGGGCAGTTTGCTGGCCAGATTTGATGATTCATTTGTAGCTGTTTCCTAGGCTCATGCACACTTGCCAGGCACTCATGAGACCTTGGGGACACTGAAACAGTAATGTCAACACCCAGATCCTAGAGGAATTCCCGACAGGTGTTCCACTTGAGGGGAGAGGTAATGAGCATGGCCCAGTGCACCTGTGCTAGACATAATCGGCGAGCAGGTGCAGAAGAGAGGGAGGGACACTCACTCAATTCATGAGGCCATCCTTCTCACCACTGCCTCTGAAACATCCAGAGAAGGAAGGGACAAAATGCCCTTAGAAGGTAAATGGCCTGTACACTGAAAACTACAAACCACTGCTGAAAGAATTAAACAAGGAACAAATCATTGAAATGACATATCATATTCATAGACTGGAGACTTATTATTGTTGACATTTCTACACTACCCAAAGGTAAGTATAAATTCATTGTAATACCTATCAAAATCCCAATGTCATTTTCAAAGAAATAGAAAAAAAAATCCTAAAATACATATGGAACCATAAGGACTCCAAACAGACATCACAATCCTGAGAACAAAGGACATAGATGGAGGCTTCTCACTTCCTGACTTCAAAACACATTACAAAGCCACAGGAATCAAAACTGTACGGTACTGACATAGAAACAGATACATAGGCCTAAAGACCAGAATAAATAACACCCAAGAAAACTCATAGATACATGGCCAAATGAAATTCACCAAGCTTCTAAGACAACAAATAGGGAAAGTATAGCTTTTTCAACAGTCAATAGGATGAAAATATAACTTACAGAAAGATTACAAACATATATCAGAAAAGGAGCTAATATACAAAACATCAAAGAAAAACACTACAACTCAAATGCAAACTAAGTTAAAAAATTAAAAAGGGCAAATAACTGGGTTCAGAAATGTGCAAAGACTTAAATAAGACATTTCCTGAAAAAGACATACAAATGGCTAACAAATATAGGAAAAGGTTCTCAACCTCACTAATCATCAGGGCAATGCAAATGAACACCTCACACCTGTTAGGCTGTGTATTATAAAGAAAATAATTAACAGTTTAAGGCCAAGATGTGGGGAATTGGAAACTTTGTACACTGCTGGTGGGAATGTAAAATGGTGCCGCTATTATGAAAAAGAGTATGGGGGTTCCTTATAAAATTATAAACAGAAATATCATATGATTCAGCAATCACAGTTCTGGGTATATATCCAAAGGAAATTAAATCAGTATCACAATGAGATGAACATCGGTTCATTGTAGCATTCTACACAATAGCCTAGATATGCAACCCACTTCACAAAAGAAGTAAGTGTCCTGTGCCTGAGCTAACCTTAGGTACTTCAAAACAACTCTGTAAGTCTCTTAGCCCCTTAGAGAGGATGAAAGCAATATTAGAGTTAAAAGTAACTTGTACCAATTCCCTTAGTCTGGAATGCTGAAACAAATGTTCTACAGCAGAGGAAGCCTCATAAACACACAACTCCTGCCAGGGTTTACCCCAGCCTTGGAAGAACTGGGAAGGATAAGACCAAGGCAGGCCTGAGGAAAGGTCAGAGGGTAGGCAGGACTGGGGAGTGGGGAGCAGGGGCAGGGCTGTCTGGACGGAGCAGTGGGTTGTAAGAAGAGCAGTGACCCTGGGTCCTGCTGCCCTGAGTCTCTGTCCTGGGCCTCTTCAATTCCAGGAGACCAGGTTAGCAGGGCTGTGAGAGCCAGTGTGTGAAGAAGCCCAGCAGCCCCTTCACACAGTCCTCTAGAATTCCTGCCGGCCATGAAGGGTCTTTAGGATCAGCTGGACGTGGACCCCTCTCAAATGGAAGCATGTCAGCACATCAGCCTTGGGAGGTGCTGAGGCTGAAATGAGGAGACTGAGCACGTGCAGTGATCCCAAATCAAGTGTTCTGTGACTCTTCCACGCCTGGGAGCGTGCTTTCCATGAGGAATAAACAGTGAGGACAAAAGTAAGATGAAGCTACAAGTCCTGAAAGTGTAGAGGGAGAGAGTTCAACTCTCATCCACCACCTGACACAAAGTATAAGAACTTGTTCTCCAGTGTCAAGTGACTATGAGAGTTTTGTTCCCACTAGGACATGGCCATCATACGTGAATGTAAAAAGGAAACCAAAATCCTTGGTGCAAAATACCCTCCAGGTACCGAACAGAAACGAACCTTTCATTTTTGGCAGTGACAAAGCAATGAAAGAGTAGTCTTGTGAGAAAGAAAATTTCTGAATGGCAAAGCATGAAAAGAAGCACAGTACAGTCAAAGGACATGGACACAATAACTCTATTATATCATTAAAGTTTGGAAAGAACAAATCAGAATTCTACACATATTTCCTTCTTCTTCCTGATTTCATATTCACCTTCCTTAGTTTCTAAAGAACCGGGTGGAACCCAAGTGTTCTAGGAATTGTCTCGCTTTAGATCCTACCTGAGAGTTGTTCCCTATGTGAATCGTCCTCAGCATCACTGCTATGTATGCTCTCCAAGATCCATTCTGTACAAACACAACCATGAGCATAAAGTTATTATACAAGTTGACGCACCCATTTCTCCTACTCGACTTGCTGGCTCACACAGCATCACCCTGGTCTTCCCTCCAGGTTCTCAGACCTCCCCTGTGCTCTGTGCAGACAGAGTCCTTCAATAAGATCTTGATCACAGTTGAAAATTGCAAATGAGGGAGAGATGCTGAGAAAATCACCTTTCGACCCCTCACTTCTATAGACCCATTTATAGCTTTCACCGTCAACCTTACCAACCTGAAATTCCAGATGGTACAGACACACTTGAAACATGGCTAGTGTGACCAAGCACTTGTGTGGTTTTTGCATTTTTTAATAGAATGAGTTAATTATTGTTTGAACTAAATTAATTATAAATAGACACATTTGGTTCGTGGCTACCACACTGGGAAGCTCAGCTGTAAGAAATCCAAAGATGAGAAAGAGGCAACCAGCCACCCCTCTCCTGGTTGTTCTTTACTGCAGAAAATTTGATGGCCTGATCTGATCATTTGTATGTAGGTATATCTTGGGCTCTTGGACCCACGCCACACATTGGGAGACTCCTTGTGGACACTGAAGTAGTACAGTCAACACTCAGATTCAAAAGGAATTCCCAGCAAGGGGCCCACTTGTAGACAGAGGTGAAGGGCATGGCCCAGTACACCTGTATTAGACATAATCAGAGAGTAGGTGCAGAGGGGAGGGAGGGATTTCACTCTCTCCATGAGTCCATCCTTCTCACCCCTGACTCTAGAAGACCTGAGGAAGGCAGAGGAAAAGGCCCCGTAGGAGGTGAAAAATTTGTATACGGAAAACTACAGGACATTGCGGAAAGAAATTAAAGAAGAGACAAATAATTGGAATGATATAAGATGTTCATAGACTGGATTATTAAATACTGTTGGCATTTCTATACTACATAAAGTGATGTACACATATATCGCAACAACCCACAAAATTCCATGTCATTATTATAGAAGTGGACAGAATCCTAAAATACATATGGAACCCCCCACAAGTAGATAAAACAATCTTGAGAGCAAAGAGCAATGATGGAGATTAACACTTCCTGAACTCAAAACACATAACAATGCCACAGTAGTCAACACAGTCTGCTAGTGGCATCAAGACAGTGAGATAGACCAATGAAATATAATAGACAGACCCCAAATAAATGCACATATATATGGCCAACTGATCTTGGCCAAGGTTCTAAGATTACCAAGTGAAGAAAGGATAGTCTGTTCAACAATCAACAGAATGAAAAGGCAACCTATAGGATGAGAGGAAATATGTGTAAAACTTGTATCTGAATAAGGGACCAATATCCAGAATATATAAGAAACTAATACAAGTCAATTTCAGAAAAAGAGGGGGCAAATAACTGAGTTTAAAAATGGGTAAAAAGCTTCATTAGACATTTCTCCATAAAGACATACAAGTGGTCAATCTACATATGAAAATTTGCTCAACCTCGCTAAGCATCAGGGAAATGGAAATCAAGCCACAAGGAGATATCACTCACACCTGTTAGGATGTGTATTATAAAAAGACAATTAGGGATTCCCTGGTGGCACAGTTTTTGAGAGTCTGCCTGCCAATGCAGGGGACAAGTGTTCGTGCACTGGTCTGGGAGGATCCCACATGCCGCTGTGCGGTTGGGCCCATGAGCCATGAGCCTGTGCGTTTGGAGCCTGTGCTCTGCAACGGGAGAGCCCACAACAATGAGAGGCCCGTGTACTGAAAAAAAAAAAAAAAAAGAAAAGAAAAGAAAAAAGAAAAAAGAAAGAAAATTAATGGATGCTGGCAAAGATGTGAAGAATTGGAACTCCTGTACCCTGTTTTGTACCCTGTCGTAATGTAAAATGGTGTAGCCATTATGGAAAACAGAATGGAGGTCCCCCCAAAATTATTAAGAGAACTATCATAAAATCCACAATCACACATTTAGGTTTATATATAAAGGAGATAAAACAAGAATGTCCAAGAGATATCTACAATCTCATGTCCATGGCAGCATTATACACAATACACAACATAGGAAAACTGCCTAGTGTCCATGGGAAGATGAATTAATAAAGAAAATGTGCTGTAAACATACAGTGGAATGGCATTCAGTCGTTGAAAAAGAAGGAAATCCTGCCATTTGCAGCAACACGAAAGAACTTGGAGGACATTTGTAAGAGTGACAGAAGCCAGTCACAGAAGGTCAAAAACTGAAAGAAAACTCCGAGAAGCAGAGAGTAGTAGGGTGGTTCCAAGAGCTGGCAAGAGGTTGACATGGGAAGTCTGTGTTCAATGTTTAGCATGTGTTATTTGCAAAATGTAAAAGTTCTAGACACATGCTGTACAACAAGGTGCATGTAGTCAACAGGACTGACTGGACATTTCAAAACTTGTTAAGACGTTGGATTTCATCGTATGTGTACTTTTACAACAATAAAATACACATATGTAAAATAAATACAAAGTGGAAAAAGGGGAAAAAAGAAGAAAAATAAGGAAAGGGAGTCAACAGAGGGAAAGAAGAAAGCAGGAAGGGTCTCGAATGTACACAGGTATCAGGAGATAATGGGAGAGAAGCTCCTCTCCCCAGGCTTTAAAGAAGACATCTCTCCAGAGTTCACTCCAGCAAGAGGGGGATGTCCTTTCTCTTCCCCATTCAACCAGAAGTGCCAATAGCATCCTAAGTGTGGCCCAGGCTGTGCTCAGGTGTACACTTTTCCTTGATCTCTAAACCTAACACCCCTGACTCCCCATGGCTCAGGTGCCCTTCCTGTATCTCCTTCCACTTCACTAAAGCATTTCCCTCTTCAAGTCCAGCCCGAGGCGCCAAACCTGTCCTCACACGTGGGGTCCACTGGGCGGGTCTCTGAGTTCTTAAGAGCCTCCCTGTGAGTAGCAGGCACTGAATCACACACCAGGGTTCCCCTCAGCACCATCAGCAAACTACCACCTAGGGATTGAGGATTTCTAGAACAACTTTACTCATACACAGTCTCTTGGGTAAACAAGTGACATTTTACAATCAAGCATTTTCAGTGTTTTCTTTGGTGGGGAAAATATTGACACATATAAGGCAATCATATTCTATTAAAGTATGTATTTCTCAAAGGACTCACTATCGAAAATAAATTTTTAACTATAACTTTCCATGTTTTAATTGACTTTACTCCCAGACTTGTTTGCTTGCAAAAGCCTTCAGAAAATACCAAGAACCTACTTCATCTGGCAGTTTGCACAGCAACATGAGTGGAGATGCTCTTGTCACATTGCTTGGTTTCTCTGTCCTACCTTGCAAAGCACAACCTCCTATCTGCCCTCCTGGGATGGGAGCCAGTGCCCACCCTGAGCTCAATCCCTGGGGTAGATTTCTTGGTTCTGTCTTCACTGTATGCAGTGTGTCTTGCCCAGCACACAGAAACAGGGCCGGCACAAGTGATGGAAGACAGACTTTCCACAGGAGAAGGACATTTCGTTTCCTTAGCACAGAATCCGATAGTGAATATTAGCCTCAAAGGAGAAAGGTGGAGTGAATTTCCTCCATCTACTCCTGGAGGCTCCTTCTTTCTCGGACTCCTCCAGAACTGGGTGTGGCATGGGCTCCCTGCAAAAGGAAGGAGGCCTGCCTAGCACTAGGTGCTTCAGGTAAGGGGGGAGGACTCATCCCGAGGCTCTAATAGGAAACAGTTAGAATGAGGGAAGTGGCAGAGAGATGTATCATAACCATTCAGAATGCTATGAGACCTACTAAGAGATGAGATTTCTTATTAAATGAAGTTGTAATTGACCCAGTAGTAGGGATGCTGAAACCCAGTTTGGTTCATTAAGATACCAGCCATTGGGCAACTAAGTCCGTGCACCACAACTACTAAGCCTGTGCCGTAGAGCCTGCAAGTCACAACTACTGAGCCCACGTGCCACAACTATTGAAGCCCATGCACCTAGAGCCCGTGCTCTGGAACAACAGAAGCCACTGAAATGAGAAGCCCGCACACTGCAACGAAGACACAACACAGCCAAAAAAATAATAATAATGATAATCCAGTAAACATTTGCCTGGGTGGTGATAGGATTTGTTTTCCAGGTTAAATGAGGCTCACTTGGTATAAAATCAATGCACACACTGAAAGTATACAGTTTATTTACTTTTATATCCATACCCATTCATGAAGCAGTGGTGATGGGAATAATTTTTAGAAAGTTGCCACCAGTAACAGTGATGTTTAGGGGAACATAAATCAAGGGAAACACAACACAAAAAGTTCACTTACACACACAGAACCATCCCACTCATTTCACATACAGACACACCCAGTCTCATGCACACAAACCTACACCACCTAACCGTAATACAGCTTCTTCCTGGGACTATAGTAATTGGTCTCATTACTTGTAGATCACTTTCTATCACCAGGACACCTACTCTCATTCCCAGCACAAATTTGGAATCAGTCTGCCCTCTACACTAAAACCAGCAAGAATGTCCCACTTTCTTATCTTCAAAGTTCTTCCTCCCCAAGTGACTGATTCCACAATACATACCGTTTTCACGTTCTGGGAAGGCCACCTGCAATTACAGAAGAGAAAACACTATGAGGATAAGATCACAGTGATGCTCAGGTCTTTTGTTCATTTGCTGACAGTAGAAAACCTCATAAGAAACAGTGGTCCAGGGAACCCAGCAAGGGTTATCAGAGCAAACCTACTCAGGCTGAAAGGCAAGAACTTTGCTGGGAGGATGGAACTTCCAAGTCCATTTAGGTTGGAAATTACAGAATTCTTTGTCTAGAGGAAAAATCGCTGCAGGAGAGAGAGCTCCGTACTCTACAGGCTATAATGGATGCTGTCAATTGTAATGTCCTGTGGAATCAGGCTCCATGAGCTGGTAATAGACTCTCACTCCACATTCTCCCAACCAAGGGAATTGTATGTATCTGGAAGGAATACCCTCAAATATTCATAACTTAATTCTATTGAAAGAGAAATAAAGCAATATTTCTATCTCAGACCAGAAACAATCCAGCTTACCTTGGGGATCCACGGAGGCTTTTCTCCTGTCCTATCATGGTGCAGGTCATCCGCCACATCCTCAGGGAGAGCTGGAGGGACACAGAGTAACTGTCAGGACACTGGTGCTGCGGCTCAGGAATTACTCAGGGGCTTTCTTCTCGATGAGGACATGGGGTGGTGTGTATGGATGTGGGAGGTTAGTAAGTGTGGGCTGAGCTGGTGTTGGGCCATCCTCTTTGGGGGATGAAGGAAGGCAAAGGACAAGAGGAAGGAAATGAAAACAGAGCTTTGGCTTTCTAGCTAAGGGGAGCCTAATCAGAAGGGAAGGGTCGATCTAAAAAATGGTAAAACTAAAATGCATGCTCTGTTTCAATGACACAGACCCATGACCCATCCTGCCTCTTTTGAGCTTCTGCTAAATTGCCACTGTCGCTTGATTTTTCCCAGATCACTCTTTCCCCAGCATCCACAATGCCAGCTACGGCATTTATCATGTCTTCTGTTGTATGATATTTTATACTTGATTAACAGCAACCTCCATTAAAGGACTGAATTCAATCCTAGACAAAATATGCTATATTTATTCACTAATCACTTGTCTTAAAGAAAATCAAATACACAAGATTTGACAAAATTGAAATCCTACCATTTAGATACAGCCACTATCAATCGTATCATATTTTTCTCCCAGTCTTTGTTTTCTATACAATGTACGTATGCCCACTGAGTCAGGGGTTGTCCATACTCTAGGGAGCTGTTCCATAAGTGGGACACTTCGTTATGAAGAGGGAGCCCGGACTGAGCACAGCCTGTCTCTAACCCAGCTGCGCAGGAGAAGTGTACAGGCTAACAGTCAGGTTCCACTTTGAGTCCTTGGGTGTGGGCTACAGGAATTGACCAATGCTAAGGCTTATGGTAATGTTATCCAATACAATAAAATAGCTCCCTGATTCTCATCTGCTTTTGGCGTTGTTTAAGCAGTGACACCAGCACTGCCAGATATGACCTCTACTGTATACATGGGGTCTCACACCTCTCAGAATCTGGGAGCTGACCAGGAGAATGCAGGTCCTGAGGTGAATTTCACCTTAATGACTGAGCCAAAGTCAACTGATAAGTCCACCCATAGCTGCCCTGGATTCTGTGACCACTAAGGCCACCTGATGGGCAAGGTCTGGACCTTTGGAGATTCTAGGACTTCCAGCCAAGGATACGGATGCAGGGACTCCCTTGCTCCATGACTGAGGACCCCTTGGCTGAGTGGTAAGTGCAGGTCAGTGATCAAGTGCATCCACATTGGGACCCACCCCTGGGTCCTCAGTATGGCTTTTCCACTTAGGAGGTCAAGAGCTTAGAACATTTATCTCTGCACCATCTCCTTCTGAGGAAAAGGAATATTAACCAAATCTGGGCAACAGCTGTGTTGAGGGAAGAACATGCAAACAACTTCACAAACAAATAAGGGTCCTGTGCCTGAGCTAACCTTAGGTACTTCAAATCAACTCCGTAAGTCTCTTAGCCCCTTAGAGCGGATGAAAGCAATATTAGAGTTAAAAGTAACTTGTCCCAATTCCCTTAGTCTGGAACACGGAAACAAAATTCTACAGAAGAGGAAGTCTCATAAACACACAGCACCTGCCAGGGTTTACCCCAGCCTTGGAAGAACTGGGAAGGATAAGACCAAGGCAGGCCTGAGGAAAGGTCAGAGGGTAGGCAGGACTGGGGAGTGGGGAGCAGGGGCAGGGCTGTCTGGACGGAGCAGTGGGTTGTAAGAAGAGCACTGAACCTGGGTCCTGCTGCCCTGAGTCTCTGTCCTGGGGCTAGTCAACCCCAGGAGACCAGGTCAGCAGGGCTGTGAAAGCAAGGGTGTAAAGAAGCCCAGCAGCCCCTTCACACAGCCCTCTAGAATTTCTGCCGCCCATGGAGGGTCTCTAGGGTAGCTGGACGTGGACCCCTCTGAAATGGAAGCATGTCAGCACCTCAGCCTTGGGGAAGTGTAGAGGCTGGGATGAGCTCAAGGAGACTGACCACATGCAGTGATCCCAGAGCACGTGTTCTGTGACTCATCCATCTCTGGGACTGTCCTTTACAAGAGGAACTAACAGTGAGCACAAAATATGAGGTGAAGCCACAAGTCCTGAAAGTGCAGAGGGAGACAGTTCACTTCTCATCCACCACCTCACCCTTTCTAGAAGAACTTGGTCTCAAGTTTCAATGGACCATGAGAGTTTTGACCCACAGGTTCTGTCCATCATAGGTCAATATGCAAAAGAAAAAAACTCTACTGTGCACCATACCCTAGATGTGCTAACCAGAGCACAAACTTCCATATTAGGCAGTGACAAGCACAAGAAAGAGCAGCTCATGTGCAAAAGATCAGTTTAGATGAGCAAATCAAGAAAAGGTGATTATAGAGCACAGTCACGTCTAAGGACACAATTTCTCTCTATTGTATCATTAAAATGTGAAAAAAACAAGTCAGAACTCTACACATATTTCATTCGTCTTTCTGATTTCATATCCACCTTCCTCAGTCTGCAAAGCAGGAGATATAACCCTAAAGTTCCAGGAACCTTCTGCCATTAGATCCTACCTAAGTGTTGTTCCTACCTGTATCCTTTTCTTTATCACGGCCACAAATGCTATTCAAAGTCAATTCTGTAGAAACACGAACATGAATTTACCAGTCTTATGGATACATTTAAAATGTGACTAATGTGACTGAGTAATGGGATATTTTATTTTCTTTTATTTCAATACACTTAGTGAATCATTGATTGAATTAAATAAATTATAACAGGCACATCTAGCTAGTGGCTACCATAGTGTAATAAACAACCCTCTCTCTCTCTCTCTCCATATATATGTGTATATATATATATAAAGTATATGGAGGATGTTACCACCGCTCCCCTGGTTATTCCCCTCTGTATGGTCTACCCATTCAAGATGGCTGTTTGCTGATGGTTTACCAAAGGAAAACCTCTGCCCCGTGAAGTACGTAGCCCAAGGGGTAAGAGGGATGCGTCCCTCTGCTGGTCTCCCTGGTAACCGATGAGCCCATCTGCTGTCAATTCCCCCTTTAACTGGTCGCCTGCCTATTCCGCCCAGAGAGAAGCATGCTGCTACTGCTGCTGCTGCGTTCTGCCTGCCATCGGCTATCTACAGTGGGATGTCTCTACAGGACCACTTTGCTTCTGACATGAAAGATCTCCCATCTATTAAACCATGAATGTCTCTGTCCCTGACTTCGGGCTCTTTCCTTAGCCCTGAGGCTGAGCAAGTACAGGGCTTGCAGGCGTGAGAGGTGCGGCCCAACACCTTCTGCAGGGCAGTTTGCTGGCCAGATTTGATGATTCATTTGTAGGTGTTTCCTAGGCTCATGCACACTTGCCAGGCACTCATGAGACGTTGGGGACACTGAAACAGTAATGTCAACACCCAGATCCTAGAGGAATTCCCGACAGGTGTTCCACTTGAGGGGAGAGGTAATGAGCATGGCCCAGTGCACCTGTGCTAGACATAATCGGCGAGCAGGTGCAGAAGGGAGGGAGGGACATTCACTCACTTTATGAGGCCATCCTTCTCACCACTGCCTCTGAAAAATCCAGGGAAGGAAGGGACAAAATGCCCTTAGAAGGTAAATGGCCTGTACACTGAAAACTACAAACCACTGCTGAAAGAATTAAACAAGGAACAAATCATTGAAACGACATATCATATTCATAGACTGGAGACTTATTATTGTTGACATTTCTACACTACCCAAAGGTAAATATAAATTCATTGTAATACCTATCAAAATCCCAATGTCATTTTCAAAGAAATAGAAAAAAAAAAGGATCCTAAAATACATATGGAACCACTAAGGACTCCAAACAGACAACACAATCCTGAGAACAAAGAACATAGATGGAGGCTTCTCACTTCCTGACTTCAAAACACATTACAAAGCCACAGGAATCAAAACTGTACGGTACTGACATAGAAACAGATACATAGGCCTAAAGATGAGAATAAATAACCCCCAAGAAAACTCATAGATACATTGCCAAATGAAATTCACCAAGCTTCTAAGACAACAAATAGGGAAAGTATAGTTTTTTCAACAGTCAATAGGATGAAAATATAACTTACAGAAAGATTACAAACATATATCAGAAAAGGAGCTAATATACAAAACATCAAAGAAAAACACTTCAACTCAAATGTAAACTAAGTTAAAAAATTAAAAAGGGCAAATAACTGGGTTCAGAAATGTGCAAAGTCTTAAATAAGACATTTCCTGAAAAAGACATACAAATGGCTAACAAATATAGGAAAAGGTTCTCAACCTCACTAATCATCAGGGCAATGCAAATCAACACCTCATACCTGTTAGGCTGTGTATTATAAAGAAAATAATTAACAGTTTAAGGCCAAGATGTGGGGAATTGGAAACTTTGTACACTGCTGGTGGGAATGTAAAATGGTGCCGCTATTATGAAAAAGAGTATGGGGGTTCCTTATAAAATTATAAACAGAAATATCATATGATTCAGCAATCACAGTTCTGGGTATATAGCCAAAGGAAATTAAATCAGTATCACAATGAGATGAACTTAGGTTCATTGCAGCATTCTCCAAAATAGCCTAGATATGCAACCAACTTCACAAAAGAAGTAAGTGTCCTGTGCCTGAGCTAACCTTAGGTACTTCAAAACAACTCCGTAAGTCTCTTAGCCCCTTAGAGAGGATGAGAGCAATATTAGAGTTAAAACTAACTTGTACCAATTCCCTTAGTCTGGAATACTGAAACAAAAGTTCTACAGCAGGGTAAGCCTCATAAACTCACAGCACCTGCCAGGGTTTACCCCAGCCTTGGAAGAACTGGGAAGGATAAGACCAAGGCAGGCCTGAGGAAAGGTCAGAGGGTAGGCAGGACTGGAGTGTGGGGAGCAGGAACAGGGCTGTCCGGATAGAGCCGTGCGTTGTAATAAGTGCAGTGACCCTGGGTCCTGCTGCCCTGAGTCTCTGTCCTGTGCCTGGTGAATTCCAGGAGACCAGGTTAGCAGGGCTATGAGAGCCAGTGTGTGAAGCGAGCCCAGCAGCCCCTTCACACAGTCCTCTAGAATTCCTGCTGGCCATGAAGCGTCTGTAGGGGCAGCTGGACGTGGAGCCCTCTCAAATGGAAGCATGTCAGCACATCAGCCTTGGGAGGTGCTGAGGCTGAAATGAGGAGGCTGAGCACATGCAGTGATCCCAAAGCATGTGTTCTGTGACTCATCCACCTCTGGGAGTGCAGTTTCCTTGAGGAATAAACAGTGAGGACAAAAGTAAGGTGAAGCTACACGTCCTGAAAGTGTAGAGGGAGATAGTTCAAGTCTCATCCACCACCTGACACTCACTATAAGAACTTGTTCTCCAATGTCAAGTGACTATGAGAGCTTTGTTCCCACTAGGATATGGTCATCATACGTGAATGTAAAAAGGAAACCAAAATCCCTGGTGCAAAATACCCTCCAGGTACCAAGTAGAAATGAACTATTCATCTTTGGCAGTGAAAAAGCAATGAAACAGTAGTCTTGTGAGAAAGAAAATTTCTGAATGGCAAAGCAAGAAAAGATGACTATAAGCACAGTACAGTCAAAGGACATGGACACAATAACTCTATTGTATCATTAAAATTTGGAAAGAACAAATCAGAATTCTACACATATTTCCTTCTTCGTCCTGATTTCATATTCACCTTCCTTAGTTTCTAAAGAACCGGGTGGAACCCAAGTGTTCTAGTAATTGTCTCCCTTTAGATCCTACCTGAGAGTTGTTCGCTACGTGAATCGTCATCAGCATCACTGTTATGTATGCTCTCCACCATGCATTCTGTACAAACACAACCATGAGCATAAGGTTATTATACAAGTTGACCCACCGATTTCTCCTACTCGACTTGCTGGCTCACACAACATCACCCAGGTCTTCCCTCCAGGTTCTCAGACCTCCCCTGTGCTCTGTGCAGACAGAGTCCTTCAATAAGATATTGATCACAGTTGAAAATTTCAAATGAGGGAGAGATGCTGAGAAAATCACCTTTCGACCCCTCACTTCTGTAGACCCATTTATAGCTTTCACCGTCAACCTTACCAACCTGAAATTCCAGATGTTACACACACACTTGAAACATGGCTAGTGTGACCGAGCAATTGTGTGTTTTTCGCATTTTTTAATAGAATGAGTTAATTGTTTGAACTAAATTAATTATAAATAGACACATTTGGTTAGTGGCTGCCACACTGGAAAGCTCGGCTCTAAGAAATCCAAAGATGAGAAAGAGGCAATCAGCCAACCCTCCCCTGGTTGTTCTTTACTGCAGAAAATTTGATGGCCTGATCTGATCATTCGTATGTAGGTATACCTTTGGCTCTTGAACCCATGCCAGACATTGGGAGAGTCCTTGTGGACACTGAAATAGTATAGTCAACACTCAGATGCAAGAGAAATTCCCAGCAAGGGGCCCACTTGTAGACAGAGGTGAAGGGCATGGCCCAGTACACCTGTATTAGACATAATCAGAGAGTAGGTGCAGAGGGGAGGGAGGGATTTCACTCTCTTCATGAGTCCAACCTTCACATCCCTGACTCTAGAAGACCTGAGGAAGGCCGTGGAAAAGGCCCCATCGGAGGTGAAAAATTTGTATACTGAAAAGTACAGGACATTGTGGAAAGAATTTAAAGAAGAGACAAGTATTGGAATGACATACCATATTCATAGACTGGATTATTAAATACTGTTGGCATTTCTATACTACATAAAGGGATGTACACATATATCGCAACAACCCGTATAATTCCATGACATTATTATAGAAGTGGACAGAATCCTAAAATACATATGGAACCGCCACAGGTAGATAAAGCAATCTTGAGATTAACACTTCCTGAACTCAAAACACATAACAATGCCACAGTAGTCAAAACAGTCTGCTACTGGCATCAAGACAGTGAGATAGACCAACGAAATATAATAGAGAGACCTCAAATAAACGCACATATATATGGCCAACTGATCTTTGCCAAGGTTCTAAGATTACCAAGTGAAGAAAGGATGGTTTGTTCAACAATCAACAGAATGAAAAGGCAACCTATAGGATGAGAGGAAATATGTGTAAACCTTGAATCTGACTAAGGGTCCAATATCCGGAATATATAAGAAACTACAAGAAGTCAATTATAGAAAAACAGCGGGCAAATAACTGAGTTTCAAAATGGGTAAAAAGCTTCACTAGACATTTCTCCATAAAGACATACAAGTGGTCAATCTACATATGAAAATTTGCTCAACATTGCTAAGCATCAGGGTAATGGAAGTCAAGCCACAAGGAGATATCACTCACAACTGTTAGGATGTGCTGTATAAAAAGACTATTAGGGCTTCCGTGGTGGCACAGTGGTTGAGACTCTGCCTGCCGAGGCAGGGGATACGTGTTTGTGCCCCAGTCTGGGAGGATCCCACAGGCCGCTGAGCGGCTGGGCCCATGAGCCATGGCCGCTGAGCTTGTGCATTTGGATCCTGTGATCCACAACGGTAGAGCCCACAACCATGAGAGGCCTATGTACTGCAAAAAAAAAAAAAAGAAATAAAATTCATGGATGTTCGCAAAGATGTGAAGAAGTGAAACTTCTGTACCCTGTTTTGTACACTTTAGTAATGTAAAATGGTATAGCCACTATGGAAAACACAATGTTGGACCCCCAAAATTATTAAGAGAACTATTATAAAATCCAGGAATCACTCATTTAGGTTTATATACAAAGGAGATGAAACAAGAATGTCCAAGAGATATCTACAATTTCATGCCTATGGCAGCAATATACACAATACAAAACATAGGAAAACTGCCTAGTGTCCATGGGAAGATGAATTAATAAAGAAAATGTGGTGTATACATACAGTGGAATGTCATTCAGTCTTTGAAAAAGAAGGAAATCCTGCCTTTTGCAGCAACACGAAAGAACTTGGAGGACATTTGTAAGAGTGACATAAGCCAGTCACAGAAGGTCAAAAACTGAAAGAAAACTCCGAGAAGCAGAGAGTAGAAGGGTGGTTTCAAGAGCTGGCAAGAGGTTGATATGGGAAGTCTGTGTTCAATGGTTAGCTTGTGTTATTTGCAAAATGGAAAAGTTCTAGACACATGTTGTACAACAAGGTGCATGTAGTCAACAGGACTGCCTGGACATTTCAAAACTTGTTAAGACGTTGGATTTCACTGTATGTGTACTTTTACAACAATAAAATATACATATGTAAAATAAATACAAAGTGGAAAATGGGGAAAAAAGAAGAAAAATAAGGAAAGGGAGTCAACAGAGGGAAAGAAGAAAGCAGGAAGGGTCTCGAATGTACACAGGTATCAGGAGATAATGGGAGAGAAGCTCCTCTCCCCAGGCTTTAAAGAAGACATCTCTCCAGAGTTCACTCCAGCAAGAGGGGGATGTCCTTTCTCTTCCCCATTCAACCAGAAGCGCCAATAGCATCCTAAGTGTGGCCCAGGCTGTGCTCAGGTGTACACTTTTCCTTGATCTCTAAACCAAACACCCCTGACTCCCTATGGCTCAGGTGCCCTTGCTGTATCTCCTTCCACTTCTCTAAAGCATTTCCCT
This sequence comes from Mesoplodon bidens, assembly GCF_964165515.1. Taxonomy (NCBI): domain Eukaryota; kingdom Metazoa; phylum Chordata; class Mammalia; order Artiodactyla; family Ziphiidae; genus Mesoplodon; species Mesoplodon bidens. The sequence goes on along the minus strand of NW_027672367.1, from coordinate 398,472 downwards.
CTTCAAGTCCAGCCCGAGGCTCTAATCCTGTCCTCACATGTGGGGTCCACTGGGCGCGTCTCTAAGTTCTTAAGAGCCTCCCTGTGAGTAGCAGGCACTGAATCACACACCAGGGTTTCACTCAGCACCATCAGGAATCTATGACCTAGGGATTGAGGATTTCTAGAACAACTTTACTCATACACAGTCTCTTGGGTAAACAAGTGACATTTTACAATCAAGCATTTTCTGTTTTTTCTTTGGTGCGGAAGATATTGACACATATAAGGCAATCATATTCTATTAAAGTATGTATTTCTCAAAGGACTCCTATCGAAAAAAAAATTTTAAGTATAACTTTCCTTGTTTTAATTGACTTTACTCCCAGACTTGTTTGCTTGCAAAAGCCTTCAGAAAATACCAAGAACCTACTTCACCTAGCAGTTTTCACAGCAACATGAGTGGAGATGCTCTTGTCACACTGCTTGGTCTCTCGGTCCCAGCTTGTATAGCACAACCTCCTGTCCGCTCTGCTGGGAAGGGAGCCAGTGCCCACCCTGAGCTCAATCCCTGGGGTAGATCTCTTGGTTCTGTCTTCCCTGTATGCAGTGTTTCTTGCACAGCACACAGAAACAGGGCCAGCACAACTGATGGAAAACAAACTTTCCACAGGAGAAGGACATTTCGTTTCCTTAGCACAGAATCCGATAGTGAATATTAGCCTCAAAGGAGAAAGGTGGAGTGAATTTCCTCCATCTACTCCTGGAGGCTCCTTCTTTCTCGGACTCCTCCAGAACTGGGTGTGGCATATGGGTACAAGCATGGGCTCCCTGAAAAATGAAGGAGGCCTGCCTAGCACTAGTTGCTTCAGGTAAGAGGGTAGGACTCATCCCGAGGCTCTAATAGGAAATAGTTAGAATGAGTGAAGTGGCAGAGAGATGTATCATAACCATTCAGAATGCTATGAGACGTACTAAGAGATGAGATTTCTTATTAAATGAAGTTGTAATTGGCCCAGTAGTAGGCATACTGAAACCCAGTTTTGTTCACTAAGAATCCACCCATGGAGCAACTAAGCCCGTGCACAACAACTACTAAGCCTGTGCTCTAGACCCCGCAGGTCAAGGCCAAGATGTCGGAAATTGGAAACATTGTACACTGCTGGTGGGAATGTAAAATGGATCAGCTATTATGAAAAAGAGTATGGGGGTTCCTTATAAAATTATAAACAGAAATATCATATGATTCAGCAATCACAGTTCTGGGTATATATCCAAAGGAAATTAAATCAATATCACAATGAGATGAACTTAGGTTCATTGCAGCATTCTCCAAAATGGCCTAGATATGCAACCAACTTCACGAAACCAGTAAGTGTCCTGTGCCTGAGCTAACCTTAGGTACTTCAAAACAAGTCCGTAAGTCTCTTAGGCCCTTAGAGAGGATGAAAGCAATATTAGAGTTAAAAGTAACTTGTTCCAATTCCCTTAGTCTGGAATACTGAAACAAAATTCTACATCAGAGGAAGCCTTATAAAAACACAGCACCTGACAGGGTTTACCCCAGCCTTGGAAGAACTGGGAAGGATAAGACCAAGGCAGGCCTGAGGGAAAGTCAGAGGGTAGGCAGGACTGGAGTGTGGGGAGCAGGGGCAGGGCTGGCCGGATGGAGCAGTGGGTTGTAAGAAGAGCAGTGACCCTGGGTCCTGCTGCCCTGAGTCTCTGTCCTGGGCCTCTTCAATTCCAGGAGACCAGGTTAGCAGGGCTGTGAGAGCCAGTGTGTGAAGAAGCCCAGCAGCCCCTTCACACAGTCCTCTAAGAATTCCTGCCAGGCATGAAGGGTCTTTAGGGGCAGCTGGACGTGGAGCCCTCTCAAACGGAAGCATGTCAGCACAGCAGCCTTGGGAGGTGCTGAGGCTGAAATGAGGAGACTGAGCACATGCAGTGATCCCAAAGCATGTGTTCTGTGACTCATCCACCTCAGGGAGCGCATTTTCCATGAGGAATAAACAGTGAGGACAAAAGTAAGATGAAGCTACAAGTCCTGAAAGTGTAGAGGGAGAGAGTTCAACTCTCATCCACCACCTGACACTAACTATAAGGACTTGTTCTCCAGTGTCAACTGACTATGAGACTTTTGTTCCCACTAGGATATGGCCATCATACGTGAATGTAAAAAGGAAACCAAAATCCCTGGTGCAAAATACCCTCCAGGTACCAAACAGAAACGAACCATTCATCTTTGGCAGTGAAAAAGCAATGAAAGAGTAGTCTTGTGAGAAAGAAAATTTCTGAATGGCAAAGCAAGAAAAGATGACTATAAGCACAGTACAGTCAAAGGACATGGACACAATAACTCAACTATATCATTAATTTGGAAAGAACAAATCAGAATTCTACACATATTTCCTTCTTCTTCCTGATTTCATATTCACCTCCCTTAGTTTCTAAAGAACCGGGTGGAACCCAAGTGTTCTAGGAATTGTCTCCCTTTAGATCCTACCTGAGAGTTGTTCCCTACGTGAATCGTCATCAGCATCACTGCTATGTATGCTCTCCACGATCCATTCTGTACAAACACAACCATGAGCATAAAGTTATTATACAAGTTGACGCACCCATTTCTCCTACTCGACTTGCTGGCTCACACAGCATCACCCTGGTCTTCCCTCCAGGTTCTCAGACCTCCCCTGTGCTCTGTGCAGACAGAGTCCTTCAATAAGATCTTGATCACAGTTGAAAATTGCAAATGAGGGAGAGATGCTGAGAAAATCACCTTTCGACCCCTCACTTCTATAGACCCATTTATAGCTTTCACCGTCAACCTTACCAACCTGAAATTCCAGATGTTACAGACACACTTGAAACATGGATAGTATGACCAAGCAATTGTGTGTTTTGTGCATTTTTTAATAGAATGAGTTAATTATTGTTTGAACCAAATTAATTATAAATAGACACATTTGGTTCGTGACTACGAGACTGGAAAGCTCAGCTGTAAGAAATCCAAGGATGAGAAAGAGGCAACCAGCCACCCTTCCCCTAGTTGTTCTTTACTGCAGAAAATTTCATGGCCTGATCTGATCATTCATATGTAGGTATATCTTGGGCTCTTGGACCCACGACACACATTGGGAGAGTCCTTGTGGACACTGAAATAGTACAGCCAACACTCAGCTCCAAGAGGTATTCCCAGCAAGGGGCAGACTTGTAGACAGCGGTGAAGGGCATGGCCAAGTACACCTGTATTAGACATAATCAGAGAGTAGGTGCAGAGGGGAGGGAGGGATTTCACTCTCTCCGTGACTCCATCCGTCACCCCCCTGAATCTAGAAGACCTGAGGAAGGCAGTGGAAAAGGCCCCGTAGGAGGTGAAAAATTTGTATACTGAAAACTACTGGACATTGCGAAAAGAAATTAAAGAAGAGACAAGTAAAGAGAATGACATACGATGTTCATAGACTGGATTATTAAATACTGTTGGCATTTCTATACTACATAAAGTGATGTACACATATATCGCAACAACCCACAAAATTCCATGTCATTATTATAGAAGTGGACAGAATCCTAAAATACATATGGAACCCCCACAAGTAGACAAAACAATCTTGAGAGCAAAGAGCAGTGAAGGAGATTAACACTTCCTGAACTCAAAACACATAACAATGCCACAGTAGTCAACACAGTCTGCTAGTGGCATCAAGACAGTGAGATAGACCAATGAAATATAATAGAGAGACCTCAAGTAAACGCACATATATATGGCCAACTGATCTTGGCCAAGGTTCTAAGACTACCAAGTGAAGAAAGGATAGTCTGTTCAACAATCAACAGCATGAAAAGGCAACCTATAGGATGAGAGGAAATATGTGTAAACCTTGTATCTGAATAAGGGACCAATATCCAGAATATATAAGAAACTACCAGAAGTGAATTTCAGAAAAACAGCAGGCAAATAACTGAGTTTAAAAATGGGTAAAAAGCTTCACTAGACATTCCTCCATAAAGACATACAAGTGGTCAATCTACATATGAATATTTGCACAACATCGCTAAGCATCAGGGAAATGGAAATCAAGCCACAAGGAGATATCACTCACACCTGTTAGGATGTGTATTATAAAAAGACAATTAGGGCTTCCCTGGTGGCACAGTGGTTGAGAGTCCGCCTGCTGATGCAGGGGACATGTGTTCGTGCCCCAGTCTGGGAGGATCCCACATGACACTGTGCGGCTGGGCCCATGAGCCATGGCTGCTGAGCCTCTGTGTTTGGAGCCTGTGCTCTGCAACGGGAGAGCCCACAACAATGAGAGGCCCGTGTAATTTAAAAAAAAAAAAAAAAAAGAGAGAAAAGAAAGAAAATTAATGGATGCTGGCAACGATGTGAAGAAGTGGAACTTCTGTACCCTGTTTTGTACCCTGTAGTAATGGAAAATAGTGTAGCCATTATGGAAAACAGAATGGAGGTCCCCCAAAAATTATTAAGAGAAGTATCATAAGATCCAGCAATCACTCATTTAGGTTTATATACAAAGGAGATAAAACAAGAATGTCCAAGAGATATCTACAATCTCATGTCCATTGCAGCATTATACACAATACACAACATAGGAAAACTGCCTAGTGTCCATGGGAAGATGAATTAATAAAGAAAATGTGGTGTATACATAGAATGGAATGTCATTCAGTCTTTGAAAAAGAAGGAAATCCTGCCATTTGCAGCAACACGAAAGAACTTGGAGGACATTTGTAAGAGTGACATAAGCCAGTCACAGAAGGTCAAAAACTGAAAGAAAACTCCGAGAAGCAGAGAGTAGAAGGGTGGTTCCAAGAGCTGGCAGGAGGTTGACATGGGAAGTCTCTGTTCAATTGATACCATGTGTTATTTGCAAAATGGAACAGTTCTAGACACATGCTGTACAACAAGGTGCATGTAGTCAACAGGACTGACTGGACATTTCAAAACTTGTTAAGACGTTGGATTTCATTGTATGCGTACTTTTACAACAATAAAATATACATATGTAAAATAAATACAAAGTGGAAAAAGGGGAAAAAAGAAGAAAAATAAGGAAAGGGAGTCAACAGAGGGAAAGAAGAAAGCAGGAAGGGTCTAGAATGTACACAGGTATCAGGAGATAATGGGAGAGAAGCTCCTCTCCCCAGGCTTTAAAGAAGACATCTCTCCAGAGTTCACTCCAGCAGGAGGGGGATGTCTTTTCCCTTCCCCATTCAACCAGAAGGGCCAATAGCATCCTAAGTGTGGCCCAGGCTGTGCTCAGATGTACACTTTTCCTTGATCTCTAAACCAACCACCCCTGACACCCCATGGCTCAGGTGCCCTTCCTGTATCTCCTTCCACTTCACTAAAGCATTTCCCTCTTCAAGTCCAGCCCGAGGCTCCAATCCTTTCCTCACACGTGGGGTCCACAGGGTGGGTCTCTGAGTTCTTAAGAGCCTCCCTGTGAGTAGCAGGCACTGAATCGCACACCAGGGTTCCCCTCAGCACCATCAGCAAACTACCACCTAGGGATTGAGGATTTCTAGAACAACTTTACTCATACACAGTCTCTTGGGTAAACAAGTGACATTTTACAATCAAGCATTTTCAGTGTTTTCTTTGGTGGGGAAAATATTGACACATATATGGCAATCATATTCTATTAAAGTATGTATTTCTCAAAGGACTCACTATCGAAAAAAATTTTTATATATAACTTTCCATGTTTTAATTGACTTTACTCCCAGTCTTATTTGCTTGCAAAAGCCTTCAGAAAATACCAAGAACCTACTTCACCTGGCAGTTTGCACAGCAACATGAGTGGAGATGCTCTTGTCACAATGCTTGGTTTCTCTATCCCACCTGGCAAAGCACAACCTCCTCTCCAACCTCCTGGGAAGGGAGCCAGTGCCCACCCTGAGCTCAGTCCCTGGGGTAGATCTCTTGGTTCCGTCTTCACTGTATGCAGTGTTTCTTGCGCAGCACACAGAAACAGGGCCGGCACAAGTGATGGAAGACAGACTTTCCACAGGAGAAGGACATTTCGTTTCCTTAGCACAGAATCCGATAGTGAATATTAGCCTCAAAGGAGAAAGGTGGAATGAATTTCCTCCATCTACTCCTGGAGGCCCCTTCTTTCTCGGGCTCCTCCAGAACTGGGTGTGGCATGTGGGTACAAGCATGGGCTCCCTGCAAAAAGAAGGAGGTCTGCCTAGCACAAGGTGCTTCAGGTAAGGGGCAGGACTCATCCCGAGGCTCTAATAGGAAACATTTAGAATGAGGGAAGTCCAGATAGATGTATCATAACCATTCAGAATGCTATGACACGTACTAAGAGATGAGATTTCTTATTAAATGAAGTTGTAATTGACCCAGTAGTAGGGATGCTGAAACCCAGTTTTGTTCACTAAGAATCCAGCCATGGAGCAACTAAGCCCGTGCACCACAACTACTAAGCCTGTGCTCTAGAGCCCGCAAGTCACAACTGCTGAGCCCACGTGCCACAACTACTGAAGCCCATGCACCTAGAGCCCGTGGTCTGGAACAACAGTAGCAACCGAACTGAGAAGCCCTCGTACTGCAACGAAGACCCAACACAGCCAAAAGAAAAAAAAAAAGAATCCAGTAAACATTTGCCTGGGTGGTGATAGGATTTGTTTTCCAGGTTAAATGAGGCTCAATTGGTATAAATCCAATGCACACCCTGAAAGTGTACGGTTTATTTACTTTTATATCCATACCCATTCATGATGCAGTGGTGATGAGAATATTTTTTAGAAAGTTGCCACCAGTAACAGTGATATTTAGGGGAACATAAATCAAGGGAAACACAACACAAAAAGTTCACTTACACACACAGAACCATCCCACTCATTTCACATACAGACACACCCAGTCTCATGCACACAAACCTACACCACCTAACCGTAATACAGCTTCTTCCTGGGACTATAGTAATTGGTCACATTACTTGTAGATCACTTTCTATCACCAGGACACCTACTCTCATTCCCAGCACAAATTTGGAATCAGTCTGCCCTCTACACTAAAACCAGCAAGAATGTCCCACTTTCTTATCTTCAAAGTTCTTCCTCCCCAAGTGACTGATTCCACAATACATACCGTTTTCACGTTCTGGGAAGGCCACCTGCAATTACAGAAGAGAAAACACTATGAGGATAAGATCACAGTGATGCTCAGGTCTTTTGTTCATTTGCTGACAGTAGAAAACCTCATAAGAAACAGTGGTCCAGGGAACCCAGCAAGGGTTATCCGAGCAAAACCTACTCAGGCTGAAAGGCAAGAACTTTGCTGGGAGGATGGAACTTCCAAGTCCATTTAGGTTTGAAATTACAGAATTCTTTGTCTAGAGGAAAAATCGCTGCAGGAGAGAGAGCTCCGTACTCTACAGGCTATAATGGATGCTGTCAATTTTAATGTCCTGTGGAATCAGGCACCATGAGTTGGTAAAAGACTCTCACTCCACATTCTCCCAACCAAGCAAACTGTATGTATCTGGAAGGAGTACCCTCAAATATTCATAACTGAATTCTATTGAAAGAGAAATAAAGCAATATTTCTATCTCAGACCAGAAAAAATCCAGCTAACCTTGATTTTCCACGGAGGCTTTTCTTCTCTCCTATCACGGTTCAGGTCATCCGCCACATAGTGAGGGAGAGCTGGAGGGACACAGAGTAACTGTCAGGACACTGGTGCTGCGACTCAGGAATTACTCAGGGGCTTTCTTCTCGATGAGGACATGGGGTGGTGTGTATGGATGTGGGAGGTTAGTTAGTGTGGGCTGAGCTGGTGTTGGGCTATCCTCTTTGGGGGATGAAGGAAGGCAAAGGACAAGAGGAAGGAATTGAAAACAGAGCTTTGGCTTTCTAGCTAAGGGGAGCCTCATCAGAAGGGAAGGGTCGATCTAAAAAATGGTAAACACTAAAATGCATGCTCTGTTTCAATGACACAGACCCATGACCCACCCTGCCTCTTTTGAGCTTCTGCTAAATTGCCACTGTCTCTTGATTTTTCCCAGATCACTCTTTCCCCAGCATCCACAATGCCAGCTACTGCATTTATCATGTCTTCTAATGTATAATATTTTATAATTGATTAACAACAACTTCTATTAAAGGACTGAATTCAATCCTAGACAAAATATGCTATATTTATTCACTAATCACTTGTCTTAAGGAAATTCAAATACACAAGATTTGACAAAACTGAAATCCTACCCTTTAGATACAGCCACTCTCAATCGTGTCATATTTTTCTCCCAATCTTGGTTTTCCATACAATGTATGTATGCCCACTGAGTCAGGGGTTGTCCATACTCTAGGGAGCTGTTCCATAAGTGGGACACTTCGTTATGAAGAGGGAGCCCAGACTGAGCACAGCCTGTCTCTAACCCAGCTGTGCAGGAGAAGTGTACAGGCTAACAGTCAGGTTCCACTTTGAGTCCTTGGGTGTGGGCTACAGGAATTGACCAATGCTAAGGCTTATGGTAACATTATCCAATACAATAAAATAGCTCCCTGATTCTTATCTGCTTTTCGCCTTGTTTATGCAATGACACCAGCACTGACAGATATGACCTGTACTGTATACATGGGGTCTCACACCTCTCAGAATCTGGGAGCTGACCAGGAGAATGCAGGTCCTGAGGTGAATTTCACATGAATGACTGTGCCAAAGTCAACTGATAAGTCCACCCATAGCTGCCCTGGATTCTGTGACCACTAAGGCCACCTGATGGGCAAGGTCTGGACCTTTAGAGATGCTAGTATTTCCAGCCAATTATACGGATGCAGGGACTCCATTGCTCCATGACTGAGGATCCCTTGGCTGAGTGGTAAGTGCAGGTCAGGGATCCAGAGCATCCATACTGGGACCCAACCCTGGGTTCTCAGTATGGCTTTTCCACTTAGGAGGTCAAGAGCTTAGAACATTTATCTCTGCAGCATCTCCTTCTGAGGAAAAGGAATATTAAACAAATCTGGGCAACAGCTGTGTTGAGGGAAGAACATGCAAACAGCTTCACAAAACAAGTTAGGGTCCTGTGCCTGAGCTAACCTTAGGTACTTCAAAACTACTCCGTAAGTGTCTTAGCCCCTTAGAGCCGATGAAAGTAATATTAGAGTTAAAAGAAACTTGTTCCAATTCCCTTATTCTGGAATACTGAAACAAAAAGCTACAGCAGAGGAAGCCTCATAAACACACAGCACCTGCCATGGTTTACCCCAGCCTTGGAAGAACTGGGAAGGATAAGACCAAGGCAGGCCTGAGGAAAGGTCAGAGGTTAGGCAGGACTGGGGAGTGGGGAGCAGGGGCGGGGTTGTCTGGACGGAGCAGTGGGTTGTAAGAAGAGCAGTGACCCTGGGTCCTGCTGCCCTGAGTCTCTGTCCTGGGCCTCTTCAATTCCAGGAGACCAGGTTAGCAGGGCTGTGAGAGCCAGTGTGTGAAGAAGCCCAGCAGCCCCTTCACACAGTCCTCTAGAATTCCTGCCGGCCATGAAGGGTCTTTAGGATCAGCTGGACGTGGACCCCTCTCAAATGGAAGCATGTCAGCACATCAGCCTTGGGAGGTGCTGAGGCTGAAATGAGGAGACTGAGCACGTGCAGTGATCCCAAATCAAGTGTTCTGTGACTCTTCCACGCCTGGGAGCGTGCTTTCCATGAGGAATAAACAGTGAGGACAAAAGTAAGATGAAGCTACAAGTCCTGAAAGTGTAGAGGGAGAGAGTTCAACTCTCATCCACCACCTGACACAAAGTATAAGAACTTGTTCTCCAGTGTCAAGTGACTATGAGAGTTTTGTTCCCACTAGGACATGGCCATCATACGTGAATGTAAAAAGGAAACCAAAATCCTTGGTGCAAAATACCCTCCAGGTACCGAACAGAAACGAACCTTTCATTTTTGGCAGTGACAAAGCAATGAAAGAGTAGTCTTGTGAGAAAGAAAATTTCTGAATGGCAAAGCATGAAAAGAAGCACAGTACAGTCAAAGGACATGGACACAATAACTCTATTATGTCATTAAAGTTTGGAAAGAACAAATCAGAATTCTACACATATTTCCTTCTTCTTCCTGATTTCATATTCACCTTCCTTAGTTTCTAAAGAACCGGGTGGAACCCAAGTGTTCTAGGAATTGTCTCGCTTTAGATCCTACCTGAGAGTTGTTCCCTATGTGAATCGTCCTCAGCATCACTGCTATGTATGCTCTCCAAGATCCATTCTGTACAAACACAACCATGAGCATAAAGTTATTATACAAGTTGACGCACCCATTTCTCCTACTCGACTTGCTGGCTCACACAGCATCACCCTGGTCTTCCCTCCAGGTTCTCAGACCTCCCCTGTGCTCTGTGCAGACAGAGTCCTTCAATAAGATCTTGATCACAGTTGAAAATTGCAAATGAGGGAGAGATGCTGAGAAAATCACCTTTCGACCCCTCACTTCTATAGACCCATTTATAGCTTTCACCGTCAACCTTACCAACCTGAAATTCCAGATGGTACAGACACACTTGAAACATGGCTAGTGTGACCAAGCACTTGTGTGGTTTTTGCATTTTTTAATAGAATGAGTTAATTATTGTTTGAACTAAATTAATTATAAATAGACACATTTGGTTCGTGGCTACCACACTGGAAAGCTCAGCTGTAAGAAATCCAAAGATGAGAAAGAGGCAACCAGCCACCCCTCCCCTGGTTGTTCTTTACTGCAGAAAATTTGATGGCCTGATCTGATCATTCGTATGTAGGTATATCTTGGGCTCTTGGACCCACGCCACACATTGGGAGAGTCCTTGTGGACACTGAAGTAGTACAGTCAACACTCAGATTCAAAAGGAATTCCCAGCAAGGGGCCCACTTGTAGACAGAGGTGAAGGGCATGGCCCAGTACACCTGTATTAGACATAATCAGAGAGTAGGTGCAGAGGGGAGGGAGGGATTTCACTCTCTCCATGAGTCCATCCTTCTCACCCCTGACTCTAGAAGACATGAGGAAGGCAGTGGAAAAGGCCCCGTAGGAGGTGAAAAATTTGTATACTGAAAACTACAGGACATTGCGGAAAGAAATTAAAGAAGAGACAAATAATTGGAATGATATAAGATGTTCACAGACTGGATTATTAAATACTGTTGGCATTTTCTATACTACATAAAGTGATGTACACATATATCGCAACAACCCACAAAATTCCATGTCATTATTATAGAAGTGGACAGAATTCTAAAATACTTATGGAACCCCCCACAAGCAGATAAAACAATCTTGAGAGCAAAGAGCAATGATGGAGATTAACACTTCCTGAACTCAAAACTCATAACAATGCCACAGTAGTCTAAACAGTCTGCTAGTGGCATCAAGACAGTGAGATAGACCAATGAAATATAATAGAGAGACCCCAAATAAATGCACATATATATGGCCAACTGATCTTGGCCAAGGTTCTAAGATTACCAACTGAAGAAAGGATAGTCTGTTCAACAATCAACAGCATGAAAAGGCAACCTATAGGATGAGAGGAAATATGTGTAAACCTTGTATCTGAATAAGGGACCAATATCCAGAATATATAAGAAACTACTACAAGTCAATTTCAGAAAAAGAGCGGGCAAATAACTGAGTTTAAAAATGGGTAAAAAGCTTCATTAGACATTTCTCCATAAAGACATACAAGTGGTCAATCTACATATGAAAATTTGCTCAACATCGCTAAGCATCAGGGAAATGGAAATCAAGCCACAAGGAGATATCACTCACACCTGTTAGGATGTGTATTATAAAAAGACAATTAGGGCTTCCCTGGTGGCACAGTGGTTGAGAGTCTGCCTGCCATTGCAGGGAACAAGTGTTCGTGCACTGGTCTGGGAGGATCCCACATGCCACTGAGCGGTTGGGCCCATGAGCCATGGCCGCTGAGCCTGTGCGTTTGGAGCCTGTGCTCTGCAACGGGAGAGCCCACAACAATGAGAGGCCCGTGTACTGAAAAAAAAAAAAAACGAAAAAAGGAAAAAGAAAGAAAATTAATGGATGCTGGCAAAGATGTGAAGAATACGAACTCCTGTACCCTGTTTTGTACCCTGTTGTAATGTAAGATGGTGTAGGCATTATGGAAAACAGAATGGAGGTCCCCCAAAAATTATTAAGAGAACTATCATAAAATCCACAATCACTCATTTAGGTTTATATATAAAGGAGATAAAACAAGAATGTCCAAGAGATATCTACAATCTCATGTCCATTGCAGCATTATACACAATACACAACATAGGAAAACTGCCTAGTGTCCATGGGAAGATGAATTAATAAAGAAAATGTGCTGTAAACATACAGTGGAATGGCATTCAGTCGTTGAAAAAGAAGGAAATCCTGCCATTTGCAGCAACACGAAAGAACTTGGAGGACATTTGTAAGAGTGACAGAAGCCAGTCACAGAAGGTGAAAAACTGAAAGAAAACTCCGAGAAGCAGAGAGTAGTAGGGTGCTTCCAAGAGCTAGCAAGAGGTTGACATGGGAAGTCTGTGTTCAATGGTTAGCATTTGTTATTTGCAAAATGGAAAAGTTCTAGACACATGCTGTACAACAAGGTGCATGTAGTCAACAGGACTGCCTGGACATTTCAAAACTTGTTAAGATGTTGGATTTCATCGTATGTGTACTTTTACAACAATAAAATACACATATGTAAAATAAATACAAAGTGGAAAAAGGGGAAAAAAGAAGAAAAATAAGGAACGGGAGTCAACAGAGGGATAGAAGAAAGCAGGAAGGGTCTCGAATGTACACAGGTATCAGGAGATAATGGGAGAGAAGCTCCTCTCCCCAGGCTTTAAAGAAGACATCTCTCCAGAGTTCACTCCAGCAAGAGGGGGATGTCCTTTCTCTTCCCCATTCAAGCAGAAGTGCCAATAGCATCCTAAGTGTGGCCCAGGCTGTGCTCAGGTGTACACTTTTCCTTGATCTCTAAACCAAACACCCCTGACTCCCCATGGCTCAGGTGCCCTTCCTGTATCTCCTTCCACTTCACTAAAGCATTTCCCTCTTCAAGTGCAGCCCGAGGCGCCAATCCTGTCCTCACACGTGTTGTCCACTGGGCGGGTCTCTGAGTTCTTAAGAGCCTCCCTGTGAGTAGCAGGCACTGAATCGCACACCAGGGTTCCCCTCAGCACCATCAGCAAACTACCACCTAGGGATTGAGGATTTCTAGAACAACTTTACTCATACACAGTCTCTTGTGTAAACAAGTGACATTTTACAGTCAAGCATTTTCAGTGTTTTCTTTGGTGGGGAAAATATTGACACATATAAGGCAATCATATTCTATTAAAGTATGTATTTCTCAAAGGACTCACTATCGAAAATAAATTTTTAACTATAACTTTCCATGTTTTAATTAACTTTACTCCCAGACTTGTTTGCTTGCAAAAGCCTTCAGAAAATACCAAGAACCTACTTCATCTGGCAGTTTGCACAGAAAAATGAGTGGAGATGCTCTTGTCACACTGCTTGGTTTCTCTGTCCTACCTTGCAAAGCACAACCTCCTATCTGCCCTCCTGGGATGGGAGCCAGTGCCCACCCTGAGCTCAATCCCTGGGGTAGATTTCTTGGTTCTGTCTTCATTGTATGCAGTGTGTCTTGCCCAGCACACAGAAACAGGGCCGGCACAAGTGATGGAAGACAGACTTTCCACAGGAGAAGGACATTTCGTTTCCTTAGCACAGAATCCGATAGTGAATATTAGCCTCAAAGGAGAAAGGTGGAGTGAATTTCCTCCATCTACTCCTGGAGGCTCCTTCTTTCTCGGACTCCTCCAGAACTGGGTGTGGCATGTGGGTACAAGCATGGGCTCCCTGCAAAAGGAAGGAGGCCTGCCTAGCACTAGGTGCTTCAGGTAAGGGGGGAGGACTCATCCCAAGGCTCTAATAGGAAACAGTTAGAATGAGGGAAGTGGCAGAGAGATGTATCATAACCATTCAGAATGCTATGAGACCTACTAAGAGATGAGATTTCTTATTAAATGAAGTTGTAATTGACCCAGTAGTAGGGATGCTGAAACCCAGCTTTGTTCATTAGGAATCCAGACATGGAGCAACTAAGTCCGTGCACCACAACTACTAAGCCTGTGCCGTAGAGCCTGCAAGTCACAACTACTGAGCCCACGTGCCACAACTATTGAAGCCCATGCACCTAGAGCCCGTGCTCTGGAACAACAGAAGCCACTGAAATGAGAAGCCCGCACACTGCAACGAAGACACAACACAGCCAAAAGAATAATAATAATGATAATCCAGTAAACATTTGCCTGGGTGGTGATAGGATTTGTTTTCCAGGTTAAATGAGGCTCACTTGGTATAAAATCAATGCACACACTGAAAGTATACAGTTTATTTACTTTTATATCCATACCCATTCATGATGCAGTGGTGATGGGAATAATTTTTAGAAAGTTGCCACCAGTAACAGTGATGTTTAGGGGAACATAAATCAAGGCAAACACAACACAAAAAGTTCACTTACACACACAGAATCATCCCACTCATTTCACATACAGACACCCCCAGTCTCATGCACACAAACCTACACCACCTAACCGTAATACAGCTTCTTCCTGGGACTATAGTAATTGGTCACATTACTTGTAAATCACTTTCTATCACCAGGACACCTACTCTCATTCCCAGCACAAATTTGGAATCAGTCTGCCCTCTACACTAAAACCAGCAAGAATGTCCCACTTTCTTATCTTCAAAGTTCTTCCTCCCCAAGTGACTGATTCCACAATACATACCGTTTTCACGTTCTGGGAAGGCCACCTGCAATTACAGAAGAGAAAACACTATGAGGATAAGATCACAGTGATGCTCAAGCCTTTTGTTCATTTGCTGACAGTAGAAAACCTCATAAGAAACAGTGGTCCAGGGAACCCAGCAAGGGTTATCAGAGCAAAGCTACTCAGACTGAAAGGCAAGAACATTGCTGGGAGGATGGAACTTCCGAGTCTATTTAGGTTGGAAATTACAGAATTCTTTGCCTGGAGGAAAAATCGCTGCAGGAGAGAGAGCTCCGTACTCTACAGTCTGTAATGGATGCTGTCAATTGTAATGTCCTGTGGAATCAGGCTCCATGAGTTGGTAATAGACTCTCACTCCACATTCTCCCAACCAAGGGAATTGTATGGATCTGGAAGGAATACCCTCAAATATTCATAACTTAATTCTATTCAAAGAGAAATAAAGCAATATTTCTATCTCAGACCAGAAACAATCCAGCTTACCTTGGGGATCCATGGAGGCTTTTCTCCTGTCCTATCATGGTGCAGGTCATCCGCCACATCCTCAGGGAGAGCTGGAGGGACACAGAGTAACTGTCAGGACACTGGTGCTGCGACTCAGGAATCACTCAGGGGCTTTCTTCTCGATGAGGACATGGGGTGGTGTGTATGGATGTGGGAGGTTAGTAAGTGTGGGCTGAGCTGGTGTTGGGCCATCCTCTTTGGGGGATGAAGGAAGGCAAAGGACAAGAGGAAGGAAATGAAAACAGAGCTTTGGCTTTCTAGCTAAGGGGAGCCTCATCAGAAGGGAAGGGTCGATCTAAAAAATGGTAAACACTAAAATGCATGCTCTGTTTCAATGACACAGACCCATGACCCACCCTGCCTCTTTTGAGCTTCTGCTAAATTGCCACTGTCTCTTGATTTTTCCCAGATCACTCTTTCCCCAGCATCCACAATGCCAGCTACTGCATTTATCATGTCTTCTAATGTATAATATTTTATACTTGATTCACAACAACCTCTATTAAAGGACTGAATTCAATCCTAGACAAAATATGCTATATTTATTCACTAATCACTTGTCTTAAGGAAAATCAAATACACAAGATTTGACAAAACTGAAATCCTACCATTTAGATACAGCCACTCTCAATCGTGTCATATTTTTCTCCCAATCTTGGTTTTCCATACAATGTATGTATGCCCACTGAGTCAGGGGTTGTCCATACTCTAGGGAGCTGTTCCATAAGTGGGACACTTCGTTATGAAGAGGGAGCCCAGACTGAGCACAGCCTGTCTCTAACCCAGCTGTGCAGGAGAAGTGTACAGGCTAACAGTCAGGTTCCACTTTGAGTCCTTGGGTGTGGGCTACAGGAATTGACCAATGCTAAGGCTTATGGTAACATTATCCAATACAATAAAATAGCTCCCTGATTCTTATCTTCTTTTGGCCTTGTTTAAGCAATGACACCAGCACTGACAGATATGACCTGTACTGTATACATGGGGTCTCACACCTCTCTGAATCTGGGAGCTGACCAGGAGAACGCAGGTCCTGAGGTGAATTTCACATTAATGACTGTGCCAAAGTCAACTGATAAGTCCACCCATAGCTGCCCTGGATTCTGTGACCACTAAGGCCACCTGATGGGCAAGGTCTGGAATTTTAGAGATGCTAGGACTTCCAGCCAGGATACGGATGCAGGCACTCCCTTGCTCCATGACTGCGGATCCCTTGGCTGAGTGGTAAGTGCAGCTCAGGGATCCAGAGCATCCATACTGGGACCCAACCCTGGGTTCTCAGTATGGCTTTTCCACTTAGGAGGTCAAGAGCTTAGAACATTTATCTCTGCAGCATCTCCTTCTGAGGAAAAGGAATATTAAACAAATCTGGGCAACAGCTGTGTTGAGGGAAGAACATGCAAACAGCTTCACAAAACAAGTTAGGGTCCTGTGCCTGAGCTAACCTTAGGTACTTCAAAACTACTCCGTAAGTGTCTTAGCCCCTTAGAGCCGATGAAAGTAATATTAGAGTTAAAAGAAACTTGTTCCAATTCCCTTATTCTGGAATACTGAAACAAAAAGCTACAGCAGAGGAAGCCTCATAAACACACAGCACCTGCCATGGTTTACCCCAGCCTTGGAAGAACTGGGAAGGATAAGACCAAGGCAGGCCTGAGGAAAGGTCAGAGGTTAGGCAGGACTGGGGAGTGGGGAGCAGGGGCGGGGTTGTCTGGACGGAGCAGTGGGTTGTAAGAAGAGCAGTGACCCTGGGTCCTGCTGCCCTGAGTCTCTGTCCTGGGCCTCTTCAATTCCAGGAGACCAGGTTAGCAGGGCTGTGAGAGCCAGTGTGTGAAGAAGCCCAGCAGCCCCTTCACACAGTCCTCTAGAATTCCTGCCGGCCATGAAGGGTCTTTAGGATCAGCTGGACGTGGACCCCTCTCAAATGGAAGCATGTCAGCACATCAGCCTTGGGAGGTGCTGAGGCTGAAATGAGGAGACTGAGCACGTGCAGTGATCCCAAATCAAGTGTTCTGTGACTCTTCCACGCCTGGGAGCGTGCTTTCCATGAGGAATAAACAGTGAGGACAAAAGTAAGATGAAGCTACAAGTCCTGAAAGTGTAGAGGGAGAGAGTTCAACTCTCATCCACCACCTGACACAAAGTATAAGAACTTGTTCTCCAGTGTCAAGTGACTATGAGAGTTTTGTTCCCACTAGGACATGGCCATCATACGTGAATGTAAAAAGGAAACCAAAATCCTTGGTGCAAAATACCCTCCAGGTACCGAACAGAAACGAACCTTTCATTTTTGGCAGTGACAAAGCAATGAAAGAGTAGTCTTGTGAGAAAGAAAATTTCTGAATGGCAAAGCATGAAAAGAAGCACAGTACAGTCAAAGGACATGGACACAATAACTCTATTATGTCATTAAAGTTTGGAAAGAACAAATCAGAATTCTACACATATTTCCTTCTTCTTCCTGATTTCATATTCACCTTCCTTAGTTTCTAAAGAACCGGGTGGAACCCAAGTGTTCTAGGAATTGTCTCGCTTTAGATCCTACCTGAGAGTTGTTCCCTATGTGAATCGTCCTCAGCATCACTGCTATGTATGCTCTCCAAGATCCATTCTGTACAAACACAACCATGAGCATAAAGTTATTATACAAGTTGACGCACCCATTTCTCCTACTCGACTTGCTGGCTCACACAGCATCACCCTGGTCTTCCCTCCAGGTTCTCAGACCTCCCCTGTGCTCTGTGCAGACAGAGTCCTTCAATAAGATCTTGATCACAGTTGAAAATTGCAAATGAGGGAGAGATGCTGAGAAAATCACCTTTCGACCCCTCACTTCTATAGACCCATTTATAGCTTTCACCGTCAACCTTACCAACCTGAAATTCCAGATGGTACAGACACACTTGAAACATGGCTAGTGTGACCAAGCACTTGTGTGGTTTTTGCATTTTTTAATAGAATGAGTTAATTATTGTTTGAACTAAATTAATTATAAATAGACACATTTGGTTCGTGGCTACCACACTGGAAAGCTCAGCTGTAAGAAATCCAAAGATGAGAAAGAGGCAACCAGCCACCCCTCCCCTGGTTGTTCTTTACTGCAGAAAATTTGATGGCCTGATCTGATCATTCGTATGTAGGTATATCTTGGGCTCTTGGACCCACGCCACACATTGGGAGAGTCCTTGTGGACACTGAAGTAGTACAGTCAACACTCAGATTCAAAAGGAATTCCCAGCAAGGGGCCCACTTGTAGACAGAGGTGAAGGGCATGGCCCAGTACACCTGTATTAGACATAATCAGAGAGTAGGTGCAGAGGGGAGGGAGGGATTTCACTCTCTCCATGAGTCCATCCTTCTCACCCCTGACTCTAGAAGACATGAGGAAGGCAGTGGAAAAGGCCCCGTAGGAGGTGAAAAATTTGTATACTGAAAACTACAGGACATTGCGGAAAGAAATTAAAGAAGAGACAAATAATTGGAATGATATAAGATGTTCACAGACTGGATTATTAAATACTGTTGGCATTTTCTATACTACATAAAGTGATGTACACATATATCGCAACAACCCACAAAATTCCATGTCATTATTATAGAAGTGGACTGAATTCTAAAATACTTATGGAACCCCCCACAAGCAGATAAAACAATCTTGAGAGCAAAGAGCAATGATGGAGATTAACACTTCCTGAACTCAAAACTCATAACAATGCCACAGTAGTCTAAACAGTCTGCTAGTGGCATCAAGACAGTGAGATAGACCAATGAAATATAATAGAGAGACCCCAAATAAATGCACATATATATGGCCAACTGATCTTGGCCAAGGTTCTAAGATTACCAACTGAAGAAAGGATAGTCTGTTCAACAATCAACAGCATGAAAAGGCAACCTATAGGATGAGAGGAAATATGTGTAAACCTTGTATCTGAATAAGGAACCAATATCCAGAATATATAAGAAACTACTACAAGTCAATTTCAGAAAAAGAGCGGGCAAATAACTGAGTTTAAAAATGGGTAAAAAGCTTCATTAGACATTTCTCCATAAAGACATACAAGTGGTCAATCTACATATGAAAATTTGCTCAACATCGCTAAGCATCAGGGAAATGGAAATCAAGCCACAAGGAGATATCACTCACACCTGTTAGGATGTGTATTATAAAAAGACAATTAGGGCTTCCCTGGTGGCACAGTGGTTGAGAGTCTGCCTGCCATTGCAGGGAACAAGTGTTCGTGCACTGGTCTGGGAGGATCCCACATGCCACTGAGCGGTTGGGCCCATGAGCCATGGCCGCTGAGCCTGTGCGTTTGGAGCCTGTGCTCTGCAACGGGAGAGCCCACAACAATGAGAGGCCCGTGTACTGAAAAAAAAAAAAAACGAAAAAAGGAAAAAGAAAGAAAATTAATGGATGCTGGCAAAGATGTGAAGAATACGAACTCCTGTACCCTGTTTTGTACCCTGTTGTAATGTAAGATGGTGTAGGCATTATGGAAAACAGAATGGAGGTCCCCCAAAAATTATTAAGAGAACTATCATAAAATCCACAATCACTCATTTAGGTTTATATATAAAGGAGATAAAACAAGAATGTCCAAGAGATATCTACAATCTCATGTCCATTGCAGCATTATACACAATACACAACATAGGAAAACTGCCTAGTGTCCATGGGAAGATGAATTAATAAAGAAAATGTGCTGTAAACATACAGTGGAATGGCATTCAGTCGTTGAAAAAGAAGGAAATCCTGCCATTTGCAGCAACACGAAAGAACTTGGAGGACATTTGTAAGAGTGACAGAAGCCAGTCACAGAAGGTGAAAAACTGAAAGAAAACTCCGAGAAGCAGAGAGTAGTAGGGTGCTTCCAAGAGCTAGCAAGAGGTTGACATGGGAAGTCTGTGTTCAATGGTTAGCATTTGTTATTTGCAAAATGGAAAAGTTCTAGACACATGCTGTACAACAAGGTGCATGTAGTCAACAGGACTGCCTGGACATTTCAAAACTTGTTAAGATGTTGGATTTCATCGTATGTGTACTTTTACAACAATAAAATACACATATGTAAAATAAATACAAAGTGGAAAAAGGGGAAAAAAGAAGAAAAATAAGGAACGGGAGTCAACAGAGGGATAGAAGAAAGCAGGAAGGGTCTCGAATGTACACAGGTATCAGGAGATAATGGGAGAGAAGCTCCTCTCCCCAGGCTTTAAAGAAGACATCTCTCCAGAGTTCACTCCAGCAAGAGGGGGATGTCCTTTCTCTTCCCCATTCAAGCAGAAGTGCCAATAGCATCCTAAGTGTGGCCCAGGCTGTGCTCAGGTGTACACTTTTCCTTGATCTCTAAACCAAACACCCCTGACTCCCCATGGCTCAGGTGCCCTTCCTGTATCTCCTTCCACTTCACTAAAGCATTTCCCTCTTCAAGTGCAGCCCGAGGCGCCAATCCTGTCCTCACACGTGTTGTCCACTGGGCGGGTCTCTGAGTTCTTAAGAGCCTCCCTGTGAGTAGCAGGCACTGAATCGCACACCAGGGTTCCCCTCAGCACCATCAGCAAACTACCACCTAGGGATTGAGGATTTCTAGAACAACTTTACTCATACACAGTCTCTTGTGTAAACAAGTGACATTTTACAGTCAAGCATTTTCAGTGTTTTCTTTGGTGGGGAAAATATTGACACATATAAGGCAATCATATTCTATTAAAGTATGTATTTCTCAAAGGACTCACTATCGAAAATAAATTTTTAACTATAACTTTCCATGTTTTAATTAACTTTACTCCCAGACTTGTTTGCTTGCAAAAGCCTTCAGAAAATACCAAGAACCTACTTCATCTGGCAGTTTGCACAGAAAAATGAGTGGAGATGCTCTTGTCACACTGCTTGGTTTCTCTGTCCTACCTTGCAAAGCACAACCTCCTATCTGCCCTCCTGGGATGGGAGCCAGTGCCCACCCTGAGCTCAATCCCTGGGGTAGATTTCTTGGTTCTGTCTTCATTGTATGCAGTGTGTCTTGCCCAGCACACAGAAACAGGGCCGGCACAAGTGATGGAAGACAGACTTTCCACAGGAGAAGGACATTTCGTTTCCTTAGCACAGAATCCGATAGTGAATATTAGCCTCAAAGGAGAAAGGTGGAGTGAATTTCCTCCATCTACTCCTGGAGGCTCCTTCTTTCTCGGACTCCTCCAGAACTGGGTGTGGCATGTGGGTACAAGCATGGGCTCCCTGCAAAAGGAAGGAGGCCTGCCTAGCACTAGGTGCTTCAGGTAAGGGGGGAGGACTCATCCCAAGGCTCTAATAGGAAACAGTTAGAATGAGGGAAGTGGCAGAGAGATGTATCATAACCATTCAGAATGCTATGAGACCTACTAAGAGATGAGATTTCTTATTAAATGAAGTTGTAATTGACCCAGTAGTAGGGATGCTGAAACCCAGCTTTGTTCATTAGGAATCCAGACATGGAGCAACTAAGTCCGTGCACCACAACTACTAAGCCTGTGCCGTAGAGCCTGCAAGTCACAACTACTGAGCCCACGTGCCACAACTATTGAAGCCCATGCACCTAGAGCCCGTGCTCTGGAACAACAGAAGCCACTGAAATGAGAAGCCCGCACACTGCAACGAAGACACAACACAGCCAAAAGAATAATAATAATGATAATCCAGTAAACATTTGCCTGGGTGGTGATAGGATTTGTTTTCCAGGTTAAATGAGGCTCACTTGGTATAAAATCAATGCACACACTGAAAGTATACAGTTTATTTACTTTTATATCCATACCCATTCATGATGCAGTGGTGATGGGAATAATTTTTAGAAAGTTGCCACCAGTAACAGTGATGTTTAGGGGAACATAAATCAAGGCAAACACAACACAAAAAGTTCACTTACACACACAGAATCATCCCACTCATTTCACATACAGACACCCCCAGTCTCATGCACACAAACCTACACCACCTAACCGTAATACAGCTTCTTCCTGGGACTATAGTAATTGGTCACATTACTTGTAAATCACTTTCTATCACCAGGACACCTACTCTCATTCCCAGCACAAATTTGGAATCAGTCTGCCCTCTACACTAAAACCAGCAAGAATGTCCCACTTTCTTATCTTCAAAGTTCTTCCTCCCCAAGTGACTGATTCCACAATACATACCGTTTTCACGTTCTGGGAAGGCCACCTGCAATTACAGAAGAGAAAACACTATGAGGATAAGATCACAGTGATGCTCAAGCCTTTTGTTCATTTGCTGACAGTAGAAAACCTCATAAGAAACAGTGGTCCAGGGAACCCAGCAAGGGTTATCAGAGCAAAGCTACTCAGACTGAAAGGCAAGAACATTGCTGGGAGGATGGAACTTCCGAGTCTATTTAGGTTGGAAATTACAGAATTCTTTGCCTGGAGGAAAAATCGCTGCAGGAGAGAGAGCTCCGTACTCTACAGTCTGTAATGGATGCTGTCAATTGTAATGTCCTGTGGAATCAGGCTCCATGAGTTGGTAATAGACTCTCACTCCACATTCTCCCAACCAAGGGAATTGTATGGATCTGGAAGGAATACCCTCAAATATTCATAACTTAATTCTATTCAAAGAGAAATAAAGCAATATTTCTATCTCAGACCAGAAACAATCCAGCTTACCTTGGGGATCCATGGAGGCTTTTCTCCTGTCCTATCATGGTGCAGGTCATCCGCCACATCCTCAGGGAGAGCTGGAGGGACACAGAGTAACTGTCAGGACACTGGTGCTGCGACTCAGGAATCACTCAGGGGCTTTCTTCTCGATGAGGACATGGGGTGGTGTGTATGGATGTGGGAGGTTAGTAAGTGTGGGCTGAGCTGGTGTTGGGCCATCCTCTTTGGGGGATGAAGGAAGGCAAAGGACAAGAGGAAGGAAATGAAAACAGAGCTTTGGCTTTCTAGCTAAGGGGAGCCTCATCAGAAGGGAAGGGTCGATCTAAAAAATGGTAAACACTAAAATGCATGCTCTGTTTCAATGACACAGACCCATGACCCACCCTGCCTCTTTTGAGCTTCTGCTAAATTGCCACTGTCTCTTGATTTTTCCCAGATCACTCTTTCCCCAGCATCCACAATGCCAGCTACTGCATTTATCATGTCTTCTAATGTATAATATTTTATACTTGATTCACAACAACCTCTATTAAAGGACTGAATTCAATCCTAGACAAAATATGCTATATTTATTCACTAATCACTTGTCTTAAGGAAAATCAAATACACAAGATTTGACAAAACTGAAATCCTACCATTTAGATACAGCCACTCTCAATCGTGTCATATTTTTCTCCCAATCTTGGTTTTCCATACAATGTATGTATGCCCACTGAGTCAGGGGTTGTCCATACTCTAGGGAGCTGTTCCATAAGTGGGACACTTCGTTATGAAGAGGGAGCCCAGACTGAGCACAGCCTGTCTCTAACCCAGCTGTGCAGGAGAAGTGTACAGGCTAACAGTCAGGTTCCACTTTGAGTCCTTGGGTGTGGGCTACAGGAATTGACCAATGCTAAGGCTTATGGTAACATTATCCAATACAATAAAATAGCTCCCTGATTCTTATCTTCTTTTGGCCTTGTTTAAGCAATGACACCAGCACTGACAGATATGACCTGTACTGTATACATGGGGTCTCACACCTCTCTGAATCTGGGAGCTGACCAGGAGAACGCAGGTCCTGAGGTGAATTTCACATTAATGACTGTGCCAAAGTCAACTGATAAGTCCACCCATAGCTGCCCTGGATTCTGTGACCACTAAGGCCACCTGATGGGCAAGGTCTGGAATTTTAGAGATGCTAGGACTTCCAGCCAGGATACGGATGCAGGCACTCCCTTGCTCCATGACTGCGGATCCCTTGGCTGAGTGGTAAGTGCAGCTCAGGGATCCAGAGCATCCATACTGGGACCCAACCCTGGGTTCTCAGTATGGCTTTTCCACTTAGGAGGTCAAGAGCTTAGAACATTTATCTCTGCAGCATCTCCTTCTGAGGAAAAGGAATATTAAACAAATCTGGGCAACAGCTGTGTTGAGGGAAGAACATGCAAACAGCTTCACAAAACAAGTTAGGGTCCTGTGCCTGAGCTAACCTTAGGTACTTCAAAACTACTCCGTAAGTGTCTTAGCCCCTTAGAGCCGATGAAAGTAATATTAGAGTTAAAAGAAACTTGTTCCAATTCCCTTATTCTGGAATACTGAAACAAAAAGCTACAGCAGAGGAAGCCTCATAAACACACAGCACCTGCCATGGTTTACCCCAGCCTTGGAAGAACTGGGAAGGATAAGACCAAGGCAGGCCTGAGGAAAGGTCAGAGGTTAGGCAGGACTGGGGAGTGGGGAGCAGGGGCGGGGTTGTCTGGACGGAGCAGTGGGTTGTAAGAAGAGCAGTGACCCTGGGTCCTGCTGCCCTGAGTCTCTGTCCTGGGCCTCTTCAATTCCAGGAGACCAGGTTAGCAGGGCTGTGAGAGCCAGTGTGTGAAGAAGCCCAGCAGCCCCTTCACACAGTCCTCTAGAATTCCTGCCGGCCATGAAGGGTCTTTAGGATCAGCTGGACGTGGACCCCTCTCAAATGGAAGCATGTCAGCACATCAGCCTTGGGAGGTGCTGAGGCTGAAATGAGGAGACTGAGCACGTGCAGTGATCCCAAATCAAGTGTTCTGTGACTCTTCCACGCCTGGGAGCGTGCTTTCCATGAGGAATAAACAGTGAGGACAAAAGTAAGATGAAGCTACAAGTCCTGAAAGTGTAGAGGGAGAGAGTTCAACTCTCATCCACCACCTGACACAAAGTATAAGAACTTGTTCTCCAGTGTCAAGTGACTATGAGAGTTTTGTTCCCACTAGGACATGGCCATCATACGTGAATGTAAAAAGGAAACCAAAATCCTTGGTGCAAAATACCCTCCAGGTACCGAACAGAAACGAACCTTTCATTTTTGGCAGTGACAAAGCAATGAAAGAGTAGTCTTGTGAGAAAGAAAATTTCTGAATGGCAAAGCATGAAAAGAAGCACAGTACAGTCAAAGGACATGGACACAATAACTCTATTATGTCATTAAAGTTTGGAAAGAACAAATCAGAATTCTACACATATTTCCTTCTTCTTCCTGATTTCATATTCACCTTCCTTAGTTTCTAAAGAACCGGGTGGAACCCAAGTGTTCTAGGAATTGTCTCGCTTTAGATCCTACCTGAGAGTTGTTCCCTATGTGAATCGTCCTCAGCATCACTGCTATGTATGCTCTCCAAGATCCATTCTGTACAAACACAACCATGAGCATAAAGTTATTATACAAGTTGACGCACCCATTTCTCCTACTCGACTTGCTGGCTCACACAGCATCACCCTGGTCTTCCCTCCAGGTTCTCAGACCTCCCCTGTGCTCTGTGCAGACAGAGTCCTTCAATAAGATCTTGATCACAGTTGAAAATTGCAAATGAGGGAGAGATGCTGAGAAAATCACCTTTCGACCCCTCACTTCTATAGACCCATTTATAGCTTTCACCGTCAACCTTACCAACCTGAAATTCCAGATGGTACAGACACACTTGAAACATGGCTAGTGTGACCAAGCACTTGTGTGGTTTTTGCATTTTTTAATAGAATGAGTTAATTATTGTTTGAACTAAATTAATTATAAATAGACACATTTGGTTCGTGGCTACCACACTGGAAAGCTCAGCTGTAAGAAATCCAAAGATGAGAAAGAGGCAACCAGCCACCCCTCCCCTGGTTGTTCTTTACTGCAGAAAATTTGATGGCCTGATCTGATCATTCGTATGTAGGTATATCTTGGGCTCTTGGACCCACGCCACACATTGGGAGAGTCCTTGTGGACACTGAAGTAGTACAGTCAACACTCAGATTCAAAAGGAATTCCCAGCAAGGGGCCCACTTGTAGACAGAGGTGAAGGGCATGGCCCAGTACACCTGTATTAGACATAATCAGAGAGTAGGTGCAGAGGGGAGGGAGGGATTTCACTCTCTCCATGAGTCCATCCTTCTCACCCCTGACTCTAGAAGACATGAGGAAGGCAGTGGAAAAGGCCCCGTAGGAGGTGAAAAATTTGTATACTGAAAACTACAGGACATTGCGGAAAGAAATTAAAGAAGAGACAAATAATTGGAATGATATAAGATGTTCACAGACTGGATTATTAAATACTGTTGGCATTTTCTATACTACATAAAGTGATGTACACATATATCGCAACAACCCACAAAATTCCATGTCATTATTATAGAAGTGGACAGAATTCTAAAATACTTATGGAACCCCCCACAAGCAGATAAAACAATCTTGAGAGCAAAGAGCAATGATGGAGATTAACACTTCCTGAACTCAAAACTCATAACAATGCCACAGTAGTCTAAACAGTCTGCTAGTGGCATCAAGACAGTGAGATAGACCAATGAAATATAATAGAGAGACCCCAAATAAATGCACATATATATGGCCAACTGATCTTGGCCAAGGTTCTAAGATTACCAACTGAAGAAAGGATAGTCTGTTCAACAATCAACAGCATGAAAAGGCAACCTATAGGATGAGAGGAAATATGTGTAAACCTTGTATCTGAATAAGGAACCAATATCCAGAATATATAAGAAACTACTACAAGTCAATTTCAGAAAAAGAGCGGGCAAATAACTGAGTTTAAAAATGGGTAAAAAGCTTCATTAGACATTTCTCCATAAAGACATACAAGTGGTCAATCTACATATGAAAATTTGCTCAACATCGCTAAGCATCAGGGAAATGGAAATCAAGCCACAAGGAGATATCACTCACACCTGTTAGGATGTGTATTATAAAAAGACAATTAGGGCTTCCCTGGTGGCACAGTGGTTGAGAGTCTGCCTGCCATTGCAGGGAACAAGTGTTCGTGCACTGGTCTGGGAGGATCCCACATGCCACTGAGCGGTTGGGCCCATGAGCCATGGCCGCTGAGCCTGTGCGTTTGGAGCCTGTGCTCTGCAACGGGAGAGCCCACAACAATGAGAGGCCCGTGTACTGAAAAAAAAAAAAAACGAAAAAAGGAAAAAGAAAGAAAATTAATGGATGCTGGCAAAGATGTGAAGAATACGAACTCCTGTACCCTGTTTTGTACCCTGTTGTAATGTAAGATGGTGTAGGCATTATGGAAAACAGAATGGAGGTCCCCCAAAAATTATTAAGAGAACTATCATAAAATCCACAATCACTCATTTAGGTTTATATATAAAGGAGATAAAACAAGAATGTCCAAGAGATATCTACAATCTCATGTCCATTGCAGCATTATACACAATACACAACATAGGAAAACTGCCTAGTGTCCATGGGAAGATGAATTAATAAAGAAAATGTGCTGTAAACATACAGTGGAATGGCATTCAGTCGTTGAAAAAGAAGGAAATCCTGCCATTTGCAGCAACACGAAAGAACTTGGAGGACATTTGTAAGAGTGACAGAAGCCAGTCACAGAAGGTGAAAAACTGAAAGAAAACTCCGAGAAGCAGAGAGTAGTAGGGTGCTTCCAAGAGCTAGCAAGAGGTTGACATGGGAAGTCTGTGTTCAATGGTTAGCATTTGTTATTTGCAAAATGGAAAAGTTCTAGACACATGCTGTACAACAAGGTGCATGTAGTCAACAGGACTGCCTGGACATTTCAAAACTTGTTAAGATGTTGGATTTCATCGTATGTGTACTTTTACAACAATAAAATACACATATGTAAAATAAATACAAAGTGGAAAAAGGGGAAAAAAGAAGAAAAATAAGGAACGGGAGTCAACAGAGGGATAGAAGAAAGCAGGAAGGGTCTCGAATGTACACAGGTATCAGGAGATAATGGGAGAGAAGCTCCTCTCCCCAGGCTTTAAAGAAGACATCTCTCCAGAGTTCACTCCAGCAAGAGGGGGATGTCCTTTCTCTTCCCCATTCAAGCAGAAGTGCCAATAGCATCCTAAGTGTGGCCCAGGCTGTGCTCAGGTGTACACTTTTCCTTGATCTCTAAACCAAACACCCCTGACTCCCCATGGCTCAGGTGCCCTTCCTGTATCTCCTTCCACTTCACTAAAGCATTTCCCTCTTCAAGTGCAGCCCGAGGCGCCAATCCTGTCCTCACACGTGTTGTCCACTGGGCGGGTCTCTGAGTTCTTAAGAGCCTCCCTGTGAGTAGCAGGCACTGAATCGCACACCAGGGTTCCCCTCAGCACCATCAGCAAACTACCACCTAGGGATTGAGGATTTCTAGAACAACTTTACTCATACACAGTCTCTTGTGTAAACAAGTGACATTTTACAGTCAAGCATTTTCAGTGTTTTCTTTGGTGGGGAAAATATTGACACATATAAGGCAATCATATTCTATTAAAGTATGTATTTCTCAAAGGACTCACTATCGAAAATAAATTTTTAACTATAACTTTCCATGTTTTAATTAACTTTACTCCCAGACTTGTTTGCTTGCAAAAGCCTTCAGAAAATACCAAGAACCTACTTCATCTGGCAGTTTGCACAGAAAAATGAGTGGAGATGCTCTTGTCACACTGCTTGGTTTCTCTGTCCTACCTTGCAAAGCACAACCTCCTATCTGCCCTCCTGGGATGGGAGCCAGTGCCCACCCTGAGCTCAATCCCTGGGGTAGATTTCTTGGTTCTGTCTTCATTGTATGCAGTGTGTCTTGCCCAGCACACAGAAACAGGGCCGGCACAAGTGATGGAAGACAGACTTTCCACAGGAGAAGGACATTTCGTTTCCTTAGCACAGAATCCGATAGTGAATATTAGCCTCAAAGGAGAAAGGTGGAGTGAATTTCCTCCATCTACTCCTGGAGGCTCCTTCTTTCTCGGACTCCTCCAGAACTGGGTGTGGCATGTGGGTACAAGCATGGGCTCCCTGCAAAAGGAAGGAGGCCTGCCTAGCACTAGGTGCTTCAGGTAAGGGGGGAGGACTCATCCCAAGGCTCTAATAGGAAACAGTTAGAATGAGGGAAGTGGCAGAGAGATGTATCATAACCATTCAGAATGCTATGAGACCTACTAAGAGATGAGATTTCTTATTAAATGAAGTTGTAATTGACCCAGTAGTAGGGATGCTGAAACCCAGCTTTGTTCATTAGGAATCCAGACATGGAGCAACTAAGTCCGTGCACCACAACTACTAAGCCTGTGCCGTAGAGCCTGCAAGTCACAACTACTGAGCCCACGTGCCACAACTATTGAAGCCCATGCACCTAGAGCCCGTGCTCTGGAACAACAGAAGCCACTGAAATGAGAAGCCCGCACACTGCAACGAAGACACAACACAGCCAAAAGAATAATAATAATGATAATCCAGTAAACATTTGCCTGGGTGGTGATAGGATTTGTTTTCCAGGTTAAATGAGGCTCACTTGGTATAAAATCAATGCACACACTGAAAGTATACAGTTTATTTACTTTTATATCCATACCCATTCATGATGCAGTGGTGATGGGAATAATTTTTAGAAAGTTGCCACCAGTAACAGTGATGTTTAGGGGAACATAAATCAAGGCAAACACAACACAAAAAGTTCACTTACACACACAGAATCATCCCACTCATTTCACATACAGACACCCCCAGTCTCATGCACACAAACCTACACCACCTAACCGTAATACAGCTTCTTCCTGGGACTATAGTAATTGGTCACATTACTTGTAAATCACTTTCTATCACCAGGACACCTACTCTCATTCCCAGCACAAATTTGGAATCAGTCTGCCCTCTACACTAAAACCAGCAAGAATGTCCCACTTTCTTATCTTCAAAGTTCTTCCTCCCCAAGTGACTGATTCCACAATACATACCGTTTTCACGTTCTGGGAAGGCCACCTGCAATTACAGAAGAGAAAACACTATGAGGATAAGATCACAGTGATGCTCAAGCCTTTTGTTCATTTGCTGACAGTAGAAAACCTCATAAGAAACAGTGGTCCAGGGAACCCAGCAAGGGTTATCAGAGCAAAGCTACTCAGACTGAAAGGCAAGAACATTGCTGGGAGGATGGAACTTCCGAGTCTATTTAGGTTGGAAATTACAGAATTCTTTGCCTGGAGGAAAAATCGCTGCAGGAGAGAGAGCTCCGTACTCTACAGTCTGTAATGGATGCTGTCAATTGTAATGTCCTGTGGAATCAGGCTCCATGAGCTGGTAATAGACTCTCACTCCACATTCTCCCAACCAAGGGAATTGTATGGATCTGGAAGGAATACCCTCAAATATTCATAACTTAATTCTATTCAAAGAGAAATAAAGCAATATTTCTATCTCAGACCAGAAACAATCCAGCTTACCTTGGGGATCCATGGAGGCTTTTCTCCTGTCCTATCATGGTGCAGGTCATCCGCCACATCCTCAGGGAGAGCTGGAGGGACACAGAGTAACTGTCAGGACACTGGTGCTGCGACTCAGGAATCACTCAGGGGCTTTCTTCTCGATGAGGACATGGGGTGGTGTGTATGGATGTGGGAGGTTAGTAAGTGTGGGCTGAGCTGGTGTTGGGCCATCCTCTTTGGGGGATGAAGGAAGGCAAAGGACAAGAGGAAGGAAATGAAAACAGAGCTTTGGCTTTCTAGCTAAGGGGAGCCTCATCAGAAGGGAAGGGTCGATCTAAAAAATGGTAAACACTAAAATGCATGCTCTGTTTCAATGACACAGACCCATGACCCACCCTGCCTCTTTTGAGCTTCTGCTAAATTGCCACTGTCTCTTGATTTTTCCCAGATCACTCTTTCCCCAGCATCCACAATGCCAGCTACTGCATTTATCATGTCTTCTAATGTATAATATTTTATACTTGATTCACAACAACCTCTATTAAAGGACTGAATTCAATCCTAGACAAAATATGCTATATTTATTCACTAATCACTTGTCTTAAGGAAAATCAAATACACAAGATTTGACAAAACTGAAATCCTACCATTTAGATACAGCCACTCTCAATCGTGTCATATTTTTCTCCCAATCTTGGTTTTCCATACAATGTATGTATGCCCACTGAGTCAGGGGTTGTCCATACTCTAGGGAGCTGTTCCATAAGTGGGACACTTCGTTATGAAGAGGGAGCCCAGACTGAGCACAGCCTGTCTCTAACCCAGCTGTGCAGGAGAAGTGTACAGGCTAACAGTCAGGTTCCACTTTGAGTCCTTGGGTGTGGGCTACAGGAATTGACCAATGCTAAGGCTTATGGTAACATTATCCAATACAATAAAATAGCTCCCTGATTCTTATCTGCTTTTGGCCTTGTTTAAGCAATGACACCAGCACTGACAGATATGACCTGTACTGTATACATGGGGTCTCACACCTCTCTGAATCTGGGAGCTGACCAGGAGAACGCAGGTCCTGAGGTGAATTTCACATTAATGACTGTGCCAAAGTCAACTGATAAGTCCACCCATAGCTGCCCTGGATTCTGTGACCACTAAGGCCACCTGATGGGCAAGGTCTGGAATTTTAGAGATGCTAGGACTTCCAGCCAGGATACGGATGCAGGCACTCCCTTGCTCCATGACTGCGGATCCCTTGGCTG
This sequence comes from Mesoplodon bidens, assembly GCF_964165515.1. Classification (NCBI taxonomy): domain Eukaryota; kingdom Metazoa; phylum Chordata; class Mammalia; order Artiodactyla; family Ziphiidae; genus Mesoplodon; species Mesoplodon bidens. The sequence goes on along the minus strand of NW_027672367.1, from coordinate 366,590 downwards.
AGTGGTAAGTGCAGCTCAGGGATCCAGAGCATCCATACTGGGACCCACCCCTGGGTTCTCAGTATGGCTTTTCCACTTAGGAGGTCAAGAGCTTAGAACATTTATCTCTGCAGCATCTCCTTCTGAGGAAAAGGAATATTAAACAAATCTGGGCAACAGCTGTGTTGAGGGAAGAACATGCAAACAACTTCACAAAACAAGTTAGGGTCCTGTGCCTGAGCTAACCTTAGGTACTTCAAAACTACACCGTAAGTGTCTTAGCCCCTTAGAGCAGATGAAAGTAATATTAGAGTTAAAAGTAACTTGTCCCAATTCCCTTATTCTGCAATACTGAAACAAAAAGCTACAGCAGAGGAAGCCTCATAAACACACAACTCCTGCCAGGGTTTACCCAGGCCTTGAAAGAACTGGGAAGGATAAGACCAAGGCAGGCCTGAGGAAAGGTCAGAGGGTAGGCAGGACTGGGGAGTGGGGAGCAGGGGCAGGGCTGTCTGGATGGAGCAGTGGGTTGTAAGAAGAGCAGTGACCCTGGGTCCTGCTGCCCTGAGTCTCTGTCCTGGGCCTCTTCAATTCCAGGAGACCAGGTTAGCAGGGCTGTGAGAGCCAGTGTGTGAAGAAGCCCAGCAGCCCCTTCACACAGTCCTCTAGAATTCCTGCCGGCCATGAAGGGTCTTTAGGATCAGCTGGACGTGGACCCCTCTCAAATGGAAGCATGTCAGCACATCAGCCTTAGGAGGTGCTGAGGCTGAAATGAGGAGACTGAGCACATGCAGTGATCCCAAATCAAGTGTTCTGTGACTCTTCCACCTCTGGGAGCGTGCTTTCCATGAGGAATAAACAGTGAGGACAAAAGTAAGATGAAGCTACAAGTCCTGAAAGTGTAGAGGGAGAGAGTTCAACTCTCATCCACCACCTGACACAAAGTATAAGAACTTGTTCTCCAGTGTCAAGTGACTATGAGAGTTTTGTTCCCACTAGGACATGGCCAACATACGTGAATGTAAAAAGGAAACCAAAATCCTTGGTGCAAAATACCCTCCAGGTACCGAACAGAAACGAACCTTTCATTTTTGGCAGTGACAAAGCAATGAAAGAGTAGTCTTTGAGAAAGAAAATTTCTGAATGGCAAAGCATGAAAAGAAGCACAGTACAGTCAAAGGACATGGACACAATAACTCTATTATATCATTAAAGTTTGGAAAGAACAAATCAGAATTCTACACATATTTCCTTCTTCCTGATTTCCTATTCACCTTCCTTAGTTTCTAAAGAACCGTGTGGAACCCAAGTGTTCTAGGAATTGTCTCGCTTTAGATCCTACCTGAGAGTTGTTCCCTATGTGAATCGTCCTCAGCATCACTGCTATGTATGCTCTCCAAGATCCATTCTGTATGAACACAACCATGAGCATAAAGTTATTATACAAGTTGACCCACCCATTTCTCCTACTCGACTTGCTGGCTCACACAGCATCACCCTGGTATTCCCTCCAGGTTCTCAGACCTCCCCTGTGCTCTGTGCAGACAGAGTCCTTCAATAGGATCTTGATCACAGTTGAAAATTGCAAATGAGGGAGAGATGCTGAGAAAATCACCTTTCAACCACTCACTTCTATTGACCCATTTATAGCTTTCACCGTCAACCTTACCAACCTGAAATTTCAGATGTTACAGACGTACTTGAAACATGGCTAGTGTGACCAAGCACTTGTGTGGTTTTTGCATTTTTTAATAGAATGAGTTAATTATTGTTTGAACTAAATTAATTATAAATAGACACATTTGGTTCGTGGCTACCACACTGGAAAGCTCAGCTCTAAGAAATCCAAAGATGAGAAAGAGGCAAACAGCCACCCCTCCCCTGGTTGTTCTTTACTGCAGAAAATTTGATGGCCTGATCTGATCATTCGTATGTAGGTATATCTTGGGCTCTTGGACCCACGCTAGGCATTGCAAGAGTCCTTGTGGACACTGAAATAGTACAGTCAACACTCAGATTCAAGAGGAATTCCCAGCAAGGGGCCCACTTGTAGACAGAGGTGAAGGGCATGGCCCAGTACACCTGTATTAGACATAATCAGAGTGTAGGTGCAGAGGGGAGGGAGGGATTTCACTCTCTCCATGAGTCCATCCTTCTCACCCCTGACTCTAGAAGACATGAGGAAGGCAGTGGAAAAGGCCCCGTAGGAGGTGAAAAATTTGTATACTGAAAACTACAGGACATTGCGGAAAGAAATTAAAGAAGAGACAAATAATTGGAATGATATAAGATGTTCATAGACTGGATTATTAAATACTGTTGGCATTTTCTATACTACATAAAGTGATGTACACATATATCGCAACAACCCACAAAATTCCATGTCATTATTATAGAAGTGGACAGAATCCTAAAATACATATGGAACCCCCCACAAGTAGATAAAACAATCCTGAGAGCAAAGAGCAATGATGGAGATTAACACTTCCTGAACTCAAAACACATAACAATGCCACAGTAGTCAACACAGTCTGCTAGTGGCATCAAGACAGTGAGATAGATCAATGAAATATAATAGAGAGACCCCAAATAAACGCACATATATATGGCCAACTGATCTTGGCCAAGGTTCTAAGATTACCAAGTGAAGAAAGGATAGTCTGTTCAACAATCAACAGCATGAAAAGGCAACCTATCGGATGAGAGGAAATATGTGTAAACCTTGTATCTGAATAAGGGACCAATATCCAGAATATATAAGAAACTACTACAAGTCAATTTCAGAAAAAGAGCGGGCAAATAACTGAGTTTAAAAATGGGTAAAAAGCTTCATTAGACATTTCTCCATAAAGACATACAAGTGGTCAATCTACATATGAAAATTTGCTCAACATCGCTAAGCATCAGGGAAATGGAAATCAAGCCACAAGGAGATATCACTCACACCTGTTAGGATGTGCATTATAAAAAGACAATTAGGGCTTCCCTGTTGGCACAGTGGTTGAGAGTCTGCCTGCCGATGTAGGGTACAACTGTTCATGCACTGGTCTGGGAGGATCCCACATGCCGCTGAGCGATTGGGCCCATGAGCCATGGCCGCTGAGCCTGTGCGTTTGGAGCCTGTGCTCCACAACGGGAGAGCCCACAACAATGAGAGGCCCGTGTACTGCAAAAAAAAAAAAAAAAAAAAAAAAAAAAGAAAAGAAAAAAGAAAGAAAATTAATGGATGCTGGCAAAGATGTGAAGAATAGGAACTCCTGTACCCTGTTTTGTACCCTGTTGTAATGTAAAATGGTGTAGCCATTATGGAAAACAGAATGGAGGTCCCCCAAAAATTATTAAGAGAACTATCATAAAATCCACAATCACTCATTTAGGTTTATATACAAAGGAGATAAAACAAGAATGTCCAAGAGATATCTACAATCTCATGTCCATTGCAGCATTATACACAATACACAACATAGGAAAACTGCCTAGTGTCCATGGGAAGATGAATTAATAAAGAAAATGTGGTGTAAACATACAGTGGATTGTCATTCAGTCGTTGAAAAAGAAGGAAATCCTGCCATTTGCAGCAACACGAAAGAACTTGGAGGACATTTGTAAGAGTGACATAAGCCAGTCACAGAAGGTCAAAAACTGAAAGAAAACTCCGAGAAGCAGAGAATAGTAGGGTGGTTCCAAGAGCTGCAAGAGGTTGACATGGGAAGTCTGTGTTCAATGGTTAGCATGTGTTATTTGCAAAATGGAAAAGTTCTAGACACATGCTGTACAACAAGGTGCATGTAGTCAACAGGACTGACTGGACATTTCAAAACTTGTTAAGACGTTGGATTTCATCGTATGTGTACTTTTACAACAATAAAATACACATATGTAAAATAAATACAAAGTGGAAAAAGGGGAAAAAAGAAGAAAAATAAGGAACGGGAGCCAACAGAGGGAAAGAAGAAAGCAGGAAGGGTCTCGAATGTACACAGGTATCAGGAGATAATGGGAGAGAAGCTCCTCTCCCCAGGCTTTAAAGAAGACATCTCTCCACAGTTCACTCCAGCAAGAGGGGCATGTCCCTTCTCTTCCCCATTCAACCAGAAGCGCCAATAGCATCCTAAGTGGGGCCCAGGCTGTGCTCAGGTGTACACTTTTCCTTGATCTCTAAACCAAACACCCCTGACTCCCCATGGCTCAGGTGCCCTTCCTGTATCTCCTTCCACTTCTCTAAAGCATTTCCCTCTTCAAGTGCAGCCCGAGGCGCCAATCCTGTCCTCACTCGTGGGGTCCACTGGGCGGGTCTCTGTGTTCTTAAGAGCCTCCCTGTGAGTAGCAGGCACTGAATCGCACACCAGGGTTCCCCTCAGCACCATCAGCAAACTACGACCTAGGGATTGAGGATTTCTAGAACAACTTTACTCATACACAGTCTCTTGGGTAAACAAGTGACATTTTACAATCAAGCATTTTCAGTGTTTTCTTTGGTGGGGAAAATATTGACACATATAAGGCAATCATATTCTATTAAAGTATGTATTTCTCCAAGGACTCACTATCGAAAAAAAAATTTTAACTATAACTTTCCATGTTTTAATTGACTTTACTCCCAGACTTGTTTGCTTGCAAAAGCCTTCAGAAAATACCAAGAACCTACTTCATCTGGCAGTTTGCACCGCAACATGAGTGGAGATGCTCTTGTCACACTCCTTGGTTTCTCTATCCTACCTTGCAAAGCACAACCTCCTGTCTGCCCTCCTGTGATGGGAGCCAGTGCCCACCCAGAACTCAATCCCTGGGGTAGATTTCTTGGTTCTGTCTTCATTGTATGCAGTGTGTCTTGCCCAGCACACAGAAACAGGGCCGGCACAAGTGATGGAAGACAGACTTTCCACAGGAGAAGGACATTTCGTTTCCTTAGCACAGAATCCGATAGTGAATATTAGCCTCAAAGGAGAATGGTGGAGTGAATTTCCTCCATCTACTCCTGGAGGCTCCTTCTTTCTCGGACTCCTCCAGAACTGGGTGTGGCATGGGCTCCCTGCAAAAGGAAGGAGGCCTGCCTAGCACTAGGTGCTTCAGGTAAGGGGGGAGGACTCATCCCGAGGCTCTAATAGGAAACAGTTAGAATGAGGGAAGTGGCAGAGAGATGTATCATAACCATTCAGAATGCTATGAGACCTACTAAGAGATGAGATTTCTTATTAAATGAAGTTGTAATTGACCCAGTAGTAGGGATGCTGAAACCCAGCTTTGTTCATTAAGAATCCAGCCATGGAGCAACTAAGTCCGTGCACCACAACTACTAAGCCTGTGCCGTAGAGCCTGCAAGTCACAACTACTGAGCCCACGTGCCACAACTATTGAAGCCCATGCACCTAGAGCCCGTGCTCTGGAACAACAGAAGCCACCGAAATGAGAAGCCCGCACACTGCAACAAAGACACAACACAGCCAAAAAAATAATAATAATAATAATCCAGTAAACATTTGCCTGGGTGGTGATAGGATTTGTTTTCCAGGTTAAATGAGGCTCACTTGGTATAAAATCAATGCACACACTGAAAGTATACAGTTTATTTACTTTTATATCCATACCCATTCATGATGCAGTGGTGATGGGAATATTTTCTAGAAAGTTGGCACCAGTAACAGTGATGTTTAGGGGAACATAAATCAAGGGAAACACAACACAAAAAGTTCACTTACACACACAGAATCATCCCACTCATTTCACATACAGACACACCCAGTCTCATGCACACAAACCTACACCACCTAACCGTAATACAGCTTCTTCCTGGGACTATAGTAATTGGTCACATTACTTGTAGATCACTTTCTATCACCAGGACACCTACTCTCATTCCCAGCACAAATTTGGAATCAGTCTGCCCTCTACACTAAAACCAGCAAGAATGTCCCACTTTCTTATCTTCAAAGTTCTTCCTCCCCAAGTGACTGATTCCACAATACATACCGTTTTCACGTTCTGGGAAGGCCACCTGCAATTACAGAAGAGAAAACACTATGAGGATAAGATCACAGTGATGCTCAGGTCTTTTGTTCATTTGCTGACAGTAGAAAACCTCATAAGAAACAGTGGTCCAGGGAACCCAGCAAGGGTTATCAGAGCAAACCTACTCAGGCTGAAAGGCAAGAACATTGCTGGGAGGTTGGAACTTCCAAGTCCATTTAGGTTGGAAATTACAGAATTCTTTGCCTAGAGGAAAAATCGCTGCAGGAGAGAGAGCTCCGTACTCTACAGGCTGTAATGGATGCTGTCAATTGTAATGTCCTGTGGAATCAGGCTCCATGAGTTGGTAATAGACTCTCACTCCACATTCTCCCAACCAAGGGAATTGTATGTATCTGGAAGGAATACCCTCAAATATTCATAACTTAATTCTATTGAAAGGGAAATAAAGCAATATTTCTATCTCAGACCAGAAACAATGCAGCTTACCTTGGGGATCCACGGAGGCTTTTCTCCTGTCCTATCATGCTGCAGGTCATCCGCCACATCCTCAGGGAGAGCTGGAGGGACACAGAGTAACTGTCAGGACACTGGTGCTGCGGCTCAGGGTTTACTCAGGGGCTTTCTTCTCGATGAGGACATGGGGTGGTGTGTATGGATGTGGGAGGCTAGTAAGTGTGGGCTGAGCTGGTGTTGGGCCATCCTCTTTGGGGGATGAAGGAAGGCAAAGGACAAGAGGAAGGAAATGAAAACAGAGCTTTGGCTTTCTAGCTAAGGGGAGCCTAATCAGAAGGGAAGGGTCGATCTAAAAAAAGGTAAACACTAAAATGCATGCTCTGTTTCAATGACACAGACCCATGACCCATCCTGCCTCTTTTGAGCTTCTGCTAGATTGCCACTGTCGCTTGATTTTTCCCAGATCACTCTTTCCCCGGCATCCACAATGCTAGCTACTGCATTTATCATGTCTTCTATTGCATGATATTTTATACTTGATTAACATCAACCTCCATTAAAGGACTGAATTCAATCCTAGACAAAATATGCTATATTTATTCACTAATCACTTGTCTTAAAGAAAATCAAATACACAAGATTTGACAAAACTGAAATCCTACCATTTAGATACCGCCACTATCAATCGTATCATATTTTTCTCCCAGTCTTTGTTTTCTATACAATGTACATATGCCCACAGAGTCAGGGTTTGTCCATACTCTAGGGAGCTGTTCCATAAGTGGGACACTTCGTTATGAAGAGGGAGCCCAGACTGAGCACAGCCTGTCTCTAACCCAGCTGTGCAGGAGAAGTGTACAGGCTAACAGTCAGGTTCCACTTTGAGTCCTTGGGTGTGGGCTACAGGAATTGACCAATGCTAAGGCTTATGGTAACATTATCCAATACAATAAAATAGCTCCCTGATTCTTATCTGCTTTTGGCCTTGTTTAAGCAATGACACCAGCACTGACAGATATGACCTCTACTGTATACATGGGGTCTCACACCTCTCAGAATCTGGGAGCTGACCAGGAGAATGCAGGTCCTGAGGTGAATTTCACATTAATGACTGTGCCAAAGTCAACTGATAAGTCCACCCATAGCTGCCCTGGATTCTGTGACCACTAAGGCCACCTGATGGGCAAGGTCTGGAACTTTAGAGATGCTAGTATTTCCAGCCAATTATACGGATGCAGGGACTCCATTGCTCCATGACTGAGGATCCCTTGGCTGAGTGGTAAGTGCAGGTCAGGGATCCAGAGCCTCCATACTGGGACCCACCCCTGGGTTCTCAGTATGTCTTTTCCACTTAGGAGGTCAAGAGCTTAGAACATTTATCCCTGCACCATCTCCTTCTGAGGAAAAGGAATATTAACCAAATCTGGGCAACAGCTGTGTTGAGGGAAGAACATGCAAACAACTTCACAAAACAAGTTAGGGTCCTGTGCCTGAGCTAACCTTAGGTACTTCAAAACTACTCCGTAAGTGTCTTAGCCCCTTAGAGCAGATGAAAGTAGTATTAGAGTTAAAAGTAACTTGTCCCAATTCCCTTATTCTGGAATACTGAAACAAAAAGCTACAGCAGAGGAAGCCTCATAAACACACAGCACCTGCCTGGGTTTACCCCAGCCTTGGAAGAACTGGGAAGGATAAGACCAAGGCAGGCCTGAGGAAAGGTCAGAGGTTAGGCAGGACTGGGGAGTGGGGAGCAGGGGCAGGGCTGTCTGGACGGAGCAGTGGGTTGTAAGAAGAGCAGTGACCCTGGGTCCTGCTGCCCTGAGTCTCTGTCCTGGGCCTGGTCAAGCCCAGGAGACCAGGTCAGAAGGGCTGTGAAACAAGTATGTGAAGAAGCCCAGCAGCCCCTTCACACAGCCCTCTAGAAATTCTGCTGCCCATGGAGGGTGTCTAGGGCAGCTGAACGTGGACCCCTCTCAAATGGAAGCATGTCAGCACATCAGCCTTGGGGAAGTGCAGAGGCTGAGATGAGCTCAAGGAGACTGAGCACATGCAATGATCCCAGAGCACGTGTTCTGTGACTCATCCATCTCAGGGTCTGTCCTTTATAAGAGGAACAAAGAGTGAGCACAAAACATGAGGTGAAGCTACAAGTCCTGAAAGTGCAGAGGGAGACAGTTCACTTCTCATCCACCACCTCACCCTTTGTAGAAGAACTTGGTCTCAAGTTTCAAGGGCGCATGAGAGTTTTGACCCACAGGTTCTGTCCATCATAGGTCAATATGCAAAAGAAAACAAACTCTCCTGTGCACAATATCCTAGATGTGCTAACCAGAAAACAAACTTCCATATTAGGCAGTGACAAGCACAAGACAGAGCAGCTCATGTGCAAAAGATCAGTTTTGATGAGCAAATCAAGAAAAGGTGATTATAGAGCACAGTCACGTCTAAGGACACAATTTCTCTCTATTGTATCATTAAAATGTGAAAAAACAAGTCAGAACTCTACACATATTTCATTCTTCTTTCTGATTTCATATCCACCTTTCTCAGTATCCAAAGCAGGAGATATAACCCTAAAGTTCCAGGAACCCTCTGCCATTAGATCCTACGTAAGTGTTGTTCCTACCTGTATCCTTTTCCTTATCACGGCCACAAAAGCTATCCAAAGTCGATTCTGTAGAAACACGAACATGAATTTACCAGTCTTATGGATACATTTAAAATGTGACTAATGTAACTGAGTAATGGGATATTTTATTTTCTTTTATTTTAATACATTTAGTTAATCATTGATTGAATTAAATAAATTATAAGAGGCACATCTAGTCAGTGGCTACCACAGTGTAATAAACAACCTCTCTCTCTCTCTCTCCATATATATATATATGTGTATATATATATATAAAGTATATGGAGGATGTTACCACCGCTCCCCTGGTTATTCCCCTCTGTATGGTCTACCCATTCAAGATGGCTGTTTGCTGATGGTTTACCAAAGGAAAACCTCTGCCCCTTGAAGTACTTAGCCCAAGGGGTAAGAGGGATGCGTCCCTCTGCTGGTTTCCCTGGTAACCGATGAGCCCATCTGCTGTCAACTCCACCTTTAACTGGTAGCCTGCCTATTCCGCCCAGAGAGAAGCATGCTGCTACTGCTGCTGCTGCGTTCTGCCTGCCATCGGCTATCTACAGTGGGGTGTCTCTCCAGGACCACTTTGCTTCTGACGTGAAAGATCTCCCATCTATTAAACCATGAATGTCTCTGTCCCTGACTTCGGGCTCTTTCCTTAGCCCTGAGGCTGAGCAAGTACAGGGTTTGCAGGCGTGAGAGGTGCAGCCCAACACCTTCTGCAGGGCAGTTTGCTGGCCAGATTTGATGATTCATTTGTAGCTGTTTCCTAGGCTCATGCACACTTGCCAGGCACTCATGAGACCTTGGGGACACTGAAACAGTAATGTCAACACCCAGATCCTAGAGGAATTCCCGACAGGTGTTCCACTTGAGGGGAGAGGTAATGAGCATGGCCCAGTGCACCTGTGCTAGACATAATCAGCGAGCAGGTGCAGAAGGGAGGGAGGGACATTCACTCACTTCATGAGGCCATCCTTCTCACCACTGCCTCTGAAACATCCAGGGAAGGAAGGGACAAAATGCCCATAGAAGGTAAATGGCCTGTACACTGAAAACTACAAACCACTGCTAAAAGAATTAAACAAGGAACAAATCATTGAAATGACATATCATATTCATAGACTGGAGACTTATTATTGTTGACATTTCTACACTACCCAAAGGTAAGTATAAATTCATTGTAATACCTATCAAAATCCCAATATCATTTTCAAAGAAATAGGAAAAAAAAAGATCCTAAAATACATATGGAACCACTAAGGACTCCAAACAGACAACACAATCCTGAGAACAAAGAACATAGATGGAGGCTTCTCACTTCCTGACTTAAAAACACATTACAAAGCCACAGGAATCAAAACTGTATGGTACTGGCATAGAAACAGATACATAGCCCTAAAGACCAGAATAAATAATCCCGAAGAAAATTCATAGATAGATGGCCAAATGAAATTCACCAAGCTTCTAAGACAACAAATAGGGAAATTATAGTTTTTTCAACAGTCAATAGGATGAAAATATAACTTACAGAAAGATTACAAACATATATCAGAAAAGGAGCTAATGTCCAAAACATCTAAGAAAAACAGTACAACTCAAATGCAAACTAAGTTAAAAAATTAAAAAGGGCAAATAACTGGGTTCAGAAATGTGCAAAGGCTTAAATAAGATATTTCCCGAAAAAGACATACAAATGGCTAACAAATATAGGAAAAGGTTTTCAACCTCACTAATCATCAGGGCAATGCAAATCAACACCTCATACCTGTTAGGCTGTGTATTATAAAGAAAAAAATTAACAGTTTAAGGCCAAGATGTGGGGAATTGCAAAGTTTGTACACTGCTGGTGGGAATGTAAAATGGTGCCTCTATTATGAAAAAGAGTATGGGGGTTCCTTATAAAATTATAAACAGAAATATCATATGATTCAGCAATCACAGTTCTGGGTATATATCCAAAGGAAATTAAATCAGTATCACAAAGAGATGAACATAGGTTCATTGCAGCTTTCTCCACAATATCCTGGATATGCAACCAACTTCACAAAACAAGTAAGTGTCCTGTGCCTGAGCTAACCTTAGGTACTTCAAAACAACTCGGTAAGTCTCTTAGCCCCTTAGAGAGGATGAAAGCAATATTAGAGTTTAAAGTAACTTGAACCAATTCCCTTAGTCTGGAATACTAAAACAAAAGTTCTACAGCAGGGGAAGCCTGCTAAACACACAGTACCTGCCAGGGTTTACCCCAGTCTTGGAAGAACTGGGAAGGATAAGACCAAGGCAGGCCTGAGGAAAGGTCCGAGGCTAGGCAGGACTGGAGTGTGGGGAGCAGGGGCAGGGCTGTCCGGATGGAGCAGTGGGTTGTAAGAAGAGCAGTGGGTCCTGCTGCACTGAGGCTCTGTCCTGGGCCTGGTGAATTCCAGGAGACCAGGTTAGCAGGGCTGTGAGAGCTAGTGTGTGAAGCGAGCCCAGCTGCCCCTTCACACAGCCCTCTAGAATTCCTGCCGGCCATGAAGGGTCTTTAGGGGCAGCTGGACGTGGAGCCCTCTCAAATGGAAGCATGTCAGCACATCAGCCTTGGGAGGTGCTGAGGCTGAAATGAGGAGACTGAGTACATGCAGTGATCCCAAAGCATGTGTTCTGTGACTCATCCATCTCTGGGAGCGCGCTTTCCATGAGGAATAAACAGTGAGGACAAAAGTAACATGAAGCTACAAGTCCTGAAAGTGTAGAGGGAGAGAGTTCAAGTCTCATCCACCACCTGACACTCACTATAAGAACTTGTTCTCCAGTGTCAAGTGACTATGAGAGTTTTGTTCCCACTAGGATATGGCCATCATACGTGAATGTAAAAAGGAAACCAAAATCCCTGGTGCAAAATACCCTCCAGGTACCAAACAGAAATGAAACTTTCATCTTTGGCAGTGAAAAAGCAATGAAACAGTAGTCTTGTGAGAAAGAAAATTTCTGAATGGCAAAGCAAGAAAAGATGACTATAAGCACAGTACAGTCAAAGCACATGGATACAATAACTCTATTATATCATTAAAATTTGGAAAGAACAAATCCGAATTCTACACATATTTCCTTCTGCTTCCTGATTTCATATTCACCTTCCTTAGTTTCTAAAGAAGTGGGAGGAGCCCAAGTGTTCTAGGAATTGTCTCACTTTAGATCCTAACTGAGAGTGGTTCGCTATGTGAATCGTCATCAGCATCACTGCTATGTATGCTCTCCAAAATGCATTCTGTACAAACACAACCATGAGCATAAAGTTATTATACAAGTTGACCCACCCATTTCTTCTACTCGACTTGCTGGCTCACACAGCATCACCCTGGTCTTCCCTCCAGGTTCTCAGACCTCCCCTGTGCTCTGTGCAGACAGAGTCCTTCAATAAGATCTTGATCACAGTTGAAAATTTCAAATGAGGGAGAGATGCTGAGAAAATCACCTTTCGACCCCTCACTTCTGTAAACCCATTTATAGCTTTCACGGTCAACGTTACCAACCTGAAATTCCAGATGTTACAGACATACTTGAAACATGGCTAGTGTGACCAAGCAATTGTGTGTTTTTTGCATTTTTAATAGAATGAGTTAATTATTGTTTGAACTAAATTAATTATAAATAGACACATTTGGTTAGTGACTACCACACTGGAAAGCTCAACTGTAAGAAATCCAAAGATGAGAAAGAGGCAACCAGCCACCCTTCCCCTGGTTGTTCTTTACTGCAGAAAATGTGATGGCCTGATCTGATCATTCATATGTAGGTATATCTTGGGCTCTTGGACACACACCATGCATTGGGAGAGTCCTTGTGGACTCTGAAATTGTACAGTCAACACTCAGATCCAATAGGAATACCCAGCAAGGGGCCCACTTGTAGACAGAGGTGAAGGGCATGGCCAAGTACACCTGTATTTGACATAATCAGAGAGTAGGTGCAGAGGGGAGGGAGGGATTTCACTCTCTCCATGAGTCCATCTTTCTCAACCCTGACTCTAGAAGACCTGAGGAAGGCAGTGGAAAAGGCCCCGTAGGAGGTGAAAAATTTGTGTACTGAAAACTACAGGACATTGCGGAAAGAAATTAAAGAAGAGACAAGTAATTGGAATGACACACCATGTTCATAGACTGGATTATTAAATACTGTTGGCATTTCTATACTACATAAAGTGATGTACACATATATCGCAACAACCTACAAAATTCCATGTCATTATTATAGAAGTAGACAGAATCCTAAAATACATATGGAACCGCACCAAGTAGATAAAACAATCTTGAGAGCAAAGAGCAATGATGGAGATTAACACTTCCTGAACTCAAAACACATAACAATGCCACAGTAGTCAAAACAGTCTGCTACTGGCATCAAGACAGTGAGATAGACCAATGAAATATAATAGAGAGACCTCAAATAAATGCACGTATATATGGCCAACTGATCTTGGCCAAAGTTCTAAGATTACCAAGTGAAGAAAGGATAGTCTCTTCAACAATCAACAGAATGAAAAGGCAACCTATAGGATGGGAGGAAATATGTGTAAACCTTGTATCTGAATAAGGGACCAATATCCAGAATATATAAGAAACTACTACAAGTCAATTTCAGAAAAACAGCGGGCAAATAACTGAGTTTAAAAATGGGTAAAAAGCTTCACTAGACATTTCTCCATAAAGACATACAAGTGGTCAATCTACATATGAAAATTTGCTCAACATCGCTAAGCATCACGGAAATAGAAATCAAGCCACAAGGAGATATCACTCACAACTGTTAGGATGTGTATTATAAAAAGACAATTAGGGCTTCTCTGGTGGCACAGTGGTTGAAAGTCCGCCTGCCGAAGCAGGGGACACGTGTTCGTGCCCCGGTCTGTGAGGATCCCACATGCCACTGAGCGGCTGGGCCCATGAGCCATGGCCGCTGAGCCTGTGTGTTTGGAGCCTGTGCTCTGCAACGGGAGAGCCCACAACAATCAGAGGCCCGTGTACTGCAAAAAAAAAAAAAGTAAAAGAAAGAAAATTAATGGATGCTGGCAAAGATGTGAAGAAGTGGATCTTCTGTACCCTGTTTTGTACCCTATAGTAATGTAAAATGGTGTAGCCATTATGGAAAACAGAATGGAGGTCCCCCAAAAATTATTAAGAGAACTATCATAAAATCCACCAGTCACTCATTTAGGTTTATATACAAAGGAGATAAAACAAGAATGTCCAAGAGATATCTACAATCTCATGTCCATTGCAGCATTATACACAATACACAACATAGGAAACCTGCCTAGTGTCCATGGGAAGATGAATTAATAAAGAAAATGTGGTGTAAACATACAGTGGAATGTCATTCAGTCGTTGAAAAAGACGGAAATCCTGCCATTTGCAGCAACACGAAAGAACTTGGAGGACATTTGTAAGAGTGAAATAAACCAGTCACAGAAGGTCAAAAACTGAAAGAAAACTCCGAGAATCAGAGAGTGGAAGGGTGGTTCCAAGAGCTGGCAGGAGGTTGACATGGGAAGTCTCTGTTCAAGATTAGAATGTGTTATTTGCAAAATGGAAAAGTTCTAGACACTTGCTGTACAACAAGGTGCATGTAGTCAACAGGACTGCCTGGACATTTCAAAACTTTAGGGGAACATAAATCAAGGGAAACACAACACAAAAAGTTCACATACACACACAGAATCATACCACTCATTTCACATACAGACACACCCAGTCTCATGCACACAAACCTACACCACCTAACCGTAATACAGCTTCTTCCTGGGACTATAGTAATTGGTCACATTACTTGTAAATCACTTTCTGTCACCAGGACACCTACTCTCATTCCCAGCATAAATTTGGAATCAGTTTGCCCTCTACACTAAAACCAGCAAGAATGTCCCACTTTCTCATCTTCAAAGTTCTTCCTCCCCAAGTGACTGATTCCACAATACATACCGTTTTCACGTTCTGGGAAGGCCACCTGCAATTACAGAAGAGAAAACACTATGAGGATAAAATCACAGTGATGCTCAGGTCTTTTGTTCATTTGCTGACAGTAGAAAACCTGATAAGAAACAGTGGTCCAGGGAACCCAGCAAGGGTCATCAGAGCAAACCTACTCAGGCTGAAAGGCAAGAACTTTGCTGGGAGGGTGGAACCTCCAAGTCCTTTTAGGTTGGAAATTACAGAATTCTTTTCCTAGAGGAAAAATCGCTGCAGGAGAGAGAGCTCCGTACTCTACAGGCTGTAATGGATGCTGTCAATTTTAATGTCCTGTGGAATCAGGCACCATGAGATGGTAATAGACTCTCACTCCACATTCTGCCAACCAAGGGAATTGTATGTATCTGGAAGGAATACCCTCAAATATTCATAACTTAATTTTATTGAAAGGGAAATAAAGCAATATTTCTATCTCAGACCAGAAAAAATCCAGCTTACCCTGATGATCCACGGACGCTTTTCTTCTGTCCTATGACGCTGCAAGTCATCCGCCACATCCTCAGGGAGAGCTGAAGGGACACAGGGTAACTGTCAGGACACTGGTGCTGTGGCTCAGGAATTACTCAGGGGCTTTCTTCTCGATGAGGACATGGGGTGGTGTGTATGGATGTGGGAGGTTAGTAAGTGTGGGCTGAGCTGGTGTTGGGCCATCCTCTTTGGGGGATGAAGGAAGGCAAAGGACAAGAGGAAGGAAATGAAAACAGAGCTTTGGCTTTCTAGCTAAGGGGAGCCTCATCAGAAGGGAAGGGTCGATCTAAAAAATGGTAAACACTAAAATGCATGCTCTGTTTCAATGACACAGACCCATGACCTAACCTGCCTGTTTTGAGCTTCTGCTAAATTGCCACTGTCGCTTGATTTTTCCCAGATCACTCTTTCCCCAGCATCCACAATGCCAGCTACGGCATTTATCATGTCTTCTGTTGTATGATATTTTATACTTGATTAATAGCAACCTCAATTAAAGGACTGAATTCAATCCGAGACAAAAAATGCTACATTTTTTCACTAATCACTTGTCTTAAAGAAAATCA
Organism: Mesoplodon bidens; assembly: GCF_964165515.1. Classification (NCBI taxonomy): domain Eukaryota; kingdom Metazoa; phylum Chordata; class Mammalia; order Artiodactyla; family Ziphiidae; genus Mesoplodon; species Mesoplodon bidens. The sequence continues at coordinate 350,520 of NW_027672367.1, read as the reverse complement.
AATACACAAGATTTGACAAAACTGAAGTCCTACCAGTTAGATACAGCCACTATCAATCGTATCATATTTTTCTCCCAGTCTTTGTTTTCTATACAATGTACGTATGCCCATTGAGTCAGGGGCTGTCCATACTCTACGGAGCTGTTCCATAAGTGGGACGCTTCGTTATGAAAAGGGAGCCCAGACTGAGCACAGCCTGTCTCTAACCCAGCTGTGCAGGAGAAGTGTACAGCCTAACATTCAGGTTCCACTTTGAGTCCTTGGGTGTGGGCTACAGGAATTGACCAATTCTAAGGCTTATGGTAATGTTATCCAATACAATAAAATAGCTCCCTGATTCTTATCTGCTTTTGGCCTTGTTTAAGCAATGACACCAGCACTGACAGATATGACCTGTACTGTATACATGGGGTCTCACACCTCTCAGAATCTGGGAGCTGACCAGGAGAATGCAGGTCCTGAGGTGAATTTCACATTAATGACTGTGCCAAAGTCAACTGATAAGTCCACCCATAGCTGCCCTGGATTCTGTGACCACTAAGGCCACCTGATGGGCAAGGTCTGGACCTTTGGAGATGCTAGGACTTCCAGCCAAGGATACGGATGCAGGGACTCCATTGCTCCATGACTGAGGATCCCTTGGCTGAGTGGTAAGTGCAGGTCAGGGATCCAGAGCACCCACATTGGGACCCACCCCTGGGTTCTCAGTTTGGCTTTTCCACTTAGGAGGTCAAGAGCTGAGAACATTTATCTCTGCACCATCTCCTTCTGAGGAAAAGGAATATTAACCAAATCTGGGCAACAGCTGTGTTGAGGGAAGAACAAGGTAGTGTACAGACAGTGTGCAGTGGTGACGAGCTTTGTTGACAGGTGAATTGTGCTGTGTAAGAGGGAAATATCTCCTGAGGAAACACACACACGCTCACGCATGCAGGTTCACAATCACACCACATAGGCTCACACATGGACCCCACCCCAACCCTGATACACACAAACCCACATCATCTAAATGATGCAGCTACTTCCAGGGCCATAGAACTTGGGCATGGCTCTTTACTGGGAAATCACTCTCTAGCTCTACACCCCCAGCCCTCATCCCTGTAGGGACCCTGAATCAGGGTGTCTCTCCAAGCAAAGCCAGCAAGAGAGTCCCACCTTCTTCATCATCTAGATTGTTCCTCAGCACAGGGGTGAACTCTGAATACATACCGTTTTTGTTTGCTGTCCAATCCACCTGTGATTAGAGAAGAGAAAACAGTGTAAGGATCTCAGCATCCTGTGCTCTGTGGACACAGGTATTTCATCTCTTTTTTTGTCCTCAGAAAACCAAATGGGAAACTGTTGTTGAGCCAATGGCCCCAAAAGAAACCAGAGAAGACAGCTGTGGGAAAGGCTGGAGCTTTGCCTGGAAGATCTCTCAGGTCCACTTTCAGGAGCAAATACAAAAGTCTATTTCAAGGAGGGAAATTTTCTGCTGAGGAAAGTGTGTCTGACTCTACAGTTTCTAACTGATGTTGCCATTTTTTAAATGGCCTTTTGAATGAGTTATCTGTTGGGAAAGACCTTCAATCAGCATCCATCCAACCAAGCAAAATTGTATACATCAGCTGTCTTGAACATTGTAGATCTTCATATCTGAAATCAATTGGAAAAGAAAGAAATGAAGCAAACTTTTAATCTCTGATAAATAAGGGGAGCTTACCCTGGAGGTAGCAGGAGCCACTTTAATTGTCCTCACATGGGGCAGTTTCTCCAACAGGTCCTCAGGGGGCTCTAGGAGGACACAGAGTAAGTGTCAGGACACTGGTGATGCTGCTCAGGAATTACTCAGAGAGCCTCGTTAATGTGGACACAGGGTGGGAGTGTATGGATGCAGGTGGTTACTGAGTGTGGACTGAGGTGCTGTTGGACAAACCTCCCTGGTGGGTGGAGGAAGGCAAAGGGGAGGAACATTTCAGAAATGAGGAAGAGAACCTTTAGCTTTCTAGCTGTAGGGAACCTAATCAATTTGAAAGTGTCAGTCTGAAAAAGCTTGAACACTAACATTGCACTATGTTTCAGTATAGAGTCCCACGGCCCCTCTGCCCATTTGAAAGTCCCTCCAAATGCCCCTTCTTCTTGAAATGTTACAAGACTCTTTCAGCTTCCTTCTAATCAAATATGTTGCTCCTTCATTCATCGTCCATTCTGTTGGATTGTTGACTTATTTTATTGTGATGAAATATACATATTTATATATGTATATTTACATAATTTTCATAATTTTGAAGTATACAGTTCACTAGCATTTCTTACTTTCACAATGCTGTGTACCCATCAACACAATCTACATCTTAATCTTTTGCATCATTTCAACGTAACCTCTGTACCCATTAAATCATAATCCACCTTACTCCTGCCTCCTGACCTTGGTCATTTCTACTTCCGGTGTCTGTGAGTTTGCCTACACTAGGTACCTCATACAAGTGGAATCATATAATATTTGTCTTTCTGCGCCTGCCTTATTTCACTAAGAATAATATATTTTTTATATTATTTGGATCATTCATTTTGTAGCATAAGTCAATCTTTAATTCCTTTTTATGGTTGAAAATTATTCCATTCTGTGTATATATCACATTTTATTTATCCATTCATCACCTCATGGACTTTGGATTGTTTCTATCTTTGGGCTACTAAGAATAATGCGACTATGAACATTAGTGTACACATTTCTGTATGGCACCATAATGGTGACAAATAATATTGTACATATTTCAAATATCATTGAATATAACAACACAAGGTGTGACTCTGAGGTGAACTATGGACTTTTCATTAGTAAAAATATACTTACATTGTTTCACTAATTGTAACAAATGTACTTCACCTATGCTATATATTATTAATAGCTGAAACTGGAGTGACAGGATACAGGAATTTTCTGTATTGCATGCACAACTTTTATGTCAATATAATCCTGTTCTAAATAATGTCTAATAATTTAAAGAAATCTCAAAACATGGTTTCAGGGCGGGATGTGTTGTTGCTGACGTTCAAAAATCAGCTAATGTCTAAACCATAACTAGAGACCATCTTCCCTCTTAAACATGAACCAAATGTTGAATTTTAAATGCATGTTTACTTCCATGGTTAAAACAGTACCAGCTGGCTTAGTTAAGTTTCAATTTGAACACATGGAATAAAAGAAGAATACTGCTTAATATTTCATAGCTTTTTCTTCAATATGAGGCACGGAATCAACTAGAATAATTATTCTTGAGTGAACCGAATGAGACATTTTCCACAGTACCTTCAGCTGGGTCATTTATAGGGTGCATCCTAAAATGTGGCCGGATGCGGATCTTTTTCAGCCAGCCTGGGGTTGATATTCTTGACCTCTGATGAGTGTTTCTTCTTCTCGCATTCTGGGAGCAGCATCCTGGGAAATGCATTACAATAGAGACAACTATTGACATCTTGCTGGCAGAAGACCATGGGGAAATTAGCAATAATTTATTCACAGTTCAATCCTTTGGTCCCTTTCCTCACCAGCGGCCCAGCAGAGCCTCCTGAATCAAAGTTGGACTTAGGAAGATCTTGCAGTTTGGTATGCAGTGAAAACACCCAACAGACAGGTTTTGTGGGCAAATATCTTTATTTAACTGAGAATGTCTAGAAACTCAGCAAACCATTGGGACCATGACTGATGGACTGGATTCAAATCCCATTTAGAAGAAGCATGTACTTCGGAAAGATATATAGATCCCTCTTTGCCTCAGTTCCCTGTTCTGAGATGTAGGAATGCTAATATGGCCTACTTTTAGCATTATGTCATGGGGCCAAAAATGATTGAATATAGGTAAAATGTTTGAAAAATAAAGGACCGGTGCTTCAAAAAGCTCTATAAGTGTTCAATCCTGAATGATGGCAAGAAGAAGCTGGATATTTCGTAGCTGTTGAAAGGAGAGAAGGGATTTGACGGCTCCAAGTAAAGGGGGATTCAAGCTTACTCTTCAGCTTTTTCATGGGAACAATGCTTTACAGCTCATGGAGAATATCCATTATCATGTCTGACACCCAGCCCTCTTGGGGGTGAAGGGGAGGGCAAAGTGGGGGCTGTAACCCATATGTTATGGTGGAGGGTGTGGAAATTTAGAGAGATAAGTGACTGTCCAAGAGTCACCACCATGATGAATGATGGATCACGGACAGGACAGACAGAGCCAGTGCCTACCCTGAGCTCAATCCCTGGGGTAGATCTCTTGGTTCTGTCTTCACTGTATGCAGTGTTTCTTGCCCAGCACACAGAAACAGGGCCGGCACAAGTGATGGAAGACAGACTTTCCACAGGAGAAGGACATTTCGTTTCCTTAGCACAGAATCCGATAGTGAATATTAGCCTCAAAGGAGAAAGGTGGAGTGACTTTCCTCCATCTACTCCTGGAGGCTCCTTCTTTCTCGGACTCCTCCAGAACTGGGTGTGGCATGTGGGTACAAGCATGGGCTCCCTGCAAAAGGAAGGAGGCCTGCCTAGCACTAGGTGCTTCAGGTAAGGGGGGAGGACTCATCCCGAGGCTCTAATAGGAAACAGTTAGAATGAGGGAAGTGGCAGAGAGATGTATCATAACCATTCAGAATGCTATGAGACCTACTAAGAGATGAGATTTCTTATTAAATGAAGTTGTAATTGACCCAGTAGTAGGGATGCTGAAACCCAGCTTTGTTCATTAAGAATCCAGCCATGGAGCAACTAAGTCCGTGCACCACAACTACTAAGCCTGTGCTCTAGAGCCCGCAAGTCACAACTACTGAGCCCACGTGCCACAACTACTGAAGCCCATGCACCTAGAGCCCATGCTCTGGAACAACAGAAGCCACCGAAATGAGAAGCCCGCGCACTGCAACGAAGAGCCAACACAGCCAAAAAATAACAATCATCATCATCATCCAGTAAACATTTGCCTGGGTGGTGATAGGATTTGTTTTCCAGGTTAAATGAGGCTCACCTGGTATAAAATCAATGCACACACTGAAAGTGTACAGTTTATTTACTTTTATATCCATACCCATTCATGATGCAGTGGTGATGGGAATATTTTCTAGAAAGTTGGCACCAGTAACAGTGATGTTTAGGGGAACATAAATCAAGGGAAACACAACACAAAAAGTTCACATACACACACAGAATCATCCCACTCATTTCACATACAGACACACCCAGTCTCATGCACACAAACCTACACCACCTAACCGTAATACAGCTTCTTCCTGGGACTATAGTAATTGGTCACATTACTTGTAAATCACTTTCTATCACCAGGACCCCTACTCTCATTCCCAGCACAAATTTGGAATCAGTTTGCCCTCTACACTAAACCCAGCAAGAATGTCCCACTTTCTCATCTTCAAAGTTCTTCCTCCCCAAGTGACTGATTCCACAATACATACCGTTTTCACGTTCTGGGAAGGCCACCTGCAATTACAGAAGAGAAAACACTATGAGGATAAGATCACAGTGATGCTCAGGTCTTTTGTTCATTTGCTGACAGTAGAAAACCTGGTAAGAAACAGTGGTCCAGGGAACCCAGCAAGGGTTATCAGAGCAAACCTACTCAGGCTGAAAGGCAAGAACTTTGCTGGGAGGATGGAACTTCCAAGTCCATTTAGGTTGGAAATTACAGCCATTCTTTTCCTAGAAGAAAAATCGATGCAGGAGAGAGAGCTCCATACTCTACAGGCTGTAATGGATGCTGCCAATTGTAATGTCCTGTGGAATCAGGCACCATGAGTTGGTAATAGACTCTCACTCCACATTCTCCCAACCAAGGGAATTGTATGTATCTGGAAGGAATACCCTCAAATATACATAACTTAATTCTATTGAAAGAGAAATAAAGCAATATTTCTATCTCAGACCAGAAAAAATCCAGCTTGCCTTGGGGATCCACGGGGGCTTTTCTTCTGTCCTATCACGGTGCAGGTCATCCACCGCAACCTCAGGGAGAGCTGGAGGGACACAGAGTAACTGTCAGGACACTGGTGATGCGGCTCAGGAATTACTCAGGGGCTTTCTTCTCGATGAGGACATGGGGTGGTGTGTATGGATGTGGGAGGTTAGTAAGTGTGGGCTGAGCTGGTGTTGGGCCATCCTCCTTGGGGGATGAAGGAAGGCAAAGGACAAGAGGAAGGAAATGAAAACAGAGCTTTGGCTTTCTAGCTAAGGGGAGCCTCATCAGAAGGGAAGGGTCGATCTAAAAAATGGTAAACACTATAATGCATGCTCTGTTTCAATGACACAGACCCATGACCCATCCTGCCTCTTTTGAGCTTCTGCTAAATTGCCACTGTCTCTTGATTCTTCCCAGATCACTCTTTCCCCAGCATCCACAATGCCAGCTACTGCATTTATCATGTCTTCTGTTGTATGATATTTTATACTTGATTAACAGCAACCTCCATTAAAGGACTGAATTCAATCCTAGACAAAATATGCTATATTTATTCACTAATCACTTGTCTTAAAGAAAATCAAATACACAAGATTTGACAAAACTGAAATCCTACCATTTAGATACAGCCACTATCAATCGTATCATATTTTTCTCCCAGTCTTTGTTTTCTATACAATGTACGTATGCCCACTGAGTCAGGGGCTCTCCATACTCTAGGGAGCTGTTCCATAAGTGGGACACTTCGTTATGAAGAGGGAGCCCGGACTGAGCACAGCCTGTCTCTAACCCAGCTGCGCAGGAGAAGTGTACAGGCTAACAGTCAGGTTCCACTTTGAGTCCTTGGGTGTGGGCTACAGGAATTGACCAATTCTAAGGCTTATGGTAATGTTATCCAATACAATAAAATAGCTCCCTGATTCTTATCTGCTTTTGGCCTTGTTTAAGCAATGACACCAGCACTGACAGATATGACCTGTACTGTATACATGGGGTCTCACACCTCTCAGAATCTGGGAGCTGACCAGGAGAATGCAGGTCCTGAGGTGAATTTCACATTAATGACTGTGCCAAAGTCAACTGATAAGTCCACCCATAGCTGCCCTGGATTCTGTGACCACTAAGGCCACCTGATGGGCAAGGTCTGGACCTTTGGAGATGCTAGGACTTCCAGCCAAGGATACGGATGCAGGGACTCCCTTGCTCCATGACTGAGGATCCCTTGGCTGAGTGGTAAGTGCAGGTCAGGGATCCAGAGCACCCACATTGGGACCCACCCCTGGGTTCTCAGTTTGGCTTTTCCACTTAGGAGGTCAAGAGCTGAGAACATTTATCTCTGCACCATCTCCTTCTGAGGAAAAGGAATATTAACCAAGTCTGGGCAACAGCTGTGTTGAGGGAAGAACAAGGTAGTGTACAGACAGTGTGCAGTGGTGACGAGCTTTGTTGACAGGTGAATTGTGCTGTGTAAGAGGGAAATATCTCCTGAGGAAACACACACACGCTCACGCATGCAGGTTCACAATCACACCACATAGGCTCACACATGGACCCCACCCCAACCCTGATACACACAAACCCACATCATCTAAATGATGCAGCTACTTCCAGGGCCATAGAACTTGGGCATGGCTCTTTACTGGGAAATCACTCTCTAGCTCTACACCCCCAGCCCTCATCCCTGTAGGGACCCTGAATCAGGGTGTCTCTCCAAGCAAAGCCAGCAAGAGAGTCCCACCTTCTTCATCATCTAGATTGTTCCTCAGCACAGGGGTGAACTCTGAATACATACCGTTTTTGTTTGCTGTCCAATCCACCTGTGATTAGAGAAGAGAAAACAGTGTAAGGATCTCAGCATCCTGTGCTCTGTGGACACAGGTATTTCATCTCTTTTTTTGTCCTCAGAAAACCAAATGGGAAACTGTTGTTGAGCCAATGGCCCCAAAAGAAACCAGAGAAGACAGCTGTGGGAAAGGCTGGAGCTTTGCCTGGAAGATCTCTCAGGTCCACTTTCAGGAGCAAATACAAAAGTCTATTTCAAGGAGGGAAATTTTCTGCTGAGGAAAGTGTGTCTGACTCTACAGTTTCTAACTGATGTTGCCATTTTTTAAATGGCCTTTTGAATGAGTTATCTGTTGGGAAAGACCTTCAATCAGCATCCATCCAACCAAGCAAAATTGTATACATCAGCTGTCTTGAACATTGTAGATCTTCATATCTGAAATCAATTGGAAAAGAAAGAAATGAAGCAAACTTTTAATCTCTGATAAATAAGGGGAGCTTACCCTGGAGGTAGCAGGAGCCACTTTAATTGTCCTCACATGGGGCAGTTTCTCCAACAGGTCCTCAGGGGGCTCTAGGAGGACACAGAGTAAGTGTCAGGACACTGGTGATGCTGCTCAGGAATTACTCAGAGAGCCTCGTTAATGTGGACACAGGGTGGGAGTGTATGGATGCAGGTGGTTACTGAGTGTGGACTGAGGTGCTGTTGGACAAACCTCCCTGGTGGGTGGAGGAAGGCAAAGGGGAGGAACATTTCAGAAATGAGGAAGAGAACCTTTAGCTTTCTAGCTGTAGGGAACCTAATCAATTTGAAAGTGTCAGTCTGAAAAAGCTTGAACACTAACATTGCACTATGTTTCAGTATAGAGTCCCACGGCCCCTCTGCCCATTTGAAAGTCCCTCCAAATCCCCCTTCTTCTTGAAATGTTACAAGACTCTTTCAGCTTCCTTCTAATCAAATATGTTGCTCCTTCATTCATCGTCCATTCTGTTGGATTGTTGACTTATTTTATTGTGATGAAATATACATATTTATATATGTATATTTACATAATTTTCATAATTTTGAAGTATACAGTTCACTAGCATTTCTTACTTTCACAATGCTGTGTACCCATCAACACAATCTACATCTTAATCTTTTGCATCATTTCAACGTAACCTCTGTACCCATTAAATCATAATCCACCTTACTTCTGCCTCCTGACCTTGGTCATTTCTACTTCCGGTGTCTGTGAGTTTGCCTACACTAGGTACCTCATACAAGTGGAATCATATAATATTTGTCTTTCTGCGCCTGCCTTATTTCACTAACAATAATATATTTTTTATATTATTTGGATCATTCATTTTGTAGCATAAGTCAATCTTTAATTCCTTTTTATGGTTGAAAATTATTCCATTCTGTGTATATATCACATTTTATTTATCCATTCATCACCTCATGGACTTTGGATTGTTTCTATCTTTGGGCTACTAAGAATAATGCGACTATGAACATTAGTGTACACATTTCTGTATGGCACCATAATGGTGACAAATAATATTGTACATATTTCAAATATCATTGAATATAACAACACAAGGTGTGACTCTGAGGTGAACTATAGACTTTTCATTAGTAAAAATATACTTACATTGTTTCACTAATTGTAACAAATGTACTTCACCTATGCTATATATTATTAATAGCTGAAACTGGAGTGACAGGATACAGGAATTTTCTGTATTGCATGTACAACTTTTATGTCAATATAATCCTGTTCTAAATAATGTCTAATAATTTAAAGAAATCTCAAAACATGGTTTCAGGGCGGGATGTGTTGTTGCTGACGTTCAAAAATCAGCTAATGTCTAAACCATAACTAGAGACCATCTTCCCTCTTAAACATGAACCAAATGTTGAATTTTAAATGCATGTTTACTTCCATGGTTAAAACAGTACCAGCTGGCTTAGTTAAGTTTCAATTTGAACACATGGAATAAAAGAAGAATACTGCTTAATATTTCATAGCTTTTTCTTCAATATGAGGCACGGAATCAACTAGAATAATTATTCTTGAGTGAACCGAATGAGACATTTTCCACAGTACCTTCAGCTGGGTCATTTATAGGGTGCATCCTAAAATGTGGCCGGATGCGGATCTTTTTCAGCCAGCCTGGGGTTGATATTCTTGACCTCTGATGAGTGTTTCTTCTTCTCGCATTCTGGGAGCAGCATCCTGGGAAATGCATTACAATAGAGACAACTATTGACATCTTGCTGGCAGAAGACCATGGGGAAATTAGCAATAATTTATTCACAGTTCAATCCTTTGGTCCCTTTCCTCACCAGCGGCCCAGCAGAGCCTCCTGAATCAAAGTTGGACTTAGGAAGATCTTGCAGTTTGGTATGCAGTGAAAACACCCAACAGACAGGTTTTGTGGGCAAATATCTTTATTTAACTGAGAATGTCTAGAAACTCAGCAAACCATTGGGACCATGACTGATGGACTGGATTCAAATCCCATTTAGAAGAAGCATGTACTTCGGAAAGATATATAGATCCCTCTTTGCCTCAGTTCCCTGTTCTGAGATGTAGGAATGCTAATATGGCCTACTTTTAGCATTATGTCATGGGGCCAAAAATGATTGAATATAGGTAAAATGTTTGAAAAATAAAGGACCGGTGCTTCAAAAAGCTCTATAAGTGTTCAATCCTGAATGATGGCAAGAAGAAGCTGGATATTTCGTAGCTGTTGAAAGGAGAGAAGGGATTTGACGGCTCCAAGTAAAGGGGGATTCAAGCTTACTCTTCAGCTTTTTCATGGGAACAATGCTTTACAGCTCATGGAGAATATCCATTATCATGTCTGACACCCAGCCCTCTTGGGGGTGAAGGGGAGGGCAAAGTGGGGGCTGTAACCCATATGTTATGGTGGAGGGTGTGGAAATTTAGAGAGATAAGTGACTGTCCAAGAGTCACCACCATGATGAATGATGGATCACGGACAGGACAGACAGAGCCAGTGCCTACCCTGAGCTCAATCCCTGGGGTAGATCTCTTGGTTCTGTCTTCACTGTATGCAGTGTTTCTTGCCCAGCACACAGAAACAGGGCCGGCACAAGTGATGGAAGACAGACTTTCCACAGGAGAAGGACATTTCGTTTCCTTAGCACAGAATCCGATAGTGAATATTAGCCTCAAAGGAGAAAGGTGGAGTGACTTTCCTCCATCTACTCCTGGAGGCTCCTTCTTTCTCGGACTCCTCCAGAACTGGGTGTGGCATGTGGGTACAAGCATGGGCTCCCTGCAAAAGGAAGGAGGCCTGCCTAGCACTAGGTGCTTCAGGTAAGGGGGGAGGACTCATCCCGAGGCTCTAATAGGAAACAGTTAGAATGAGGGAAGTGGCAGAGAGATGTATCATAACCATTCAGAATGCTATGAGACCTACTAAGAGATGAGATTTCTTATTAAATGAAGTTGTAATTGACCCAGTAGTAGGGATGCTGAAACCCAGCTTTGTTCATTAAGAATCCAGCCATGGAGCAACTAAGTCCGTGCACCACAACTACTAAGCCTGTGCTCTAGAGCCCGCAAGTCACAACTACTGAGCCCACGTGCCACAACTACTGAAGCCCATGCACCTAGAGCCCATGCTCTGGAACAACAGAAGCCACCGAAATGAGAAGCCCGCGCACTGCAACGAAGAGCCAACACAGCCAAAAAATAACAATCATCATCATCATCCAGTAAACATTTGCCTGGGTGGTGATAGGATTTGTTTTCCAGGTTAAATGAGGCTCACCTGGTATAAAATCAATGCACACACTGAAAGTGTACAGTTTATTTACTTTTATATCCATACCCATTCATGATGCAGTGGTGATGGGAATATTTTCTAGAAAGTTGGCACCAGTAACAGTGATGTTTAGGGGAACATAAATCAAGGGAAACACAACACAAAAAGTTCACATACACACACAGAATCATCCCACTCATTTCACATACAGACACACCCAGTCTCATGCACACAAACCTACACCACCTAACCGTAATACAGCTTCTTCCTGGGACTATAGTAATTGGTCACATTACTTGTAAATCACTTTCTATCACCAGGACCCCTACTCTCATTCCCAGCACAAATTTGGAATCAGTTTGCCCTCTACACTAAACCCAGCAAGAATGTCCCACTTTCTCATCTTCAAAGTTCTTCCTCCCCAAGTGACTGATTCCACAATACATACCGTTTTCACGTTCTGGGAAGGCCACCTGCAATTACAGAAGAGAAAACACTATGAGGATAAGATCACAGTGATGCTCAGGTCTTTTGTTCATTTGCTGACAGTAGAAAACCTGGTAAGAAACAGTGGTCCAGGGAACCCAGCAAGGGTTATCAGAGCAAACCTACTCAGGCTGAAAGGCAAGAACTTTGCTGGGAGGATGGAACTTCCAAGTCCATTTAGGTTGGAAATTACAGCCATTCTTTTCCTAGAAGAAAAATCGATGCAGGAGAGAGAGCTCCATACTCTACAGGCTGTAATGGATGCTGCCAATTGTAATGTCCTGTGGAATCAGGCACCATGAGTTGGTAATAGACTCTCACTCCACATTCTCCCAACCAAGGGAATTGTATGTATCTGGAAGGAATACCCTCAAATATACATAACTTAATTCTATTGAAAGAGAAATAAAGCAATATTTCTATCTCAGACCAGAAAAAATCCAGCTTGCCTTGGGGATCCACGGGGGCTTTTCTTCTGTCCTATCACGGTGCAGGTCATCCACCGCAACCTCAGGGAGAGCTGGAGGGACACAGAGTAACTGTCAGGACACTGGTGATGCGGCTCAGGAATTACTCAGGGGCTTTCTTCTCGATGAGGACATGGGGTGGTGTGTATGGATGTGGGAGGTTAGTAAGTGTGGGCTGAGCTGGTGTTGGGCCATCCTCCTTGGGGGATGAAGGAAGGCAAAGGACAAGAGGAAGGAAATGAAAACAGAGCTTTGGCTTTCTAGCTAAGGGGAGCCTCATCAGAAGGGAAGGGTCGATCTAAAAAATGGTAAACACTATAATGCATGCTCTGTTTCAATGACACAGACCCATGACCCATCCTGCCTCTTTTGAGCTTCTGCTAAATTGCCACTGTCTCTTGATTCTTCCCAGATCACTCTTTCCCCAGCATCCACAATGCCAGCTACTGCATTTATCATGTCTTCTGTTGTATGATATTTTATACTTGATTAACAGCAACCTCCATTAAAGGACTGAATTCAATCCTAGACAAAATATGCTATATTTATTCACTAATCACTTGTCTTAAAGAAAATCAAATACACAAGATTTGACAAAACTGAAATCCTACCATTTAGATACAGCCACTATCAATCGTATCATATTTTTCTCCCAGTCTTTGTTTTCTATACAATGTACGTATGCCCACTGAGTCAGGGGCTCTCCATACTCTAGGGAGCTGTTCCATAAGTGGGACACTTCGTTATGAAGAGGGAGCCCGGACTGAGCACAGCCTGTCTCTAACCCAGCTGCGCAGGAGAAGTGTACAGGCTAACAGTCAGGTTCCACTTTGAGTCCTTGGGTGTGGGCTACAGGAATTGACCAATTCTAAGGCTTATGGTAATGTTATCCAATACAATAAAATAGCTCCCTGATTCTTATCTGCTTTTGGCCTTGTTTAAGCAATGACACCAGCACTGACAGATATGACCTGTACTGTATACATGGGGTCTCACACCTCTCAGAATCTGGGAGCTGACCAGGAGAATGCAGGTCCTGAGGTGAATTTCACATTAATGACTGTGCCAAAGTCAACTGATAAGTCCACCCATAGCTGCCCTGGATTCTGTGACCACTAAGGCCACCTGATGGGCAAGGTCTGGACCTTTGGAGATGCTAGGACTTCCAGCCAAGGATACGGATGCAGGGACTCCCTTGCTCCATGACTGAGGATCCCTTGGCTGAGTGGTAAGTGCAGGTCAGGGATCCAGAGCACCCACATTGGGACCCACCCCTGGGTTCTCAGTTTGGCTTTTCCACTTAGGAGGTCAAGAGCTGAGAACATTTATCTCTGCACCATCTCCTTCTGAGGAAAAGGAATATTAACCAAGTCTGGGCAACAGCTGTGTTGAGGGAAGAACAAGGTAGTGTACAGACAGTGTGCAGTGGTGACGAGCTTTGTTGACAGGTGAATTGTGCTGTGTAAGAGGGAAATATCTCCTGAGGAAACACACACACGCTCACGCATGCAGGTTCACAATCACACCACATAGGCTCACACATGGACCCCACCCCAACCCTGATACACACAAACCCACATCATCTAAATGATGCAGCTACTTCCAGGGCCATAGAACTTGGGCATGGCTCTTTACTGGGAAATCACTCTCTAGCTCTACACCCCCAGCCCTCATCCCTGTAGGGACCCTGAATCAGGGTGTCTCTCCAAGCAAAGCCAGCAAGAGAGTCCCACCTTCTTCATCATCTAGATTGTTCCTCAGCACAGGGGTGAACTCTGAATACATACCGTTTTTGTTTGCTGTCCAATCCACCTGTGATTAGAGAAGAGAAAACAGTGTAAGGATCTCAGCATCCTGTGCTCTGTGGACACAGGTATTTCATCTCTTTTTTTGTCCTCAGAAAACCAAATGGGAAACTGTTGTTGAGCCAATGGCCCCAAAAGGAACCAGAGAAGACAGCTGTGGGAAAGGCTGGAGCTTTGCCTGGAAGATCTCTCAGGTCCACTTTCAGGAGCAAATACAAAAGTCTATTTCAAGGAGGGAAATTTTCTGCTGAGGAAAGTGTGTCTGACTCTACAGTTTCTAACTGATGTTGCCATTTTTTAAATGGCCTTTTGAATGAGTTATCTGTTGGGAAAGACCTTCAATCAGCATCCATCCAACCAAGCAAAATTGTATACATCAGCTGTCTTGAACATTGTAGATCTTCATATCTGAAATCAATTGGAAAAGAAAGAAATGAAGCAAACTTTTAATCTCTGATAAATAAGGGGAGCTTACCCTGGAGGTAGCAGGAGCCACTTTAATTGTCCTCACATGGGGCAGTTTCTCCAACAGGTCCTCAGGGGGCTCTAGGAGGACACAGAGTAAGTGTCAGGACACTGGTGATGCTGCTCAGGAATTACTCAGAGAGCCTCGTTAATGTGGACACAGGGTGGGAGTGTATGGATGCAGGTGGTTACTGAGTGTGGACTGAGGTGCTGTTGGACAAACCTCCCTGGTGGGTGGAGGAAGGCAAAGGGGAGGAACATTTCAGAAATGAGGAAGAGAACCTTTAGCTTTCTAGCTGTAGGGAACCTAATCAATTTGAAAGTGTCAGTCTGAAAAAGCTTGAACACTAACATTGCACTATGTTTCAGTATAGAGTCCCACGGCCCCTCTGCCCATTTGAAAGTCCCTCCAAATCCCCCTTCTTCTTGAAATGTTACAAGACTCTTTCAGCTTCCTTCTAATCAAATATGTTGCTCCTTCATTCATCGTCCATTCTGTTGGATTGTTGACTTATTTTATTGTGATGAAATATACATATTTATATATGTATATTTACATAATTTTCATAATTTTGAAGTATACAGTTCACTAGCATTTCTTACTTTCACAATGCTGTGTACCCATCAACACAATCTACATCTTAATCTTTTGCATCATTTCAACGTAACCTCTGTACCCATTAAATCATAATCCACCTTACTCCTGCCTCCTGACCTTGGTCATTTCTACTTCCGGTGTCTGTGAGTTTGCCTACACTAGGTACCTCATACAAGTGGAATCATATAATATTTGTCTTTCTGCGCCTGCCTTATTTCACTAACAATAATATATTTTTTATATTATTTGGATCATTCATTTTGTAGCATAAGTCAATCTTTAATTCCTTTTTATGGTTGAAAATTATTCCATTCTGTGTATATATCACATTTTATTTATCCATTCATCACCTCATGGACTTTGGATTGTTTCTATCTTTGGGCTACTAAGAATAATGCGACTATGAACATTAGTGTACACATTTCTGTATGGCACCATAATGGTGACAAATAATATTGTACATATTTCAAATATCATTGAATATAACAACACAAGGTGTGACTCTGAGGTGAACTATGGACTTTTCATTAGTAAAAATATACTTACATTGTTTCACTAATTGTAACAAATGTACTTCACCTATGCTATATATTATTAATAGCTGAAACTGGAGTGACAGGATACAGGAATTTTCTGTATTGCATGTACAACTTTTATGTCAATATAATCCTGTTCTAAATAATGTCTAATAATTTAAAGAAATCTCAAAACATGGTTTCAGGGCGGGATGTGTTGTTGCTGACGTTCAAAAATCAGCTAATGTCTAAACCATAACTAGAGACCATCTTCCCTCTTAAACGTGAACCAAATGTTGAATTTTAAATGCATGCCGCAGAGCACAGGGAGATCAGCTTGGTGCTTTGTGACTGCCTGGAGGGGTGGGATGGGGAGGGTGGGAGGGAGGGAGATGCATGAGGGAAGGGATGTGGGAACAGATGTATATGTATGACTGATTCACTTTGTTATAAAGCAGAAACTAATAAAAAAATAAAATTCAATAGATAAATAAATAAATAAATAAATAAATAAAT
This sequence comes from Mesoplodon bidens, assembly GCF_964165515.1. Classification (NCBI taxonomy): domain Eukaryota; kingdom Metazoa; phylum Chordata; class Mammalia; order Artiodactyla; family Ziphiidae; genus Mesoplodon; species Mesoplodon bidens. The sequence goes on along the minus strand of NW_027672367.1, from coordinate 334,173 downwards.
GCATGTTTACTTCCATGGTTAAAACTGTACCAGCTGGCTTAGTAAGTTTCAATTTGAACACATGGAATAAAAGAAGAATACTGCTTAATATTTCATAGCTTTTTCTTCAATATGAGGCACGGAATCAACTAGAATAATTATTCTTGAGTGAACCGAATGAGACATTTTCCACAGTACCTTCAGCTGGGTCATTTATAGGGTGCATCCTAAAATGTGGCCGGATGCGGATCTTTTTCAGCCAGCCTGGGGTTGATATTCTTGACCTCTGATGAGTGTTTCTTCTTCTCGCATTCTGGGAGCAGCATCCTGGGAAATGCATTACAATAGAGACAACTATTGACATCTTGCTGGCAGAAGACCATGGGGAAATTAGCAATAATTTATTCACAGTTCAATCCTTTGGTCCCTTTCCTCACCAGCGGCCCAGCAGAGCCTCCTGAATCAAAGTTGGACTTAGGAAGATCTTGCAGTTTGGTATGCAGTGAAAACACCCAACAGACAGGTTTTGTGGGCAAATATCTTTATTTAACTGAGAATGTCTAGAAACTCAGCAAACCATTGGGACCATGACTGATGGACTGGATTCAAATCCCGTTTAGAAGAAGCATGTACTTGGGAAAGATATGTAGATCCCTCTTTGCCTCAGTTCCCTGTTCTGAGATGTAGGAATGTTAATATGGCCTAAGTTTAGCATTATGTCATGTGTCCAAAAATGATTGAATATAGGTAAAATGTTTGAAAAATAAAGGACCGGTGCTTCACAAATGCGCTATAAGTGTTCAATCCTGAATGATGGCAAGAAGAAGCTGGACATTTCGTAGCTGTTGAAAGCAGAGAAGTGATTTGACGGCTCCAAGTAAAGGGGGATTCAAGCTTACTCTTCAGCTTTTTCATGGGAACAATGCTTTACAGCTCATGGAGAATATCCATTATCATGTCTGACACCCAGCCCTGTTGGGGGTGAAGGGGAGGGCAAAGTGGGGGCTGTAACCCATATGTTATGGTGGAGGGTGTGGAAATTTAGAGATAAGTGACTGTCCAAGAATCACAACCATGATGAATGATGGATCTGTGACAGGACAGACCCCTGGACCCCTGAGCCAGGAGTTCCCCTCACTCTCTCTCTCAAATTCTCCTGCCCCAATTTTTCTGTGGGTGAGAGCTGATGCCCTGGAGGAGCTGCCTGAGCCTAGAAAAGAACCCAAATCCTTACCCTACTTTTCGTCTCTATATTTCAATCCCTCATTCAAAATACATCAGTTTCTTATGAACAAAGCTCCCCTGAAGGACCACAGGAATTCCAACTGTGTCCGTTCTCCCCAGCCTCTTCATACCGTCAACTATCTCACAAGCATCCTTCACAATGACCAGCTCACCATGCTGAGTGACCAGTGGTCTGTTACATTCCTAGGTTGCCTCAGAGCTCAAAACCTCTAAGCAAAAGGCCACATGATGGCTCTACCAAGAATCAGCTTCCCTTCAATTGACCAAGTTTGGATGAATAGTTACCATGAATTAACTGGGGAGGTGGCCATCTCTGCTGGGCTTTGGTGGCTTAGTTAAGTGTGTGATGCTCAAAGTCTCACTGACAATTGATCTGAGCACCCATTCGAGCAGCCTGGACCAAGGGCTTGCTAAGAATGGGCAAGCGTTCAAGTCTTTCCTCACTAATATTCTGGCTCTATAAACTCATCATTTTCTAGACCCTGTAGTGGAAGGCAATAGAATCCCACATTCTTTTTGAAAGTCATCTCCATACTCAGAGGCTGGAGACCCCACCCCAGGATTCTCCTTGAGAATCACCAGACAGACCCTCCTTCCCTCAGTGACCAAATGTTCATTCCACTAATGTGATGGCACTGGCCCTTCTCACCAAACTCCCTGGCAGCCGCCAAACAGCCAGTGATCTTGTCCACAGCAACCCATGGAAATCCAACCAGTGAATCCCAGGTTCTTTCCTTTATAAAACTCTCTGGATTTAGACCTTGAATATTTGGTTTCAGATTGACAGCTACATTTAGAAGAGCTGAGCTGTAATTCCCCTTTCCTCCTATAATGACCATTGCTGAGGAGATATGAAGATTCTCCTGCTTCAGTAAAAGCATAATGAGTGAGTTCCCTTTATCTGTTCTCTGGTAGAGTGTGTACAAAATTGGCATTTGGAGATAGTATGTTTTTCTAAATTTAGGAAAATATTTAAGGCAGCTGGCTTGATAGAAGAATCAAAAATATAACTTAAGTAATATAACAAACTATAAAATATATTTATAACTGTAGATAAATGTGGTAGAAATCAAAAAAGAAAACAAAAAAGATGAGGAACATATATCAGTAAAATTTAACCAGCACATTTGAAGGAACAGCCTTCAGAGGATGAATATGAACCTACCTCCAGAACAATTCAGATTGTCCATTTTCAAAGTCTCAAGGGGTGAGAGTGAGAGCTTCTCATCCGTCACCGTATGTGAACCTCTCAGTTCACAGAATGGCAGTTGGAATGGAATGCCAAGATGTGCATTATCATATTACCATAGTGACAGGTCACAATAGAACTTTCAGAATGAACTGGACTCTGCACAGGATGGGTCCAACTGCTGTTGTCTAGAAAGTGTGTTTCCAAGGACAAGTTTGGCTCTTCAGAGTAAACATTTTATTTCCGAAGTTGAATCTCAGGCGCACAATTTACTCTCTCATTAAGAAAATAATTTATATGGGAGAAAATGATCTGCCCCCCCAAATACAGTTGATAGTGCACATTTCAGGGTGAAGATGGACAAAGGTAACACGTTGAGAATAAAAAGAGGTTCTATTCTTGACTGAAATATCATCCTGTTGCTGAACGCAAGTCCATGTGCCTGACAAACAGTGAGGCCAAACAATACCAACATGTCGAGCTTGGAGCATTGGAGCAGAGAAAGGTTTACTGCAGGGCCATGTGAGGAGATGGGCGGCTCATGCCTTAGAAAACCCTGAACTCCCCAAAAGCTTTCAGCAAAGCCCTTTCATGGGAAAGGTAAGGGAGGGGTGTGGTTAGTTGCTTCAAACTTCTAAGGTCAGATCCTCTTTTCTTGAGGTCAGGTCATGGTCAGGTCACGATGTTCCTGTAAGCCTCCATCAAAACAAATGTTACTCTCTGTACTGACAAGAAAGGGCAAGGTCCCGAGGCTCAACTCTTGCTCTCCAGAGTCCAGGTCCTGGCCAAGAGGAGGGGGTCTGTGTGCAGGCTGGTTACCCTGCCCGGGAGTGTCCGTCCATCAACCAGTCTGGGTTCTCCCACCAGTGCCCAGGCCTGCTTGAAGAAGCAGATCTCAGGTGGCGGTGCCCTCCAGGCCAGGTCCCCAGACCCTGCCCAGCCTTCATCACTGAGGGAGCCAGGCGCCCAGGACCCCGCCGGCCCTCAGGCTTTTCCTTTAAACTGGAGAGAATCATTTGTAGCAAATACCAGTCAGGTGAATTCCCAGCTGCCAACAACTGCCCTTTGACGAGAACAGCCCAACCACAGAGGCGGACCTGAAGTAATGATGTGCAAAGTCCTTGCAGCTGAACCTTGACCTCTGGCCTCTTCCTGGGGTGGACAACTGATCAAAGCTGGACCAAGTTTTGAAACTTGAGCAGAGAGTCTGAAGCCGGTTGAAGCTCTTACCTGGATGACAGTGTCCGTGTACTCCAGGTGCTGAGGCCTCTGTGCACCACGACCCATGGGGACCGCTGCTGCCATTAGGTCGCTGAGGCAGGGACGGGGGGTAGGTTCACGCCTGCCCAGCCCCTATTACAATCTCCACCCATTTCTACTCTTCCTCCCCACACTTTTCTAGATAAAATAATTTAAAATGTAAGATTTAATCTTATTATAAACAAAGTTAAGTTTTCATATCTAATGTCCAGTTGTATTCTTAGTGTCCTATAAATTCGGTTTTTCTCCTCACAGAAATTAATATTTTTGCCACGTATTGCAAGTATATTTCCAATTTGTCACTGTCTTTTTATCAGTTACTCTTACTTTTATCATGAAGACATTTATTTTATTTTCAAAAATCAGTAATTCAAATATTTTTATTTGTTACTTTTGGCTGTGAGAAAGGTAAGGAGGAAGAATAGTATGACTAATATTCATATTAAGGACTAAATACTCCTTTAAGAAAATATTTTACTAATTAGGAAAATAACTACAGGTTATGTTACATTAGTTCTGCCTTCAAGGTGCCCACACTCTAGTGCCATGAAGATATAAATCAAATTTAGAGCCCAATAATAATAAATAGCTCAATCCAGGTGACTTGTAACACCCATTGCAATGTTTGCACTTCAAACTGTTTTATGTGATTCCCTAATTATATTATATGGTAACCTAATAAATGATCTCAAATCCATTAGATAAAAGGCATGATAAAAAATTAAGAAATAGACTTAGTAAAATAAAGGGTACCATGGCAAAATAATGTGTTTCCCTTGATTTATAAACCCGTTAATCCTGAATGAACATTTTGGTAACATTTCATCTGGTTTGTGAGTCCATTTTACAAGTATAAGCAGTTCACTTGGAGGAATTTTGTTGATTCCTGCTGGGTTTAAAACTTCAGTTAAGTGACTACCATTCTATTTCTCATGAGAGCTAGCTTAACTCCTTCCATTTTTCTTCATAATTCTCATCTTTGAGAGCAGGAACATGTTGGTTGGAATAATTTTGCATCCCAGTAGGAGCAATTATACATTTTCTCATGTGATTGATACTGCACGCAAGTCTATTGGTGATCAGTAACCTGTGCCTTGTAATTCCTTTAATTTCATTTATATTCAGCTGGGAAAGGAGCCAGATTTCTCCTGGCTTCCACACACTCGCTGATGGTTAGACAATAAATAAGATTTTTATTTTCCTTCCTGTACTTGTAGGCTTGTCGGCTATAACACTTTCTTCTTTTTGCAGCATTTTCTGTCACTATCTTTATTTTTAAATTAAGTGTATTTTATTTTGTGCAAAGTACCCCTTCAGCTTCAACAGAGAAGTTTCACTCTGCAGTATTTTTGTTACTATTCAGTCATATGATTTTAAACTTTATTATTTCTTCTTTCATCTAAGGGTTACTTACAAGAGTAAGTTTATTTCTCCCTAACTTCAGATGTGGTTGTTCCTTAGTAATCCCTTTATATCAAATACCAGCTTAATTGCGTTCTGGTCAAGAATGTGTTCTTTAGGATACTGGTTCTGGGAATATAATAAAACTTGCTTTATTACCTTGTAGCTGATTAATTTTTATGGATATGCTATGTTTGCTTGAAAATGATATGCATTCTACATTTGTTAGGTGTCATGTTCTATCTATACTCATTATATCAAGATCTTGTTTAGTTTAAATCTTCTATATCTTTATCAATTCTTAACATCTTGTTAATATTCCTGGCTTGGATTTAAGTTTTTTTTTCTTCTTAGCATTTCTACATTGTTACATGTGTATATATGTGGTGCTATTATTAGATGCATACATATTTATAATTTATACTCAGTATGATTTTTATCATCCTGATGACTTTAATACTACTATTTAACGTATTGTTTGTTTGACATGAACACAAATACATCATTGATATTTTAAATATTTGGTTTGCTTATAAATTTATGCTCTTTTAATTTCAAATTCTAAGTTTTTTGGGTTTTTTTAAATTTACTTAGGGCCTAAAACTTATCCCCTTGCAAAAAAGCATATAACTTTATTTTTAAATTGACTTATTGATTTTTTTTAACCTGGATTATTTCTTTGGCACATTTAATTTCATATATATTGATTCATTCTTACAATCTTATTTTACTTATTTAATGTTTTCTATTTATCTGATTTTCAACATTTGTTTTGTTGGTTAGCATGTAGGTACATATACTTGGGTGTGTGTGTGTGTGTGTGTGTGTGTGTGTGTGTTTTAGTGTAACTTTTCAATTTTGGATTGATTTCACTTATATACTACTCTAATTCCATTTCACACAACTATTTTATTTTTTTTGATTGAAGTATAGTTGATTTATAATGTGTTATTTTCTGACAATGTGATTTGGTTATATATATATATATATATATATGTATATATTCTTTTTAATATTCTTTTCCATTATCGTTTATTACAAGATATTGAATACAGTTCCCTGTGGTACACAATGTGTCCTTGTTGATTATCTATTTTATATATAGTAGTGTGTATATGTTAATCTCAAATTCCTCATTTATCCCTCCACTCCTCTCCCTGTTATCCCTTATGGTAACCATAAGTTTGTTTTCTAGGTCTGTGGGTCTATTTGTTTTGTAGATAAGTTAGTTTGTATCATTTTTTTTTCAGACTTCACAAATAAGCGATATCATATGATATTTGTCTTTTTCTGTCTGGCTTACTTCACTTAGTATGATAATCTCTAGGTCCACCCATGTTGCTGCAAATGGAATTATTTCATTCTTTTTTGTGGCTGAGTAGTATTTTATTGTATATATGTACATCTTCTTTATCCATTCATCTGTCGATGGACATTTAGGTTGCTTCCATGTCTTGGCTATTGTGAATAGTGCTGCTATGAACACAGAAGTGCATGTATCTTTTCAAATAGAGTTTCCTCCAGCTACATGCCCAGGAGTGGGATTGCTGGTCATATGATAGTTCTATTGTTTATTTTTTTAAGGAAACTCCATACAAGTTTCCATAGTGGCTGCACCAATTTATATTCTCACCAACAGTGTAGGAGGGTGCCCTTTTCTTCATACCCTCTCTAACATTTATTATTTGTAGAATTTTTTGATGATGGCCATTCTGACTGGTGTGAGGTGATATCTCATTGTAGTTTTGATTTGCATTTCTCTGATAATTGGTGAAGCTGAGCATCTTTTCATGTGCCTTTTGGCTATCTGTATGTCTTCTTTGGAGAAATGTCTATTTAGGTCTTCTGCCCATTTTTGGATTTGTTGTTGTTGTTGTTGTTGTTGTTATGCATTGTACGAGCTGTTTGTATATTTTGGAAAGTAATCCCTTGTCAGCCGAATTGTTGGCAAATATGTCCTCCCATTCCATAGGTTGTCTTTTCATTTTGTTTATGTTTTCCTTTGCTGAGCAAAACTTATAAGTTTGATTGTGTTCTGTTTGTTTGTTTGTGCTTTTATTTCTATTGCCTTGGGAGACTGACCTAAGAAAACATTGGTATAATTTATGTCAGAAAATATTTTGCCTAAGTTCTCTTCAAGGAGTTTTATTCTGTGATGTCTTATATTTAAGTCTTTAAACCATTTTGAATTTATTTTGGTGTAGGGTGTGAGGGTGTGTTCTAACTTTATTGATTTACATGCAGCTGTCAAACTTCCCCAACACCACTTGCAGAGAGACTGTCCTTTTCCCATTTTATATTCTCGCCTCCTTTGTCAGAGATTAATTGACTATAGGTGTGTGGGTTTATTTCTGGGCTCTCTATTCTGTTCCACTGACCCATATGTCTGTTTTTGTGCCAACACCACACCGTTTTGTTTACTGTAGCTTTGTAGTATTGTCTGAAGTCTGGGAGAGTTACGCCTCCCGCTTTGTTGTTTTTCCTTAGGATTGCTTTGGCAATTCTGGGTCTTTCATGGTTCCATATAAATTTTAGCATTATTTGTTCTGGTTCTGTGAAAAATGCCATTGGTAATTTGATAGGGGCTGCATCAAATCTGTAGATTGCTTTGGGCAGTATGGCCATTTTAACAATATTAGTTCTTCCAATCCAAGAACATGGCATATCTTTTCATTTCTTTGAATGATCTTCAAATTCCTTTACAGTTCTCAGAATATAGGTCTTTCACCTCCTTGGTCAGCTTTATTCCTAAGTATTTTTCTTTTTATATGATTTTCAAAGAGATTTTTTTTTAACTTTCCCTTTCTGATATTTCATTATTAGTGTAAAGAAATGCAACAGATTTCTGTATGTTAATCCTGTATCATGCTACCTTGCTAAATTAATTTATCAGTTCTTGCAGTTTTGGTCACACTATTTTAGATATTATATACTGTTTTTATCTTACAATGGCTACTTTCTAAAATAGTACATGTTAAAATGTTAATTATTACTTTCCAAATTATATAATAAATCCAGAATTCTTTAATTCCAATATTTTATCCTGACATAGTTTTTACTTTACTTCTGCAATACAGTAAGCCCCCTACATATGAACCTTCAAGTTGCAAACTTTCAAAGATGCAAACGTGTGTTCACATGTCCAATCATGTAAGTTACTTCATGTGTCTGGCTTCCATTGTCACGTGCATGCGTCCTCTACAAGTGGTTGTGCTTTTGTGTATTTTACTGTACAGTACTGTATACAGTATAATAATACAGTATCTTTATTTCAAGCCCAGGATGTTTGGAAGCAAGCGTAAAATCAATGGTATATAGCTGTTGTATTAGTTGGGTACCTAGGCTAACTTTGATGGACTTAACGAGCAAATTGGACTTATGAATGAGCTCTCAGAATGGAACTCATTCATATGTAGGGGACTTACTATAATTTATAAGTATAAGCATTAGATGTAAATGTTATATTTTCATATACTCACAAATAGCTTTGACCAACATGATTACATTTTCAATATTAATTCTTGTGTTAAAAAACATTATTTGATAGAGTAAATTTGAAGATGTAATTGGCTTTATTCAATGATTCATGAATTGGGCAGCATCCCATCTAGCAAGCAGAAAGGAGCTCTGAGGATCTGTACAAAATGGAAGGCTTTTATACACAGAAGGGGGCAAAAAGAAGTTTCTAACAAAGTATTATTTCAAGCAAGGTCACCTTTTTGGGGGGGATGTCACCTGTCTATGAGGCAGATTATCTCACTGGAACTAACCAGGTAATTCCAGAGTAACTGGTTAAAGTCACATCCCTGGAAGAGGCTGCAACTGTTAGTTATTAAGTCTATGATTAAGACCTATGATTCTTTGGATCTTCTTGTGGGTAACCTACGTCTCTCCCATGCCTTCAAACACCTGTCCTCCCAAAAAGCCCAGATCTGTACCTTGGGTCCAGACCCGTCTACCAGGCCCCTCTAAAGCACTGAAGATGAAGTAAGATCCTCTCACCACCCCCAATCCCTTTCTACTGTGCTCTGTATCTCTCAAAAAGATGCAGCTGTAAACTGTCACCCACGCTTGCTGCCCTCTCTTTTCTAACTGGTCACCAGGCCTCACCCATTCTCTCTCAGATCTGCAAAATCCAGTCCCACCTTTTATAACTTAAGTGGGACCCTCAGATTACAACTCAGCCTGCACCAAATCAACTGCCTTCCACATGGAGGTCCGAGTGAGCCTCTGAACCACAAGTCCATCTCAGTCTTCTTTGGTGTTTCCCACAGCCTTCAGGATAAACACCCAAACTTCTGAAAGGACAAACAAGGCCCCCTTCTCTTGGGCCCCACTAACTTTCCAGTATCAACTCTCATTTCTTTCCCAAACCCTGAGTTCCAGTCCTGTACATTAGTTTTGCCATATTTTCTTATATTTCTCAAACATCAACACACACTGCTCTCTCCTGCCACCCCAGGAGCTTCTACATATCCTTAGAAAGGATGGCACCTCCTCCAAGAAGCCTACCCTGAACTTTCCCTTCCAAGATTCTGTGCTCTGCAAAGGGGAAAGATCGGGGGGAGGGATACATTAGGAGTTTGGCATTAACATATACACACGACTCTATATAAAACAGATCATCAACAAGGACCTACTGCATAGCACAGGGAACTCTACTCTATATCCTGTAACAAACTTTACAGGAAAAGAATCTGAAAAAGAATGGATACATGAATAACTAAATCACTTTGCTGTACACCTGAAACTAACACAATATTGTACATCAACTAACCTCCAATATAAAATAATAATTAAATTTAAAAAAAGATTCTATGCTCTATAGCACCAGAACTCACTTCTTCCAGAGCACTGACTACTGTGCTTGTGTTTACCTGCCGCCCAGTAGAAGGGGAGATTACCTAGGGCAGAAGCATCGTCTCCAGCAGCCCTTGGTTCTGACAACTCATTCAAGTGCCAGGCTACTTTACACACATAACCTGCTTAATTCATTCTAAGAACCCACAGAAAGAGTGGTTATTAATGTCATTTTACAAGTGTGGGGATTGTAGTCCATAAGAAACCTGCCCAGGCCACAGACAGCATAAGCCCTGGAATTCAAACCCTAAGCTGCCTTCACACCAGTGAGCTTTGCACTATCTGATACGACTATTGAAAAAAAATTTTTTTCCTGAACCCTGTTTTAATGGAAAGGAAATGAAGCTGGGATATATCCATTTCCTAATCGCTTTGGTGTGTACCAGGCAAAGTCATTCAACAGACCAGGAAACATCTGTGCAACAATTAACGATGCTCCAAACTGTGCTAAGTGTTCTACTTTGTAGAGTCTAGAAGCATTAATACAGTGCATCCTTGTAACCACCACAGAGACTGGGACCTGTTAAGCCCACGCTACAGATGAGAACACTGAGACCTAGAAGCCTTAAGGCACTCGGCCGGGGTCACCGAGCTGGCAGGAGTCCTAGGCCACACGCCCCGTCTAGTGCACGCACACCCGGGCACTGGGCACTGGTTCTAGTGCCCACCCTCCACCTTGCACCATCAAAAACCCCGCTTCTCAGCGCCAACACGAGGGGCCCTGGAAGCGGGAAGTACAAACCTGTCTCGACAAGCCGTGGCTGGAAGAAGCTCTGGATACAAATCAGGGGCAGCGGGTGCTCAGGAGCAGCGCCAAGTGCACCCCGCGGAGGCGGTCGGCCTTAAGTCCGGCGGGGCATCCCGCAGGGAAGCGTGCACAGAGGGCAGAGGCACCAAGTCCTGCAGCGCGCACAGGTCCTCAGAGCGCGGAAAGAAGTCGGCCGCGCTGTCCCGGCACAGCTTCACCGAGTGATCATGGCCCAAGCACGGCCTCGGGAACGCTGGCTGCGGACACGATGGCCACACCCGCCTGGGGGCCCCGGCCCCTCGGGCGCCCACCGCCCGGCGGCTGCGGCCCCGCAGCCTGCGCAGGACCGGCGTCGCAGCCAGAAGACATAGGGCCACGGGCCCCAGCTACGCCGACCCCCCCATGCCGCGCTCCAGAGACCCCGCGCGGCCCGGTGTTGGCGCAGGCATCTAGGGCCTCCATGCCACGGAGCTGGGGTTTACGTCAGCGGGCGGGACCGTTGGGGCGGGGCTCGAGGACGTCAGCACGCTCGCCGTGCGCCCGCACGCAGCCCTGTCTCCCATGGTGACGCGGCCTGAAGAGTAGGGGCTTGAGCTCTGAGACTAAGGCAGCGCGAAACATACGAGGTGTGGAGACTTTGGGGTTTCCAAAAAGCGTTTGCTGACTCATCCAAACAAAACTGAGACCTGGTTGTATCAACGCATTTTAAAAGTAAACTCCCGTAAGTGTCTGTGCTCCCCCCACCCAGGAGAGAGCCTGCACTCCGTGAGGGACACACGAAAGGCTGAGTGAACGTCTGCCTGTGGTCCCTTACCTGGTGCACGGGTGTGTGAATTTATGCGGAGAGCTCTTAATTTCTGTAGTTTCTGCTAATTTGACACGGTAGTTGGCAAATGGTGACGTGTTCCATGCATTCAGGACATGATCGTGGTTACTAATAATCACTTTGTTTGGTACTGACAACTCCACAGAGAATTTACTACTGAATATCCACTTTCCAGAAGAGAAACTGAGGCGTAGGAAGTGAAGTGACTGAGTAAGAGTAAGGACTCAGACAACTGGTGTTAGTAAATTAACCCTGCAAGGAGGCCGTTAGCCTGCGGTGGCTCTAGTGATGCGGCCGCCTATGTAAACCAACAAAAATCTAAGTCTGTCAACGCCTCAGGGTGGCGAACACTGCTGAGGACAACGAGTCACAAATCACCAACTAGGCTTTAAAGTTATAACAAGTCAGTCATTACCTTGCTTTGCTTCTGCCCTTTTAAAATAAACATCTCTGCAGCTCCTGTGGCTGGAGTGCTCCTCACCATTTCCGCTTTGGTGGTGCCTGAATTGAATCTATTTTTGCTCATGTAAAGTCTTATTTTAAATATGCCTCAGTTTGTCTTTTAACATTGGTCGTAGAAGTTGGATTTCTGTCCAGTTTCTAGAACAGTGGTCGTTCTCTGGTCAGGCCTTAGGCGTTATGCATACAACGTTCCTCTTCTACCACCACCTTCTGGATGCCTCCACCCACTACCAGCTCCCGCGTATCAGATCCCCTAGATGTGGTCAGAAATGGCTTTCACATGCAGCATGCTCACATTATAATATCGCAGACACTCCTCCGTCCTCCAGCCAGCGTGTGAAGTGAAACATTACCATTCCTCTTGAAGAGCCTGCTGTGACCACTTTCCCAAACACAGCCACTCCCCAGCTGACCCTGGGTAACCAGTCTTCTGAACTTGGTCTCCATCACTGCATGGATGTCTTTCTATTTAGGCTACATTTTTAAGTATTCTTAAACCTCATATAGTATTCTACTATGTTTTCTCTTCTTACTTGCTTTTTTTAGTGTTATCTTTGCTAGGTTCATCCATGCTGACACGTAAAGATCTGTCTAGTTCATGTACTTTCCTCACAATGTAGGATTCCCATGTAGGGAAGTACAATAATTTATATGTGCATTTTCCTGTTGATGGACATTTAAATTGTTTCCAATTTTCAGTATGATTTCTGTTTTAAAATATTTTTATATACTTTCTAAAGGTCACTTTACATTTACTGCTATTACAAAATATTGCCTATATTCCCTGTGTTGTACAATACATCTTTGAGCCTATCGTACACCCAGTAGTTTACATCTCTCACTTCCCCACCCCGTATTGCCCCCTCCTCCCCCTCCACACTGGCAACCATTAGTTTGTTCTCTATATCTGTGTCTCCCCTTCTTTTTGTTATATTCGGTAGATTGCTGTATTTTTTAGATTCCATATATAGGTGATATCCTACAGTGTTTGTTTTTGTTTGACTTATTTCACTTACCACAATGTCCTCCAAGTCCATCTATGTTGCCGCAAATGGCAACATTTCTTTCTTTTTTAAGGCTGAGTAGTATGCCATTGGTTTTATGTACCGCATCTTCTTTATCCATTCATCAGTTGATGACACTTAGGTTGCTTCCTATCTTGGTAATTGTAAATACTGATGCTCCGAACATTGGGGTGCATGTATCTTTTCAAATACATGTCTTTGAAAACACGTGTTTTTGTTCTTTTTGGATTTATACCCAGGAGTGGAGTTGCGAGGTCATGTGGTAGTTCTACTTTTAGTTTTTGAGGACCCTCCATACTGTTGTCCACAGTGGCTGCACCAGTTTACATTCCGACCAACAGTGTACCAGGGTTCCGTTTTCTCTAAAAATTGTAAATTTTCTTCCTGGGGTAATTGAGATGATAGTTGAATAATAACATAAGATCAGGCGAAGTCTAAAGGAATTTTAGACAAGCTGGATCGAGTAGGAAAACTTCTGTTCGCTGGCGTCTGAATGTTAGAGAGACACCAAGACATGTGGGCCAAGTTGTGGAGAGAAGGGAAACACAGACGCAAGCTTGACACTTGGTGCAGCTTTTCTCCTTGGGGCATTTGCTGATTCAAATGTTACAGCCTAGGAGCTGAAAAGCCAAAGAGTTCAAAAGACTCTAACGACAGAAGCCAAACGGCAAGAACCGTTTTACATTGATAAACAGCATTTTAACTATGGAGAAGCAGAAAATGAAAAGAAAGAACTTTGCATTACATTTAATAAAAGTTTAGGGAGATCTTTGTGGTATATTAGTGAACTTATTTGTGGAAATTTAGCCATGTACATTGTGTTGGAGAGGCACCAAGAGTTCAAGAATTCTCACATTCTGAGGACACAATTACCTTACATGTAGGCCTGGTGGCAGCCATTTACATAACAATGATTTGGAGGATGTTGTGTTAGTCAGCTCTTGCTGTGATAATGCTTTGGAACAAATCACACCAAAGTCAGTTACATAAACAAGAATTTATTTCTCTTGGACCTATGGGCTAGCTGCAGTGGCTCTCTTTTAGACCTCTAGATGGCTAGTTTTGCTTCGTGTTTTGGGTCAGTTTGAGGTCTGTCACACACCTCTTCGTCTGGAGCCCAACTGTGAGGCCGCATCTCCCAAGCCCTGTCTTCTCTAAAAGTTCACTGAAACATAAGAGGTGAGCCCAACTGCACAAGCCCATTTAAGGCCTCTTCTGCTCTTTTAAGGCCATCATGTCTGCTCATACTTCAGTGGCCAAAACATGTCACAGATCTAAGCTGTATTTAGAATATGTGTATTTGTTTAAAGTTGGGTGCTCTCACAGAAGAATATTGCATTTTGGACAGTGTTAGCTTAGCATTTCCATTGGCATTTGCAAACGTGATAAACGTCGTGTGCACTTTTTCACCTTTGAGAACTTTTTGAAATTGTGGGACAATTTCTATGGGAAAAGAGGAAGGTACATTTTAGAACTCAACTCTAGTTATAGCAGGTTGGGAGAAGAATTAATGAGATAAGGTCAATACAGATGAAAGATTTGGGATTCACATATTCATAATTAACATTAGCATTCTTCAGAACATTCCTGGAGAATTGTGATGCTTGCTTTACGTGATTTTATCATAAATCATTATAATCTGACCAAGCCACTTCAGTAAAACATACATCATACAGTACATCGCATTTTAGTTTTTCCTACCACTGCACAACTTCTCATCAGGCACGAAAGCCTACATATGGTATGGTTCCATTTATGCGAAATGTCCAGCAGTGGCAGATCCATACGCACGGCAAATATTATACATTAGTGGTTGCCAGGGGTTTGGAACAGAGGGAAATAGGGAATGACTCCTTAAAATGGGTGTAGGTTTCCTCTTGGGGTGATGAAAATGTTTTTCAGCTGGACAGCGGTGATACTTGCACAACATTGGGACAGTACTAAATTCCACTGAATGGTACAGTGAATTGTAAAATGATCAAAATGGTGAATTTTGTGTTCTGTTCATTTTACTACAATAAAAAGGAGAAAGAATTAGGGAAAGACTTAGAGTTTGGGAAAGTAAGGTGAAGTGGTCAAGAAAAAGACAGCTTTACTGTTCAGTTTTCTCTCAGCTCTCCCAGTGCATTAATCCTCAGCAAAAAGTAGCCTGAACTTGTAGATGATAGTCATTCAACACAGTCCAGGGAAAAGTAAATAAAATAAAAGCCAACTCTTCTTCTTTAGCACATCTGTGAAAGGTTAACTTCCTGCTCAGCCACATGGACATTCATGAAGACGTTTCACTTCAGGTGTCCTCTACTTCAGTACTTTAGTCACAGCTCATTCACACATGTAGGCAACAGCATTCCTGGTTGTGATCAGCAGTGCTGGTTGTGATCAGTCTCATGAAAAGAAAAGGGAAAGAGGAAAAAGCCTCCACATTGACTTGGTGGTCTTGACAAAATGGATGCAGAAGACAGCTTGAGTGTCAAACTGGAAACTTATTTTCCTTTTCCTTTTCTTTTTATCTTTCCTATCAGGTCTTCTGCCCACTTCCCACCTGCTTCTTTCAAACAGGAGAGACACTAATTAGCTGCTTTTTTTTGTTTGTGCTAAAACAACTATTGTTTTGGGTTTCTTGTTGTTCGGTGAACATTTTTGTTTTTACTGCCAAATGAGCTTCGGTGGTTGGTGTAGGGAGTCTCTTGGGAACTTAACTTTTTCCAGTTTAAGTGGGAAAGCTTATTTGTTTGAATGGGCTTTTACTGGGTGCTTCAAGGTTTGCTCTTGGCTCTTTGATGGGGGACTGGATAGCACTGTGTTTCCTTTGAGGCTCCGATAAATAAAGGATCCTATGTCCTCCTGGGCACTTTGTGTTGATTTTGCTGTGTGTCCTCTCCAATAGCCAGATGCAGATTCCAGGAAAATGACATATAAATGAATAGAAGTAATCTAATATTTTTAGAATTTGCTTTGGCCATACTCCTGGTCTTATTCTACTTGTAGCAGATGGCTTTAAAGAGCATTAGCTATGTATATATTAAATATAATATAAATATACCAATATTAAATATTATATTGATATATAAATTTAATATACTAATATTTATATTAATGTATAACAATTATGTATTATATTAATATATATTTTTGCCTAGCGTATATTATATACAAAATATATGGGTAATGAAATGTATTTATATGGTTAATATGTTCATAATATTAATAGGATATATCCTGTAATATTGATTATAAAACAATTATATCATAATATATAAATTATAAATATATATATTTATATATATTATAAATATATCATTATTATTATCTGATATAATACACTATAGTTAATATAGTCTATATAACACAATACGTAATGTATGAGTATAAGACAATTATATTATGTAATATAAATATAATATATCTATAAAACTATATATATTTTAATTATACATTACACATACAAGTATGTATAGCTATTTATAATTTTATTTACATAGGAATCTGTTCATCATAACAATTGATGTAAAAATATGCAATATTTTCAATCAAATGGGCCTTAAGCTCACTACCTACACATAACTACTTTTATAATCATGAACCCTGTCTAACTCATGCTTCCATATCTCTCAACCTGCTTTTCTACACATGCACATAGACGACACACATTTATACACGATATATATGTATACTACCAGTTTTCAGTTCAATGTGTATAACTATATAATTTATATAACTATATTCCTGTGTATGTATACAAATATAAATCAAAGGTATGTGTATAGGTATGTATTTCGTATGTTTATATAACTATATCATACAAATAATGTATGTGTATATAAATACATGACTATATACATACATACACAGAAATATACTTATTTAAACAAAAGGGACCTAAATAAACATAGTTCTCTAAGAATAAAACTAGTTATGTCTCACTGTTTCAATAAGAGTTTATAGTTTTCTACTGTATGTGCTTCTATAATTGTTATGAACAATTCCCATTTGTTGAATGTTAAGTTGTTTTAATTTTTTGCCATTATTAATGAAGCTCTAAAGAATACGGTGGGCAAGATGACTTGAAAAACTCTCCTAAAGGAAAAAGGTTAGGTATGCTAGGTTAAATGTACACAACTTATTTTTAAGTGCGTGGTTGATTTTTGAAGTATGCAGTAGAAATTTCCAGGACCCATGAAAGAAGGGTGGTACATGTATGAGAGTTATAGCTATATTAGGAGTGGGTTGAAGATCTTGATAGCTTAGAACAGAAGCTGGAAATCCTGTTTTTATGGAGCCAAGTGGCAAATATTTTAGGCTTTGTAGACCAAGGAGCAAAATTGAGGATATTATTTAGGTACTTAGGCAATCATTTAAAATGTTACCAGTTAAAATGTGAAAATTATTCATAGCTCACAGGCCATAGAAATAGGCATCTGTCTGGATTTGTAATACAGGCCATAGTTTAATGACACAACTGACATAGAGACTTGTTTATAAATGGCCATAACCATGTGAGAGGCAGGAGGTAAGACTCCATCCCTACTAGATGGGAAGTTAGAACTAAACCTATCTATCCCTAGCTTCACCTTCAATGAAAGGGTGTGCCAGGAGAAAAAATATCTGCTGGCAAAGGGAGACTAAGACCAAATTCTCTTGGCCTCTGCTCTGGGTAGGAAACAGGTAGGAAATCTTGAGAATTCTGAACCCCAGATCTGTGTTCCCAGTGTTTGGGTTGCAAATTTATGTGCGGTCTTGCAAACAGAAGCTAAGAAATTAACTTAAAATGCTCCCAAATCGGTGGTATTCCAAACACAAAACTAAACCCTTTCTGGAGAGGTAGACCTTCAACACAGGCCTATAGCATTCCCACAGATAAAGTTTAGCTAAACATGAGCTCATGATCTAAATTTACACAATAATGAAGAAATCAGCTAGAAGTGGAGAGAATCAGCAAAAAAACAATCAATACCAGAATTATATTCCCAAGGCCATCCATCAGATGTTGGAATAATCAGGTGCAAGGCAGAAAATACACATAAAACTAGAACTGAAACAAGGAACAAGGATGTTTTAAAAGACTGGGTAGGATCTTTAAAACATTTTTCAAGTACATGTCATTGATAAAGCTAAAAACTCGAAGGTTGTGTAATACAGCAGATTAATCATGGAGAAGTGTGAATTTATGCTGTTTTTAAAAATATGGCAGGTCAGATTTTCTGCCTAATTATATAAGTAGATTTAGCTTTAAAAAATACACATTACTTTAAAGACTTATTGGCTGTAAAATAAGTTAAGGTTATTTCAAAGGGCTTCTCTCCAAAGAAAAGTGAGAAGTAGCACAACACAGAAAGTCGAGGGGAAAAAATGTCAATATATACATTGCGGTAGGGTGAACTAAGCCTTAGGCTAGCAACAGTGTGGACGAGCTGACCCTTAGATACTTACAACTAATCTGGAATCTTCAAAAAGTTCAACTATTTATAACTAAAAAGATTTCTTAAAATTAATAACCAAGTGTTTTAATTGACATCAGAAGAGTAAAACAATAAACCCTGAGAACATAGAAAAATAGATAATAAATATATGAGCAGAACTTAATAAAACAGAAAAAAGTATAAAATTGAGGTGATTTAGTATGTCAAAAGAATATTCTTTGAAAAGATTTAAAAAACACACTTTGATTAAGCAAAACAAAAACATAAGTAAATAATATACAGAAAGAATCAGGACAATGTTAGAGCAGAGAATATATGAAATGCCAGTAAATTTGAACATTTCTGTAAAGTGGACAATTTCCTAGCTCCTAAAGTTTACCAAAACTGACACAAGAGGAAATTTATAGCTGGAGCTCTTTCACCAGTAAAGGAATTATGTCAATAGTTTACGATCTTTCACCAAGAAAACACCAGACCCAGCCAGATCATTTAGGAGGTGAATTCTATAGAACTTCTATTAAACAGATAACATCAATATGAACAAAGAAAAAGTTCTAGAGATAGCGAAGGAAGAATGCTCCTTTATTCATCTTATGAAGTCTATAAAATCCTAATACTGAAAATAGATTAGGACTGTAAGGAAAAAGAAATTTACAGGTCAAATTTACTTGTAAATATAAAAGCAAAAATTTTAAACTATGATATTAGCTACCCAAGTTCACTAGAGTAAGAAAAATCATGAGCAAGTTAGGTAATCCAATGAATGAAAAGGTAGTTTAATGTCAAGGATATATATCAATAGATTGAAAACACCACATTTTATTTCTTTCATCTGTCTCTTTAAAAAATGATAAGTACTTATATTGATCTCTCTTGTACTAGGCACTGTGCTAAGTCACATATTTACTCCTTTAAACCTTCTATCATCCCTGTGGGAAAGTTCTATTTTGCTTCCATTTCTTAGCTAAGACTCTAACCCCCAGGAAAGTGAAGCAACATTTGTAAGTTTTTGTGGATGGTCAGTGATGGGACCAGTACAGGAACATCCAAAGTCTGTGCTTGGAAACAGCGCCCCATGTTGACACTCACATTACAGACGAAAGGAAAGGAACCATGCACTTACCATATAGATTAAGTCTCACATTACAGGTTAAAGGAAAGGAACCATGCACTTACATTACAGATTAATACCCCCATAACAGGTTAAAGGAAAAAGAAACATGTGCTTCCTCAAAAGTTGTAAAGAAAGCATATCCATTTCTTAATATATTTCCCAATTTCTTTTGCTTGTTTTCTGACCTTTGTAGTGCATTTTGCCATGAGGCAAATTTTATATCTTATATAATTAAATGTATCCTTTTTTCTTTGTATCTGAGAAAGGTATTCCTCATGAATACTTTATTTCATGTCTCCCAGGTTTCTGATACTTTTACAGTTTCATTATTTTTTAACTTTTAACTACTTGCTGTATCTAGAATTTAGTAATGATAGCCATATTTTCCCACTTTTGTTGAATAATTTTTGCTACTGATCCAAAATGTGAATTTTATTTTAAACTCAATTCCCTTATGCTCTTGCATCTAATTTTAAGATGCTTCCTATTCCACTGGTTGTTTTGTCTATCTAAAACAAAATGCTACCTCAATTATAATGTAATTATAATATAATAAATGTAATTAGTAAACATAATACGATATATAATAAATAGCATATATAAAATAACAAAATATAATTTACCATATAACAAGGTCCAAGGAGAGCAATACTATACAATCACTTGAAATATCCCGCAAAAGATAGTTTATAAAATTCAATATTCATTTGTAATTTAAAAGAAAGAGTAAAATAGGGATTGATGAATGCTTCCAAAATAAGAAGAAATTATATGTCTACAAGAGAAAGAGGTAAATGATAAACTTTAGTAACACTGGCAATAAATGCAGGACAAGATGAGGATGCCTGATATAATGTTAAAGAAAAAGTATTATGTAACATTGTTTTTGCAGCACTGATGAGTTCAGTGAAAAGAGAATCTCATAGAAAAGAGTATCTCGTTCTTCTTAATGTCTGTACACTTGTCCATTGCATGAACATAACAGCTTATTTAGCCACTATGTTACTGATCTGCATCTGGATTTCTAGGTTTTCATGGAGTATTTTATTATGCACAATTGTTTCAAACACTAGGACTTCCTCTTATGTTTATATCTTTTGAAAGAAACAATATCTCCACAGATGATTTATCTGTGCTGGCTGCTAGCTGACTTTGGGTACTTCTCAGTTCTTCCCTTTACCTTCCTTGTCAATATGAAAACGGAAGGCAAGAAGGTCTCCTGTTTAGAGACTGTCAAGATAGATCTTGGTGATAAAGTCTTGGTGGTAAAGGCTAAAAGTATCAACCCAGAACAAACGTTTTTCCAGCTGTAACTATGTGTGATTCCCTTGGCTTGATTCCGTAGAGGATGTCAGACAAGACTGTAGAATCTTCCGTCAAAGTGCTTCCAGTAGGATGAGCTAAGTCAAGTATGGTGGCATATGTAATTCAAGACAAAATATAATGTCTCCTTTTCTCTCCTAGCAAAACTCGGTAGAGTGAATGTAGAAGTCACTGTATGCTTTGAATTAAAGGAACACAATAAATCTTGTTTTGGAAGGTAAGTATTCTGGTCTCTTTGTGGAGATGAATTGGAAATTGTCTAGAAGAAGGAAAATGAGGTTAACCAAAGTTAAACTCATAAATAATTGAGCATTAATTAAATATCTGTGGTCTATGTTTGTCTTTGATCATAATTTCTCCCAATTTATAGACCTCTTTGATACTTGATGAATCCTTGTCAAAGATGCACTTAACAATGGCTATCACTTGTGTATTAGGTTTTGCCTGGGCCCTGAAGAAACTATCCTAAATTACCAGCTATGATTGTCACTTGATTTCCTCACAGAGAACAATCAGAACTCCTTGTCTTAAGTGGCTTGGAATGTGAAACTAGTTAGTCTCTTAGATATTGTTAGAGGACCCTACAGAGCCCATTGGTGAAAGTTTGGAAAACATGGGGCTTCTTAAAATTGATTCTTGTAGTGCTATAGGAAAGATCACTGAACCAAAAGGATAACGGTGTTTCTGGTTCTGTTGTTAGCGTTCTCCATGGAAACATTGCTGAAGCTCCTGGACTCAATTTCCTTCCCCATGTGTGAATGTCACTGAAAATATCCAACTCCATTCTATCCCCATATAACTTCAGGAACTAAGCAAAATGAAGACTCAAAATTCATTTCAAATAATGAAATGAATATATAACATAGAATGGAACTGGGAAAATACCTGGTTTAAATTCTGGAAAGTACCAACTATACAATTCTGGATAAGTTGCTTACTCTTGCTTAGTCTAATTTAATGCCCATCTCACAGGATGTTATGATTAATTTAATATCTTTGTATAACACAGAGTGTTATGTAATTTCTTCTTGTTTTTCTTGAGTAAATACATATCCTTAAGCAACTCACTGTAAACAATAGTTACTTACTTGCTTAAATTACTCTTATCTTCTATTATCACCTGAACTGTGTCCTGCTCAAGTTAATATGTGGAAGTCTTAACCCCCAATACCTCGTAATCTGACTGTATTTGGACATAAGGCCCTTAAATAAGTAACTGAGGTCAAATGAGGTCAAATGGGTGGGCTCTAATTCAATATGACTGGTGTCCTTATAAAAAGAAAATATTAGGACACAGACATGCACAGAGAGAAGACCATGTGAAGACCAAAGGAAAACATGGCATCTACAAACCAAGAAGAGATACCTCAGAAGAAATCAATCCTGTTGACACCTTATCTCAGATTTCTAGCCTCTACACCCGTGAGTGAGTAAATTTCTGTTGTTTAACCTCCTCAGTCTCTGGGACTTTGTCATGGAAGCTCTAGGAAACTAATACAACTTTTTATGGCCTCCTTGTCTCAAGTTGAAAGTTCAATATTTGGCATCATAGCTAAGGAACAAAAATATCATCTACATTCCTTGTTGTAGTCTTTCTTCCCCATTCTCATTGCTAGTAATTTCCATATTTGGGTCTGTTTTCTGTATCTTGTAAACAGAGCGTTACACTCATTTCTTGTCTTACTGCTAATATACAATAAATGTGCAGATACCGAATAGATTTTGGAGAAGTGCAACATATAGTTGATACATGTGTGATATGTGTGTATTCATATAATTTATACTTTTTCTCTATTTTCTTCCTTTGTTGTGAGCTAAGATTCTCTGCTTTTGTGACTAGCGCTCCTGAATACTAATCCCTGAATTTAATTCACCAAAAATTGTCAAAAATAATAATCATATGGGGAAAGAGAGAGTGATAGAGGGAGAAGAACAAATAATCAGGCAAAGGCAGTACTGTGAATTATTAGGGTCTTATTAATAAGATTATGTTAGTCTAGAGGAAATGACCGTAAGTACCATCAGTGAGCCCAGTTGGTCTTTACTGACCGCTAGACACATCCCTGAGTTCTGTTCTTAGTCTCCAACTGTATGATGACTACTGTCTGGAAGTATTATCTGAACAACTAAAGTCACTTAATGGAAAAGGAATATGTCTTTAGAGAAGCAACAGTAATTTTTCTATCTGATTAAAAAGCAATGTTGACTGTCTGGAAACCTCAGTCATATTTGTAAGCAGAAAAGCATTGGCTATTCAAAGTGGATGACGTAAAGAGATGAGCAGAAACTTTGGCGATAGGTATACCTGGATTTAATTCTCACTTCTACCA
This sequence comes from Mesoplodon bidens, assembly GCF_964165515.1. Lineage (NCBI taxonomy): Eukaryota > Metazoa > Chordata > Mammalia > Artiodactyla > Ziphiidae > Mesoplodon > Mesoplodon bidens. The sequence continues at coordinate 310,991 of NW_027672367.1, read as the reverse complement.
CTTGGCAGCTGGATAGCCTTAGGCAAGTTTCATACCTCCCTGAAATTCACTTAATTCAGTCTGTAAAATGGCATAATAACTTATTATAGCATCCTTTTAGGAATTTTAAATCAGTTATTGAAATAAAAGTACACACTATATAGACAAGTATGGATTCCTCAATAGGTGTTGGACCTTTCATTTCTCCAGTATCCCACCCCCATCAAATAAAGAAAAATACTTTTTAAAATTTACGAATATTTCATTATTCCAAAGTTAAAGCCATAAAAATAAAAATAATCAAATGGCCTACGATCATACCATTAGAAGAACAAAAAATAGGTGTTCATGAGAGTTCCAAATTAGAATACAAGTTTTCATTAGGCACCTGTTTATGTATGCTATTCTACTCTTTAAAATAAATAATTAAATTTGAAAGACTTATTTCCTCACTTTTAAGACTTCATTAGTTTACAAATTACATATCGACCTATGCTAAATATTATACCGACCCATGCTAATAAATTCAGTACAGAAAACAAAAAACACTGCACTCAAGCAAACCACATATATATGTGTGTGTGTGTGTATATATATATATATATATATATATATATATATATATATATATATATATATATATATATATATATATATATATAACTTAAATGCATTTATATCCTAGCATGTCCCATAACGCATTGTGGTAACTCACCGGAATACATACAATCAAATATAATGGCAAAAGCACTTAATATAAACAGGGCCAAGGAAACATAGACAGAAGATGAAGAAAAGATGAGGGAAATGTGAACAGGAGGAAGTGTAGTTAATCGAGTTGTATGTTTTGACCTTAAGACTCTCTGTGTGGGGACTTCCCTGGTGGCACAGTGGTTGGGAATCTGTCTGCCAGTGCAGGGGACATGGGTTCAAGCCCTGGTCTGGGAAGATCCCACATGCCACGGAGCAGATAAGCCCGTGTGCCACAACTACTGAGCCTGTGCTCTAGGGCCCATGAGCCACAACTACTGAAGCCCGCGTGCCACAACTACTGAAGCCCCAGCGCCTAGAGCCCGTGCTCCGCAACAAGAGAAGCCACAGCAATGAGAAGCCCGCACACCACAATGAAGAGTAGCCCCCGCTCGCCCCAACTAGAGACAGCCTGTGTGCAGCAACAAAGACCCAACATGGCCAAAAATAAATAATAAATAAATTTATTTAAAAAAAAGATTCTCCGTGGATAAAACAACATGTAAATAATTGGTTACAAAGCCACATTATTTGAAGGTGCCAGACTGCACATTAACAGTCTGACACAAAGGGACAGCACAGGAAAACTATTCAAAGATAGAGATTTTTAAATATTTGCAGTTTGAAACCTTTTAGAGCACGTATAATGAGCTCGACACACATTTCAACACTCAACATGTTAATCACATGTTCAAAGTATGTCTCAAAGTCATTGGAAATAGCTGTTGTCTCTGTCCCTGATATCCAAAACTGATCTGTGATGTGTAAAACTCACGAGGTATTGATATCCACTTTTTGGCATCTGAACAGGAAACAAAGTTGTTTTGCAGTGATAATAAAGAATGAAGTAAATGCAAAAGGATACAAAAGACAAAGTACTGAGGGAATGTATTAACAGAACGAGTCAAACTAAATTCTGGTGAACTGGGGCCTACGATTGTACACACTCCATGGAAATACCCCAGCATAAATACTGGCATAGGAGGAAGGGTACAGCGAAGCCCATCACAGTATAATCCTTTAAAATGTCCCTTTCAAGGTTGGCTCCACTCAACACTGAGTATAGGAAATCTTCCCATCAGGCAGAAACACTGGCTGCCCAATGATTGACCAAGAAATTAACACACTAATGAATAAACGATGCTAATTTATTTCTATCCCTGACAATGGGAAACAGCACACACTCTGTGTCAATGGTATGTCCTCCTTCCCACTTTTCTAAGTGGTAAATTATGTTTTTCCCTTCATTGCTTTATATCATGTGTGGCAGGCATGATGGGAAATGGCTATCAATGGTTCTGTTATTGATTTCTACCTTCCTTTCACTGTGGCTAAAGAAGATACTTTGTATGATTTCAATTTCTTAAAAATGTATTGGTACTTGTATTGTGGCCTAACATATGGTCTTTCCCGGAGAGTGTTCCATGTGTACTTGAGAAAAAGGTGTATTCTGCTGTTGTTGAGTGGAGTGATCTATATACGGCTGTTAGGTTTAGTTGGTTAAATGTGTTATTCAGTCCCCCTACCTCTCTACTGATCTTCTGTCTAGATGTGTTTTCCACTATTGAAAGCAAGGTATTGATCTCCAACTATTATTTTAGAACTATCTATTTCTTCCTTCAATTCTGTCAATGTTTGCTTCACATATTTGGGGGTTGTTTGGTACATATATGTTTATAGGTGTTCTATGTTCTTGATAGATTGAACTTGTTATCAACATATAGTGGCCTCCTTTTCCTCTTGTGATAGTTTTTGATTTAAAGTTTATTTTGTGTGATAGTAACATAGCCATCCCAGATCTATCTTCCTTCCTTCCTTCCTTCCTTTCTTTTTCTGTCTCTCTTTCCTTCTTTTTTGTTACTATTTGCATGGGATATTTTATTCTATGCTTTAACTTTCAAGCAACTTGTGTCTTTTGAAATCAAGTGAGATTTTTGCGGACAGCATATACTTGGATTATGGTTGTTTTTAAAGTCCATTCTGCCAATGTTTATCTTTTCATTGGAGAGCTTAATCCACTTACTTTTTCAAAAATTACTGATGAGGAAGAACTTAATTCTGTCTATTTCCTGCTTGTTTTCTGTATGTCTTATGCATTTTTTGCCCCTCATTTACTCCATTACTGACTTCTGTGCTTAGCCGATTTTCTTGTGGTGAACTCTTGATTCCCTTTTCATTTCTTTTTGCATATGGTCTATTGATATTTTCTTTGTGGTTATCAAGAAGATGACATTTACCATTCTAAAGTTAAAACAATATAATTTCAATTGAAACCAACTTCAGTAGCACACAGAAACTCTGTTCCTCTACAGTTCTGTTCCTCCTCTTTACATTATTATTGTCACAAATTACACCTTTTTACTTTGTGAGCCCAATAACATGGATTTATGATTACTTTATACATTTGTTTTTTCAATCATGTAAGAAATAAAAAGTAGAGCTACAAGCCAATAACACAATACTAGCTTTAGTATTTGCCCATGTATTTATCTTTACTGGAGATTTCTATTTCTTTCTACAGCTTCGAGATGCTGTCTAGTGTCCTTTCATTTCAACCTGAAGGTTCAATTTAGCATTTCTCATAGGGCAGTGGTAGGAAGTTGTAAAATAAATGCCCTCAGCCTTTGTTCATCTGGGAATGCATTAATTTCTCCCTACGTTTTGAAACCAGTTTGGCCAAATATAGAATTCTTGGTGGACAATTTTTTTTCTTTCAGCACTTTAAATATGTCTGGCCTCTTGCTTCCATGGTTTCATATAGGAAATTAGCTCTAATCTTTTTGAGGATCCCTGCTTTGTAACAAATTTCTTTTTTCTTTCTCCTTTGGGAGAAAAGATTCTTTCTGTGTCGTTTGGCTTCTGAGAGTTTGATTATACTGGTTTTTGCTGTGGGGTTCTTTGAGTTTCTCTTAGTCCTGAAATCAACCAAAGATTTATAGCAACCAAACACATAGTGAACCAGGGAAGAGGCAATTTGAAAATGGCAGGAAAGCTTTGTGGCATTTTTACTTGCCCTTGCCCATCCACTGTTAGTGTAGTGATGGTCTTAAAGTGGTGGAGTCTTAATGCAGTGATAGTCTTAAAGTAACAGCAGACCATTCCTAGTATGGGACCCTCAATCCTGCTTCAGGAGGGAGCAGAAGAGACCGTACTCTCAGATTATTATGTGTAGCTGTTCTAACCTGTCTGGGAGCTACCTGAAGGACTGACACAAGATGCTTATCTCTGTCTTAGCTAACTTGGAACACAGTCTGGAAAAGCAGTGGTCAATGCTCAAAAAAAGTGCAAGGTGAACTAACAAAGCACAGATGGCTGGGGCAGAAGACTGTGCATTGAAATACAATAGACCACAGAAGATGCAGGAGCCAAAGTTGGGAGAGATTCTTTGGGAAATTAGAACCTACAAAAAGTACACATATGTCCAGAGAAATTAGGAAAGCCACATGCATACTCGAGATAAGATGCATGTTCTGAAAACACCAGAGGAGTCTCTTAGCTTTTACCATGGGCTGAGCCCTGAACTCAATGCAGGTCAGCTAAATGTTGAAGGAGTGATCCAGCAGTCTGCACAATGGGCAGAGGTGTGTGGTTTTGAGTGTGCATGTGGATGTGCTTGTGTGTATTTATTTTTGTTTGTTTTAGGTGCAGGAATTCAAGGAAATCTCTGTCAAAACATTAGCTGAACATGAACTAAAGGAACAGAGACTTCAGTGCGTACATACGATAAGGAAAATAGTCATTGCAAAAGTAGTTTGGAAAGGTCCCTAAACAAACAGACTACTACAGCCTCCAACAATCAAAAGCCCAGGAAACCCTGGGAAAGTGGGAGAATCTGATTTCCATAGATGCCACATTATACTATTTGAAAGACAAATTTTCAACCAAAAAAATCACAAGGTATACAAAGACATGGAAAAGTATGGTCCATTTAAGAAAACAAATTAATTGATGAAACCATCCCTAAGGAAGCCCAGACATTTCTCCACTGCATATTCTGGCCTCCTTTGTCATAGATTCATTGACCATAAGTGCATGGGTTTCTTTCTGGGCTCTCTATTCTGTTCCAGTGATCGATGTTTTTGTGCCAGTACCATACTGTTTTGATTACTGTAGGTTTGTAGCACAGTCTGAAGCCAGGGAGCATGATTCCTCCAGTTGTGTTCTTCTTTCTCAAGACTGTTTTAACTATTCAGGATCTTTTGTGTTTCCATACAAACTTTAAAATTATTTGTTCTAGGTCTGTGGAAAATGCCCTTGCTATGTTGATACAGACTGCATTGAATCCGTCGATTTCCTTGGGTATGATGGTCACTTTAACAATATTAATTCTTCCAATCCATGACCATGGTATATCTTTCCAGCTGTTTGTGTCATCTTTAATTTCTTGTATCAGTGTCATATAGTTCCCTGGGTACAGGTCTTTTACCTCCTTAGGCAGATTTATTCTTCTGTATTTTATTCTTTTTTACGCAATTGTAAATGGGATTGTTTCCTTAATTTCTCTTTCTGATAGTTCACTGTTAGTGTATAGAAATACAGTAGATTTCTAGATATAAATTTTGTATCCTGCAAATTTACCAAGTTCATTTTTGAGCTCTAATAATTTTTGGATGGTGTCTTTCAGATTTTCTATGGATCATGCCATCTGCAAACAGTGACAGTTTTACTTTTTCCTTTCCATTTTGGAGTCCTTTTATTTATTTACTTTTCTGGTCTGATTGCTGTGGCTAGGACTTCCAAAAGCACCTTCAATAAAAGTGGTGAGAGTGGGCATCCTTGTCTTGTTCGTGAACTTAGGGGAAATGCTTTCAGCTTTTCACCATTGAGTATGTTAGCTATGAGCTTGTCGTATATGGCCTTTATTATGTTGAGGTATGTTCCCTCTATGCCCACTTTCTGGAGAGTTTTTACCATGAATGGATATTGAATTTTTTTCAAAAGTTTTTTCTTCATCTATTGAGATGATCATATGGTTTTTAGTCTTCAATTTGTTACTGTGATGATAAGAGACCTAAGAGAGCTACAGAGGCTAAGTGACCTTTCCTTCCCTGAATGGGTAGGTATCCTTGTTCTGCCTTCTAATTGAGTTAGTATCTGCGTAAAGAACTGCCAGGTGTCATTTAGTTCACAATACACTGTTGTGGCAATATAGAAATGAATTTGCCTAAATCATTTGGCTTTTCTAAATTATAGTAAAATGAATATACTGAATGAATACTTCAACTTAAGGAAATGTTCTTAAAAATATATTAATGTAGGCACTTCAGCGGAGAATTGAAAACAAAACAAATAATTCAGGTAAAATTAAAGTACACTCAGTTGTATCCAGTTTCCTCTTGTAAATCTCTCTTTTTCATTTGAGTGGACAGTCACTGGAGAATATCTGACTTGGGGCTAAGGAAATCTAAGCCTTCTTGGCCACACTGTATTCTCTTATGTCGTTTAATAAAGACACCAGTTGGGTTGCTGAAAAAATAGTGGGAAAAATCAATGCCTCACATCCAAAGGGCAGCTCTTGAAAATATGTGGATTGTTGTAGTCATTTTGCTCTTCTGGCCTCAGAAGTTCTAATCTTAACCTTAGCCCCTCATGCAGAGAGACTTTTTAAACCAATTTGCACATTACTCATTATGTGACTGTTGAATAAGAGAAACCCAGCTCTTTTCCTGTGCTTTCAAGCAGTTATCTTCTTCAAAACTTTGTTTGGATTGTTATACTTTAATCTTGCTGGCAAGGGACTTATGGGAAGGTTCTTATCGTTTGAAAGTTTGGTGCCAGTATCTGCAAAGAAAGAAGAAAGTAAAGAAGGAAAGGTGTGTTTATCAAACATCCCAATAGTGAAGGTGTGTGAACGCAACTTTTGAAAAAGTGAATCTGTCAGAGTTTAGCCATATTATTACATTTTATATTATTCATTGAACATAAATAATTATCAGTGAATCCTTTCTAGATTTTCTAGTTTCCCAAAGTTCCCTGTATTCACATTCTAAGGTGAAAAATGGTATTTTAAGTCACTGCTCTCCACCTTATATTATTTATAGTCACTCCTCATGACCTCTTCCTTCAAAGAAACGTGATCCTGAGAAGTGTCCTTTGTTTGTCTTTGTGGAATAAGTGATGGGGATGCATCCTGGAGACCTGTGAGATGTTTAAATTGTGGCCTAATGAAACTAGGATGGAGAGTTCTGGAAAGATCTGGAAAGATGGCTGGTAGAGTGTGGTCAGATGTGGGAGAAGAGACGTGTACAGAGAGAGGGAGAGGAAATTTTCAGAGGGAGATAAACAAATAATTCAATAAGTTTTGTTGTGTGGTGTGGGATGCAAGCCTTTCTCTCCCCCTTTCCTTCACAATCTCTTTGTTAAAGACTGTGTTTTTCATTAGTTTTACTAAGATAGGATTTGCCGCTTTGTTTGGATACTGAGAATGGACCCATGGAAACAGTTACATTTGGGTTATCTCTAACTAGCTTTAATGAAGAACATAAATATTGGCCACACTATCTATGCACATGCTATCACCATGCCTTTTTTGTTCTCTGTTCATATATCTAAGTCCTCTTCTTTGAGGTCAATCTCAAATCTCATCTGAAATGTACATTTATTGATAGATTCAACCCATAATGAACTGTCCCTTCTTTGTGCTCCTTAGGCTCTGATTATTTATAAAAACTCATTTTTGAACTTAGACACTGTCCAATATGATATATTAGTTATTTCATCCGCATATGTTATATCCTCAACACAGTTATAAGCTTTTGTGGGGCTGGGATCATACATTCTGTAATTTTTCTCAGTACTTACACTTACTTTGATAGAAAGCGCATTCATTCATCTAAACATCATTTATTGAGTGTTAATTAAATGTCTCAACTCAGTCAATATTGTTTGAATGAATGCATGCATGAATGAGGGAATATGCAATAGGTAGCCTAATGTACCGCCTGATGTGAAAAAACCAAAAGCATAAACACAAAAGCAAGCCAAAAAGTGGCCCAGGACTTTCTGTAAAATATCCTGCTTTTGCTGGATGAGGCCATGAAAATCAAAATGCTCCTGAAAGGTCTTAAGAGCTGACCAAGAATAGTAAACAATTGAAATTTTCTCAGGCTTATTCAACCCTATCACTGGACACATTTATACCTCTCAGGAATGTTATTAAAAGAAGAGATTAATAAAGCTTTTATAGATGAGTTGATAAATCTCTAAATATTTAAATCTTCATTTCCTCCTAGGTTTCTCTAGTTTGGGTTTCCAAAAGATTTCAAGAAACCACAGGATAATTAAAAAATTAGACATTATCTTTCTTACCTTCATGTTTTTTGATGGTAAACACATTTTATTTTCTCCATAGTGCTGCCCAATTTCCACCAGTACAGTTCTTAAGTGAATTTTGCTCTGGATGGTAGGATATATAAGATGTAAATGAATTGTTTGTATATGTTTTAGAATTCTTCAAAAGGGCCTGGCCATGGGAATGCATTGAATCTTACTTAAATAAGTAAAGGAACTTCCTCAGAATTATTATTTTGTTCTGGTTAGGATACTCTCTGCCCTGGTTTGTTAAAATTTCCCTCTAGAGTGGTTTTAATTTTGTTTCTGATAGGGTCCTAGGATTTATTGCCACACCCATCCTGCATCTGGTTTTCTTTGAATTCCTCTCCTTGCAGTTTCTGATTCATACAGGGCCTTACAGGTTAGTGACAACCTGGCCATCACAACTCTGGGAAGGACAGGCCTACTTTTCAGAGGTGTTGATGTTTTCTGTACCTGAAGGTTTTCAAGAGATATCAATCTTCCTCACCACCTCCCTTGGCCCTCTTAATGGACTAAGCAGTTCCTCATGAAAGTTCTGTAGGATATCTGTACTAACTTCTCCATATTGTTCCATCCTGAGTCTAAATTCCTGGCCTCAAGGTAATGTTAGATTTCTAGCTCCAGCCCCTATGTACATAAGGCCTATACTAAGGAACGGAACCCATACACATCAGTCTGCTCTTATTTCTCTGTTACTTTCTAAAACATGCAGGTGTTCCTTTCTTTCTTTTAATCTCAGCTATGTGCTTTTAACATTTTGAAAACTGACCCAGAATTTACATGTGTCTCCAGTAAGAGTACATTAAATTGAGCTTAGTCTGCTCTTCTACTGGCATATTTGAGATCCAAATAATTTGCTACTTAACTGGATTCAGTTACCTGTATATTTCAGGCACCTAAAACTCACCATGTTCCAAATTTCCCCCTTTATAGTTAGTAATTTTCTTGGGAATCTGGATAACATTAGATGGAATAAAGTTAGTGAGTGGCCCAGGATTGCCTGAAATTTTGTTTGTCAGAGTGGCCAGGGAAAGTTAAGCAAAGAAGCAAACCAAATGAAAAACAGAATCACATTATTATGGCTGAGACAAGATTCCATGCAGAACTCTCTGTAGAGCTGGGTTGGGTCATAACTTATGCCAGAGCTCTAGGTGGGGTTGACACCATCTCATGCCAAGCTCTCAGTTCTGGGCTGACGTCATCTCTGGTCCACTCTATGGAGTGGAAACTTTGGAGGAATGGCCAATGTGTTCCACAGTGTAGGAAGAGGGAAACTGTGAACGTTACTTTCTAAATTGTGGAGGAACTAACCACTGTAAATGTGCCTTGAACTATGGTGTTTAATTTGACCAGTCAGATCAATGATTTTCCCCTTGAATGAAATGCTGCTACGTATATGAGCAGAAAAACAAAACTGGTATAAGGAATAGATAGCTAGTGGGAAGCAGCCGCATAGCCCAGGAAGATCAGCTCTGTGCTTTGTGACCACCTAGAGGGGTGACATAGGGAGGGTGGGAGGGAGGGAGATGCAAGAGGGAAGAGATATGGGGACATATGTATATGTATAACTGATTTACTTTGTTTTAAAGTGGAAACTAACACACCATTGTAAAGCAATTATACTCCAATAAAGATGTTTTTTAAAAAAAACTAGTATAAGGAGATGGAGAGACTGGGAGTCTTATTTTCCCAGCAATTAACTTTTCCTCGACCATGACCTTCCCTTTGAGTCTCCTAGACCTTGGGGATGATCGCAACCCCTTGGGTTGGGTGATGGCAACCCCATCTTCACTAGAACCTCTATAGTTAACTTTGATTTTTCCCACTCCGTCTATCCATCCCATGTATGCAGTCAGACATTTGATCTTGGACTTTTACTGACAAAATATCATTGAATGTAGCCATTTCTTTTCACTGCCACTGCTACTGCTTTTGTCACTGCCTTAACTAGGGCTTTATCTTTAAGTTCTTTATATAAATATATAAATATCTATATATAAATAAAATATACAAATAAATAAAATGTAATATTAATTCTGATGATTTTAAAGTCTTTTCTTGATAAAGACTTTTCCTGATAAATATACACAATATCTTATATAAATATTTGTGTATTATCTGTTCTTTTCTTAGAATTTTAGTCATATGATTCTATCTCTTGGTATGTCTAGAACTTTTTGATTGAATGCTGACTATTTTATTTGGCTTTTAAAATTTTTCTCAGTGGAAATGTTGTTTTGCTTCAAAATATTTTACTCTACCTGGAAGTAGCAAATCTTCAAATTACAATTTTTTAAATACTTTCAAATATCAATACTATAGGTGTCACAAAATCTAGAAAAATGACATTTGAAAATTAACTACTGCCAGATGTGTCTCTATAAAACTTTTTCCCCACTCTTGTAGCTATATATTCTTTAACTGCCTCCTCATATGACAGTTTATGTGTTTTAGAAATAAAATTGTAAGAAATAAACTTTGTAGTTTATAGACATAGATTTCTTTTCACATGGTTGATTAGAGTTTGCTTTTAGTTATTAATAGTTTAGAAAAGTTTATTTCAGCGTCACAATTTATTATTGATAATGTCGCATTAATGTTCAATGTTAACTTTGAGAAAACCTCTATGGATTACTTGCTCATAAATATTTACTATTATAAATGCATTACTGATTTCAGTACTGCTATAGGTTTGTGCATTACAGGAATTCTGATAAAATACTCATTGACACCATTCCATTACACACATTATTGATGGGGTATATTCTTTTATTTCTTTATTTATTTATTTATTTTTGACTGTGTTGTGTCTTCATTGCTGTGCGCAGGCTTTCTCTAGTTGCAGAGACTGGGGGATACTCTTTGTTGCGGTGTGAAGGCTTCTTATTGCGGTGGCTTCTCTTGTTGCAAAGCACAGGCTCTAGGCACACAAGCTTCAGTAGTTGTGGCTCGCAGGCTCAGTAGTTGTGGCTCACGGGCTGTAGAGCAAAGGCTCCATAGTCGTGGCACACGGTCTTAGTTGCTCTGCACCATGTGGGATCTTCCCGGACCAGGGCTCGAACCCGTGTCCCCTGCATTGGCAGGTGGCTTCCTAACCACTGTGCCATCAGGGAAGCCTCTGGAGTATATTGGCTTTTTTTTTTTTTTTGCGGTATGCTGGCCTCTCACTGTTGTGGCCTCTCCCCGTTGTGGGGCACAGGCTCCGGACATGCAGGCTCAGTGGCCATGGCTCACGGGCCTAGCCGCTACGTGGCATTTGGGATCTTCCCGGACTGGGGCACGAACCTGTGTCCCCTGCATCGGCAGGCAGACTCTCAACCACTGCACCGCCAGGGGAGCCCTGGAGTATATTCTTGACAGAAGGAAATTTCCGTTTTGACTAAGCATTGAAGAAAACTGAATCTTTGACTTATCTTTCACATGCCTGATGATTGAAATAATTTTCCACAGAATAACTTCTGGTTTTATACTTTTCAGTTCTTTTTTCTTCTTCACATGCACATGCTTTGAGAGCTGTGAAGTGCAAGACATGGCTATATTGTAAGGTGGTTTTTGTCCTTATGCTTCTGTGTCTTGTGCTAGTTAAGTCAGTAGAGTAGTCAGTAAGAGTACTGGAAGTTATTCCTGTAATGGGATATTATATAGTCAGTTACATATGGTGGTGTCTGAAAATCACATAATAGCCTCACTTAAAACATCTCCTTAGCCAGATTTCAAAAAAGTCTGTGACCAATCCAATATGATCCAACATAGCAGAATATGATAGAAGGAAAATTGACAAAGAAATAGACGCTGGACTTACCTGATGGAAATAAAAATATCTCACTTTTGACAATTTTCCAAAAACCTATAATTACATGAACTAATTTCTAGGGTTCTTCGTAGGACCTAAAAAGGAACCCATAGAGTTGTGGAACAACAATAGTAGCTACTGCGATGAGAAACCCGGGCACCGCAACAAAGAGTAGCCCCCGCTCACCGCAACTAGAGAAAGCCTGCACGCAGCACTGAAGACCCAACGCAGCCAAGATAAAAATAAATAAATAAAAATAAATAAATTTATCTTTTAAAAAGTAATACTCAGGTTTGAGGCATGAGAAATTTGATGAGGAGAAATTAGCTCATGTTTGCAGAACTTTTAAAATATCAAACTCAGTCTCTAAGATTTTAGCATTCTATACAACATCGGTTACTTATTAGTGGTTTGGGAAGGCCAATTTAAAATTTTCTCATCTTACTGTATTGAAATTCATGGCCCTAATGTTTTCCACGTTGACTATATGAATGATGAAGAAAAGTCAGTCATGTATTTCATTTCCAACTGGACAGAATACAATATTTTAAAAAGTGTTTGGCCTACTGACTTTTGATTTCTTCTAAGGCAAATGGATAGGTAATTTTTATTCCCTGATTAGGAGAAAAATGGTGGAAGAGGGCAGGGTTAAGAATTAAGATTTCAAGAGCATGAGAGGTAGATGGCCAACCATAGTTCCTAAGGTTCGGTGCCTGTAACTGTTGCCGCTGCTTAAGCGTGCCAAAGCAGTGGTACGGCTGCTGCGCTCGTGTTTGGTACCACTAGAAACATTCTTGCCAGTAGTGGCGGCAGCGGGACTCAATTACTCCCTTTTTTCACTCTCTCCAGAAGCTCCAGATGGCGTCTTCCGTGGGCAACGTGGCCGACAGCACAAAACCAACGAAACGTATGCTTTCCTTCCAAGGGTTAGCTGAGCTGGCACATCGAGAATATCAGGCAGGAGATTTTGAGACAGCTGAGAGACACTGCATGCAGCTCTGGAGACAAGAGCCAGGCAATACTGGTGTACTTTTATTACTTTCATCTATACACTTCCAGTGTCGAAGGCTGGACAGATCTGCCCACTTTAGTACTCTGGCAATTAAACAGAACCCTCTTCTGGCAGAAGCCTATTCGAATTTGGGGAATGTGTACAAGGAAAGAGGGCAGTTGCAGGAAGCAACTGAGCATTACCGGCATGCATTGCGTCTCAAACCAGATTTCATCGATGGTTATATTAACCTGGCAGCCGCTTTGGTAGCAGCAGGCGACATGGAAGGAGCAGTACAAGCTTACGTCTCTGCTCTTCAGTACAATCCTTCTTTGTACTGTGTTCGCAGTGACCTGGGGAACCTGCTCAAAGCCCTGGGTGGCTTAGAAGAAGCCAAGGCATGTTATTTGAAAGCAATTGAGATGCAACCGAACTTTGCAGTAGCTTGGAGTAATCTTGGCTGTGTTTTCAATGCACAAGGGGAGATTTGGCTTGCAATTCATCACTTTGAAAAGGCTGTCACCCTTGACCCCAATTTTCTGGATGCTTATATCAATTTAGGAAATGTCTTCAATGAGGCACGGATTTTTGACAGAGCTGTGGCAGCTTACCTTCGTGCCCTAAGCTTGAGTCCAAATCATGCAGTGGTACATGGCAACCTGGCTTGTGTATACTATGAGCAAGGCCTGATGGATCTGGCAATAGACACCTACAGGCGAGCTATTGAATTGCAACCACATTTCCCTGATGCTTACTGCAACCTAGCCAACGCTCTCAAAGAGAAGGGCAGTGTTGCTGAAGCAGAAGATTGTTATCATACAGCTCTCCGGCTGTGTCCCACCCATGCAGACTCTCTGAATAACCTAGCCAATATCAAAGGAGAACAGGGAAACAGTGAAGAGGCGGTTCGCTTGTATCGTAAAGCATTAGAGCTCTGCCCAGACTTTGCTGATGCCCATTCAAATTTAGCAAGTGTATTGAAGCAGCAGGGAAAACTGCACGAAGCTCTGATGCATTATAAGGAGGCTATTCGAATCAGTCCTACCTTTGCTGATGCGTACTGTAATATGGGAAACACTCTATGGGAGATGCAGGATGTTCAGGGAGCCTTAGAGTGTTATACTCGTGCCGTGCAGATCAACCCTGCATTTGCGGATGCCCACAGCAATCTGGCTTCCATTCACCAGGATTCAGGGAATATTCCAGAAGCAATTGCTTCTTATCGCACTGTTCTGAAGCTTCAACCTGATTTTCCTGACGCTTATTGTAATTTGGCTCATTGCCTGCAGTTTGTCTGTGATTGGACAGACTATGATGAGCGAATGAAGAAGTTGGTCAGCATTGTGGCTGACCAGTTGGAGAAGAATAGGTTGCCTTCTGTGCAGCCTCATCATAGTATGCTCTATCCTCTTCCTCATGGCTTCAGGAAGGCTATTGCTGAGAGGCATGGGAACCTCTGCTTGGCTAATATAAGTGCCCTTCATAAACCACCGTATGAACATCCAAAAGACTTGAAGCTCAGTGACGGTCGACTGCATGTAGGATACGTGAGTTCTGACTTTGGGAACCATCCTACTTCTCACCTTATGCAGTCTATTCCAGGCATTCACAATTCTGATAAATTTGAGATATTCTGTCATGCCCTGAGCCCACATGATGGCACAAACTTCCGAGCGAAGGTGATGGCAGAAGCCAATCATTTCACTGATCTTTCTCAGATTCCATGCAATGGGAAAGCAGCTGATCGCATCCATCAAGATGGTATACACATCCTTGTAAATATGAATGGTTATAGCAGGGGTGCTCGAAATGAACTCTTTGCTCTCAGGCCAGCTCCTATTCAGGCAATGTGGCTGGGGTACCCTGGGACTAGTGGCGTGCTTTTCATGGATTATATCATCACTAATCAGGAAACATCACCTGCTGAAGTTGCTGAGCAGTATTCTGAGAAACTGGCTTATATGCCCCATACGTTCTTTATTGGTGATCATGCTAATATGTTCCCGCACCTGAAGAAAAAAGCCGTCATCGATTTTAAGTCCAATGGGCACCTTTATGACAATCAGATTTTGCTGAATGGCATCGTCCTCCAAGCATTTCTTGATAGTCTATCAGATGTGCAAATAGTCAAGATGAAATGTCCTGATGGAGAAGACAACACAGACAGCAGTAATACAGCTCTTAATATGCCTGTCATTCCTATGAATACTGTTGCAGAAGCAGTTATTGAGATGATTAACAGAGGACAAATTCAGATTACAATAAATGGATTCAGTATTAGCAATGGCCTGGCAACTACCCTGATCAACAATAAGGCTGCCACTGGAGAGGAGGTTCCCCGTACCATTATTGTAACCACACGTTCTCAGTATGGGTTACCAGAAGATGCCATTGTGTACTGTAACTTTAATCAGTTATACAAAATTGACCCATCTACTTTGCAGATGTGGGCAAATATTCTGAAGCGTGTTCCCAATAGTGTACTGTGGCTGTTGCGTTTTCCAGCAGCAGGAGAAGCTAATATTCAACAGTACGCACAAAATATGGGCCTTCCCCCGAACCGTATCATTTTTTCCCCTGTTGCTCCTAAAGAGGAACATGTTCGGAGAGGCCAGCTGGCTGATGTCTGCTTGGACACTCCACTCTGTAATGGCCACACCACAGGGATGGATGTCCTTTGGGCAGGGACCCCCATGGTGACTATGCCAGGAGAGACTCTTGCTTCCCGAGTTGCAGGTTCCCAGCTCACTTGTTTAGGCTGTCTTGAGCTGATTGCTAAAAATCGGCAAGAATATGAAGAGATAGCTGTGAAACTGGGAACTGATCTCGAATACCTGAAGAAAATTCGTGGCAAAGTCTGGAAGCAGAGAACATCTAGCCCTCTGTTCAACACCAAACAATATACAATGGAACTAGAGCGGCTCTACCTACAGATGTGGGAGCATTATGCAGCTGGCAACAAACCTGATCACATGATTAAGCCGGTTGAAGTCACTGAGTCGGCCTAAATAATGACTGTGTGCCCAGGAGAATTACCCCTGTAGCTGAGCCTCAACCTTCTGGGGGAAAGGAAACTACTTTTTCAATAGCATGGTGCAGATGGGTGACAGACAATGATAAGGAATAGCACAGCCAGACTTGATTCCTGCATGATCACGATAGGGAGAGACCCAAGAGATGCGAAACTGCTGTTCCACAAGGAGTCTCCATCGAATTTTGCAGCAGCCAGGTGTCTGGAAGGTCTGGAAGGTAAGTCTGGAAGGTAAGTCTGGAAGGTCTGATCTCCCTTGGTCTTCCAGGGGATGGATGGTTAGTGTGGAAGGGAGATAGAGATTGCCCGGCCGTTTTGTGATTATCACGGATTGATTGAGTCTTCTGAATTAATTTTTTTCTTTCTATTTTGGGTATTGGAGCTTTTAAAAATGTTTGGTTTCAGGTATTTTTATTCATGTGAAGTGTATATGATTCTCTTGAGATAAGGTTTTAGGCTAAAATATTCCTTGTTTTAGTTTCTGAACTCTACCGATAAATGGGGACTTTGCTGGTGTAGTCTTTTTATAGGTTTTATAAACCACTTGAGCCTCTATCAGTCACTTTAGTGTCTGACATAACGTTTGGAACTCTCAGTGCTTTGTTGGTCTGTAGATGATGGCTTCAATTCTTTTTCTGGTCCGTTTCCTTCTTCCCTTCCCCCCACTTTAAAAATTCTCCTGTAACTTGGCTAACAAAATACCAAGTGTGATTCAAAACCTCCCAGAGTGTTTCTCTTCAACACATCATCTGGTGCCAAATGAAGATTGTTAGGAGTGCTTATTAATTATGAAGGGCACAGTTGTGGTACTGTCACTGACGATAATAATAATGGATTTTTGGCCTAGAGTTTTGACCTATTTCACCAGTGTTTTACCATTGACTGCCCCTCTATGCTGCTTCCAAAAGTGAGAGTGTGTGATAAGATTTTTACTTTCATTTCTAAAGTTTGTTTTTTTTAGGTGAGTCCTGTTCTTCCTTTTTCTTTCAGCAGAAATGAAATCCCAGGTAAGTATAAGTATTCAAATATTTGATCAGTAAGTCACAGTTATCTCCAGTACATTAAATAACTTTCATCAAAAAACATGTTATAGGTGAAAAGCTCTGAAGGACCAGCTATGTATATGATAATTATGTTTCAGGCCTTCTAGGGTATTATATATAATAACTTGTCTTCTGGTCGTGGTCTTGAAGTCTTTATGGATTCAGCCTCAGTAGTAGCGAACTGCACTGCTACTTGGTTTGGAGTACAAATTAGACTTTAGCCCTCCTGGAGGTTGAGTTTTTGGTATTGAAAACCATAGGAATGAAATTATTGTATTTCATCAAAGGATCGAGGGCTTGAGGCTTAAACAAGCCAACATATGTGTGGGAAGCAGTCAGCCTTGAGAGCAGGCTACGGACATGCCAGGCATGCCGCCGCTGCTCGAAGGGACTGTCCCTACTTGTTCCCCTCCTTGTTCCATTCCACGGGAGATAAATCACCAGGGCCCAGAAATCAGAAAGAATGTAAAATGAGACAAGCCAATCTGTCTCCACCCTGCACGTGCAGGTTATTTTGGATGATTCTGGGTTTATGGGTTTTCTGCCAGGGAAGTTAACCTTGAGCCGAGACAGTCATTAGATAATGTAAACCACCGTCTGGCAACCTTCCCTTTTCTAGTCTATATAATCTGCAACTGTAACATAATAAAACTTGCCTTGCAACCATCAGTTGTCTTGGTCCTTCTGACCCCATTCGTCGGTGCTACTTCAGTTCCTTACCCCGTCCCTTCTGACCCTGGGCGGTGAAATCCTCTTTCTGAGGCTGGTCCGTGACACATATGAATATGTTTTTGTCTTGCTGTACTACACATATTCTGTCTAGTAACAGATATTTTGTCTGCTATTAGTGTTTTAGATTATGTCTTTCCAAAGCGCTGAGGCAGTGCACCTATTTTGAAGTTGTAGCTGATGCCTGAACGTATCCTAGCTGACAAATTATTGATTAATAAAAACATGAATTTCTGAAAGATTTGTACTGTTAACCAAAATCTGGGCAAGGAGTCTCAAATGTAATTCTTAGCCAGAGTTACATGTTAATGAACCATTTAACAGTGTAAATCAAGGAACATCAATGTAGGGATTTCTTTTCATTTATTTCTTACCTGCTTGAAATATCAGTTAAAGGTTGCCAGCTTGGTTGCAGATGAACAGACATTTGAAGTTCCCCGAACTACTTAATGTGGAATAGGATAGTAGACTTCCAACGCCCTCAAGGCTGTGACCTTGCAGCCATTTTACATAGCACATCATCCTCCTATAGGGATGAACCTTTCCCTGGCCCGAAAAGTAGCCACTCCGTTGAAGCTTTGCTTATTGTAACAGGCTTTTGTTTCCAGGTTACATGTCTGTGGAAGACTTAATTCTGAATAGAGATATAGATATTACTGGAAACTAATTGTTTTTGCTATTATACTCTGCTTTATCAAAAAAGTAAAACATTTAAATTGTGCTACAAAAATTCAGATGTTGTCTTGCAATATTTAAACAATAAATGAATGAATTGCCCTTTAAAAAAGAATTAAGCAGTTAGTTAAGCTGTTGGTCCCACATCAGACAAATTATCCTTATACCTTCTGTCAATTTTGTTAACAGAGGCTGTTATTTTATTAATCCTTATGATCCCGTGATTCTTTCTTTCATGTTTCGGGGCACAGCAGGTGAGAGAGTGGGTTTGTTAAGCTGGGTGGGTTTATCCTTCTTTTATGCGTTTATTCAATTTTATGTTCATTTACTTATTGTATACATATGGCAATAGAAGCTGCTAAGGCAATCATTGCTATTCTGCAAAACAACAAGGCACAGAAGCAGATGTCTTATTTCCGAGATTTCTCCCCCCGGGATTATTATGATTAAAGATCCTTTCCCCCCACTCCCTGGAGAGAACAAGGGGCTGCTTGCTGGAGGATTTTTAATGACTTGGGGAAAGGCTCAAATATCCCCCCATTATGGTAATCCACCCCAGGGGCAAACCCCACAAGAATATTATGAATTTATTTTATTTTTCTATCCTTGCAAAGGTAATACTCAGCTCATTAGAATATGAAAACTATACTGTCAAATTTCAGAATTACATGGATGAAGAAAATCACCAAAGTGGCATCATATCATGTGTGTTATAGTTGTATTTACTATATTGACTATATTAAATATGTTGTGTTAACAATGTATTGTATAACTATATATTGAAAAGGCAAAATGCTGTAACGTATTTCAGAGAAAATAATTATGTTGGCCAACCCCAAATTGTACATTGTAGACGGGTCCTAGGAAAAGAAGATTTAATTCATAGTGAACAAGAGGTTAGCTTCTGTTTTCAGCCATGTGCTATTTCAAGAATTAAACATCATGAATAATACAGGATATAAGAGGAATAGTCTAAAGATGGAAAAGCACATTTTGATTAGGAAAGAGAATTTAAGGCTTAAGTCTTTTTTTTTAAGGAAAACTGCCTTATTACTATGAGATAAGAAAATTGTTTCCTTCTTTTCTTCCTTGCTTTCTTCTTCTTTTTTTAACCTTTTTAATTTTGGATATTTGACCTCTAAGCTGAGATGACTGAAAATGCCTCCTCTGGGCATTAACCTTTTTGAAAGACCTTTTCCCCCTCCCTGAGGGCTATTTGTCTCTTGGAGGCTTTGTCTACATTACTCCTCAAGAGGCAAGCATTTGTCCTTGCACTAAATGCTGACATCTCCTGATAAGAGGGAAGCTGCAGAGTAGAAGAATTGAAGGTCAGTATGTTGATATTGGTCTCAAGCGCACTGATGTACATTTGTGTATTGGGGAAGGGGAGTGAAGCTTGAGAGTGGGCCAGTGGGGAGGGGTAAATATTTTGTGATGCTGTCTACCTATGGGCTTATAAAGTTTACGGCTGCATTAGGAGGACAAGCATTACCATTAGCATGAAAAGTAGGGCAGACCTCAGTTGCAAAAGCTTCTAGCCATACACATAGGGCAATACGTAAATGATACACCTTATTGCATTCACCCATTCACCCTCCCCTGTTCACGCTAATTGGAAATTTCCATCCATTTCAGAGAAGTAACACAACTATCAATCATTTTCCCTGGCACGAATCTTCCAGGAGAAAGAAAATGCAATACACCTAGCGACAGAGCTCACGCACTAGTAGTCCATGTGTCTTAGATTTAATATCTGATGACTAGCTGCATTGAAGCCAAGAGGTGGTTCACAAAGTTGCTGCACATTAGAATCACCTGGGGAACTCTGAGACCTTCCCGTGCCCAGGCTCCTCCCTAGACCTACTGAATCAAAATCTCTGGGGCTGGGACCCAGACACCAATGTTTTTCTTCAAAGCTCTTTAGGTAATTCAAACGAGCAGCAAAGCTTGAGAACCAGCCCAATAATGGGAACAAACTTATTTCACACAGATAAAGTGGGGCAATTCATATGTTAAAAGAACGTGAATATATGTATATATTTCTTTTTTTCACTTTATTCTGTTTGTATTTCAAATAGGCTTTTTTTTTTCCTTCTGCAAAAAGCATTATTGTTTCCATTTGGTCCAAGGCTTGGGAGAGGGCTCCAGGGCGGTTACAAAGCTGCCTAGTGGCTGCAGAGCGGGGCTTCAGGCAGAAGCTCTGACGCCAGAGGGTCTCCTCAGACGCGGCTGGACTTCAGAGACTCCTGTTTGGCTCGAGGGTGAGCCTTTCAAAGAGATACTCGCCCAGCACAGCCTGCGGACCAGCCAGCCTGCGGAGGTTGGTCAGGTGGTCTCCCATCTTCTGGATGAGTTTTACCTGCTCCTCCAGGAAGCGGCTCTCCAGGAAATCACAGAACTGGGAGTCTGCACGGGCAGGACCCAGGGCGCGCAGATCCGTTAGTGCCTGGTTCAGATTCTTCTCCCTAAGAATGGCGGCTTCCACAGCATCCTGGGTTTTACCCCACTCATCCTGAGAAGGCTTCTGCGCATCCTGGAAGAGGGCGCGGCCGCAGCACTGGTTTTGCATTTTCAAGAGGCGCTGGGCGCCCTCACACTTCTCCTCAGCCAGTTGGCGAAAAATGTGGCCCATACTGTCCAGAGTCCCATTGTTGCTGTCGAAATAGATGCTCAGAGAGAGGTAAGTGTCCACAGATGCATGTTGAACAGGCGGTGGACGGCGGCCTCCACCTCGGTGGAATAATTCTGACGAACCTGTGAACTCGTGGTTGATCAGTGATAAGGAGCTAAGCTCAAAAACTGGTGTTGGCCTGTCCTGGAGGCTGAGGATAGCTGAGTGTCTGATTCCAAAGGTTGCGAAAGGAAGAAAGGTTGGAAGGTGGTCGGGGGCTGGAGCAAGGAGCGTCCCTGGGTCTGTTCATTCCAAACACTGTTGAAGCAAAAGACAGATCTGCAGGACTGCCGAACGCACTGCCTCAAATAGGCTTTGATATAAATGAACAAGAAGTCCAAGCAAGGACAAAACTTACCCTTCCTCCCACCAAAATAGCTGGTGATACTAGAATCTAGATCTGGGAAAGGATTCTTCCATTGCTTTCTTAACATTCCAAGCCACTAGAGCAGTGGTTCTCAAAGTATGGTCACCTTGTAACTAAGCAGTACCCTATGGGGCCTTCCTAGGACAGACCCATCCCCCATATCCTCTATTGTAGTTTCTCTCTGAAGTACTCAGATAATAGTATCTCAGGCATATTTCTTGAGTTTTCAGATGCTAAAAACCACCACCCAATGGAAGAAATGAACTCCTTGATGATCATGAGCACGTAGCCCCCAGACCCTCTGGCACCTAAGGATGGATAATGTTACCTGCCTTGTGGCCTCAACATCAGCCAATCAGAGGATTGTGCACGAGCTGATCACATGCCCTGGGATGTCCCTCCCTCACCTGGCCTTTAAAAATGCTTTGCTGAAATCCTTTGGAGATTTCAGGGGTTTTGGAACACGGACCACCCCTCTCCTTGCTCGATCCTGCAGTAAACCTTTCTCTTCTCCAGACTCCAACCTTTAGGTTTGTTTGGCCTCACTGTGCTTCAGACACACGAACCTGCATTCGGTAACAACCTGACCAGCTTTACCAGCGTCCCCTGATAATGTGTCAGATATTCAAGTTTTAGGGCCCTATCCCAGCCCTATGGAATCAGCAACTCTAGTGGGGCTCAGTGATCTCTGTTATAACTGGCCCTCCAGATGATTTTTATTCACCTTAAAGTTTGAAAATATCTGCATTGTCAGCTGCCAAAGCGTCCACCAGCAGGTGAAGGGGAGTGACGCCTGGAAAAGATAGGGAGTAGCCAAGGCAAGTACAGCAGCATTTGCCGTGGTAGTAATGGAGAATGCCTTTTCTCCACTGGTTGGCACAGACTAGTATCTGGGAGCAGTGGCAGGGTTATTTAGGATACTTTACAATTCAATGTAGAGTGACCGCTGTCCTGGTTTGCCAGGGACTTCCCCTGTGTGAACACTTAAAATCTCATCCTGGCAAACCCCTTAGCCCTGGATTTGAAAAACTTAGGGAATAACATGAAATTTAGGGGAAACATGATCTAGGATTTGGGCAAGTCACAAGTGCTAATTAAAGCTAAGCAAGTATGGACAACATCTAGCCTTCTTTACCCCTTTGTGGGAAGGTAAATCTGATTGGGTGAAAGGACTTATTGTTAAGAAATCTTTGTAGAAACATCCCCTTCTGCTTAGTCCGCTGGTTCTCAGTTCTGGCTAGACACTGGCATCGTCTGAGGAGATTTAAAGTTATTTTATTGGTCTAGGATGACCAACAGTCAGTGTGAGGGTTTTTAAAAAGTGCTTCAGATGATTCTAATATGCAGCCAAATTTAGGTGCCACTGCTTAAGCTTTTGAACCACTGCTCCTTTTTTCACCTCATCTTCCTATGAGAATATCCAACTGTAGTTGAGGTGTGTTGTTTTTTCTTTTTCTTTTTTTAACTCTCTTATTATAAGATTTCCTGTCTTAAATAAGATTGAATGTACAGAAAATCCTGCTAGTCCATCTGGTATAGCTAGATACTTAGGATAATATCGTTAAGATATATACCATTTAAGTACTGTGACTGGCCTTTTTAACATTAACATATGCATTGAATTAGTACAATCTCTTTTGAAGTTGTCATGTTGGGGAGCTATACCTGTAATCTGCTGCCATTGCTAATTATCTGGACACCTCTTATTAGGAATTGTTTTAAAAAATCTTTAGGGATTAAAACCAAGAGTGCTGTATTATTTGTACTGGGACCACAAAAACCTCACAAAGTTTCCCCACTGTACCTTCTACCCCCATCTCTAACCCTTGGCAACTTCTAATCTGTTCTCCATCTCCACAGTTTTGTTATTTTAAGAATAATATGTAAACATAATCATGAATTACTTAATCTTTGGAGATTGGCTTTTAAAAATTTTTTCTTCAGCATCATTCCCTTGAAGTTCATTTTAATGTTTGCATATATTAATAATTTGTTCCTTATCATTGCTCGGTAGTATTCTATCATAAGATTTTATCTCAATTTGTTTCAACATTCATCCATTGAAAGACATTTGGGTAGTTGCCAGTTATTGGCTATTATAAATAAAACTGCTATGAACATTTATGTGTAAGTTTCTGTGGGAACTTAATTAAGTTTTTGTTTCTTTTGGATAAATGCTCAAGAGTACAATTACTGCATTGTAGGGTGAATCTACTTTTAGGATTAAAAGAGACTGTCAAGCTGTTTCTCAGAGTGGCTAAACCATTTTATTTTCCCACCAGTGACGTGATATAACTTTTCTACGTACTCACCAGCATTTGATGTTGTCACTATAATTTTAGTTATTCTCTGATATCTCATTATGGTCTTAATTTGCATTTCCCTAATGCTAATGATGTTGAGCATCTTTTCATGTGCTTCTTTGCCATGCGTATATTCTCTTCCATGAAATGTCTGTTCCTGTCTTCTGCCTATTTTCTAGTTGGATTTTTTTAAGTTGTTTGGAGAGTTCTTTGTATATTATAGATACAAGTCATCTGTCTCATATGGGATTTTCAAATATGTTTTCCCACTGTGTAATTTGAGTTTTCATCCACTTAAAAGGATCTTCTATGAAGCATTTTTAACTCATTTTGATGAGATCCAATTTATCAGTTTTTGCTTTTATTGATCATACTTTTGGTGTCAAGTCTAAGAATTATTCACCTAGTTCTAGATGCCAAAGATTTTCTCCTATTTTTTTTTCTAAAAATGTCCTGCTTTTACATTTAAGATTATGATCCACTTTGATTTAATTTTTGTGTAAGGTGTGGAGGTTTAGGTTAAGGTTCATTTTTTGTTTGTTTTTGTCGAGGGATGTCCAACTGTTTCAGTACCATTTTTTGAAATGTCTATTCTTCCTTGATAGCTTTTGCACTGCTGTCAAAAACAGGTTAAATGTATTTATGTCAGTCTATTTCTGGGTTCTCTATTCCATTCCATTGATCTATGTATCTACCCTCCAAAATTACTGCAAAGTCTTGAAATTGGGTGGATTAATTCCTCCCATTTTAATCTTCCTTTACAAATTGTTTTAGCTATTCTTCAGCCTCTTCTTACCATATAAATCTTAGAAAAAGCTTGTCTATATCCGCAAAAACCTTGAGGGCATTTTAAGAGTAATTGTGTTAAGCCTCTTAACTTGGGGAGAATTGACATCTTTATTATGTTGTGTTTTCTAATCCATGAACAAGGTATGTCTCCCTATTTGTTTGGGACTTTAAATTTTTTCTTCATCAGCATTTTGTAATTTTCAGTATAGAGGTCCTATAAATGTCTTATTGGGCTTGTATTTAAGTATTTATTTAGGTCAGTTGTAAATGGCATCACATATTTTAATTTAAGCTTCTACACATTAGTTATTAATATATAATGTGATAAAATTGTGTTGATCTTGTACTCTAAAACATTTACAAACTAATATTATTTCTCAAGCTTTTTGTGGATTCCTTGGTATTTTCTCCATTTAGATTATCATGTCCTCTTCAGACACAGACAGTTTTACTTTTCCTTAGGCAATATAATAGGATATATTACTCTTCAACATTCAGTAGGATATATTCCTTCCTATTCAACATAGTAGGAATAGTCCTTTTATCTTTTAAATGAACTTTTTAAAAATTTAACTTTTAAATGTATGTATTTATTTATTTTTGCTTTATTTTCTTACTAGAACCTCCAGTAATATATTTAATAAAAGTCGTGGGAGCAGATATCCGTGCCTTGTTTCTGATCTTACAGAGAATGCATTCAGTCTTTCACAGTTAAATATAATGTCGGTATAGGTTGTTTGTAGATCATCTTTATGAGTTTCAGTATGTTCCTTTTCTATTCCTAGTTTGCTTGGAGTTCTTTCTTCTTCTTTTTTTACAATCATGAATGAGATTGGATTTTGTCAAGTGCTTTCTCTGCATTATTGGATAGGATCACATGACTTTTCCCTTTAATCTATTGGATATGGTGGATAATATTGTTTGATTTTCAAATATTTAACCAACTTTGCATAACTAGAATAAATGCCACTTGGTCATGGTATATTATTCTTTTTATATATTTCTGGATTTAATTTGCTAATATTTGGCAGAGGATTTTTACAGCCAATTTCATAAAAAATATTGGTCTGTAGTTTTCTTCTTTCTATCATATCCCTGTCCGGTTTTGGTATCAAGGTAATACTGGCTTCATAAATTTAATTAGGAACTGTTCCTTCTACTTCTATTTCTTATCAAATCATGTAAAATTGGTGTTAATTCTTTATGTCTTGGGCAAAAGTGAAACATCTAAACCTGAATATTCCTTTTGGGAGTTTTTAAATGAAAAACCAGTGTTTCTAATGGTTACAGGAAAATTGAGATTATCTATTTCATCTTGGCTGAGTTTTGGTAGTTTTGAGTGTAGAAGCATTGGCCCATTTCACCTACATTTTTCAATTTATAGTGTAGACTTGTTCATAACAACTTGTCCCTTATTAACCTGCAGGATATGCCATGGTATCCCTGGTTGCATTTCTGATATCTGTGGTTTGTGCCATCCATCTTTTTATCTTTATCAGTCTTGCTAGATCTTTATTGATTAGATTGTTTATTTCCAAGAACCAGCCTTTTGTTTCATTGATTTTCCCCCCCTATTTTCCTGTTTTCAGTTTCATGGATTTCTATTTCATCTTTATTATTTCCTTCCTTCTGCTTGTTTAGTGTTTT
Source organism: Mesoplodon bidens (assembly GCF_964165515.1). NCBI lineage: Eukaryota > Metazoa > Chordata > Mammalia > Artiodactyla > Ziphiidae > Mesoplodon > Mesoplodon bidens. Next base: position 284,909 of record NW_027672367.1, on the reverse strand, counting down.
TTCCTCTTCCCTTTTTACTGTTGTAATATAGAAAATTAGATTATTGCTTTGAAACACTTTCTTTCCCAATTTAGTGCTATAGACTTCCCTTTCAGCATTGCTTTCACTTCATTCTGCAAACTTTGATCTGTTATATCTCCATTTTCTTTTATTCTATGCATTAAAAAATATTTCCTTGATGCTGTCTTTTTTACCCATGAGTTATTTGGAATTGTGATGTTTAGTTTTCACGTGATTGAAGACTTTCCTGTTGTCTTTCTGTTATTGATTTCTAGTCTGATTCCATTATGGCTAGAGAACATACTCTATGATTTTAATTCTTTTAAATCTGCTAATTTTTTATGAATATATAAATGAAAGAAATAAGAAAACCTCTGAGTCTTAGCATCCAACACTTAGGCACATTACAATTTAAATCTGCTAAGGTTCTTTTTATTGCCCAGTATATAGTATATGAGTGAATATTCCATGGACACTTGAATATGTATTCTGCTGTTACTGAGTGTGTTCTTTAAATGTCAGTTATATCCTATTGATTGATGATGTTTTCATTTCTTCCATATTCTTGCTGATTTTTCTCTCTGGTAGTTCTATAAATTGCTGTGCTGAAGTCTCAAATAATAATTGTGGATTTAAAATTTTCTCCTTTTACTACTTTTTTTCAGTGTTTGCTTCATGTATTTTGAAGTTCTGTTGTTTGGTGCACACACATTTTGTATCATTGGGTCATCTAGGTGGATTATTCCTGTTATCTTTATGTAATGACCCTGTTTGCCCCTAATAATTTCCTTTGCTCTGAAGTCTACTTTATCTGATATTAATATAGCCATTCCTACTTTTTCTGATTAACATTCACATGATATATCATTATCTTCCTTTTACTTTGAACTCCCTATATCATGATGTTTAAAGTAAACTTCTTATAGACAGTATATAGTTGGATCATGCTTGTGAATTTTTAATCTACTCTTCCAATCTCTGTCTTTGACTTGGTTATTTAGATCATTTACAGTTAATGTAATTATTGCTATGTTAAAGATTAGGTCTACCATTTTATTTTTTGTTTTGTCTTTTACCTTAGTTTCTCAATCCTGTGTTTCTCTTATTTTGCCTGGTGGGTTACTTAAACATTTTTTAATAAGTCCATTTTAATTTAATTTATTTATAATCATTTGTGTATACTGTTTGTATAGTTTTCTTAGTGGTTACTTTTGGCATCACAGTATACATATGTAACTTACCATAGCCTACTGGAATCAGTGTTTTATTACTTCAAGTGAAGTTCCAAAATTTTACTTCCATTTAGTCTCTTAATATTCCCCAGTTTTAAAGTATGATTTTCTGTAGTATTTCCTTTCTCTACATTGAGAACCACATCAGATGGTGTCATAATATTTGCTTTGACCATTATATAGTATTTAAGAAACTCATGAGGCTAATGATATTCTCTTATATATACCCCATTTGTTTTCACCCATTCCATTGTTCCCCTTTTCTTTCTGAAGTTCCCAGTCTTCTGTTATTGTTTTTTTTATGTTTTCATAACATTAGGTGATATCTGGGCTTTCCAGTGCCATTGGATATGAGTTTCAGGAAACCCTGAGTCTGGCTCACTTAATGCTGCTGAGTTGGAGGGTTTGTATATGTTGGGCCTGTTGGCGCAGCAGGTGCTAGCAGATTAGACTAATGTTAATGGGACTAGTGCCACAGGAGGATGGGTTCCCATTCAGGCTATGCTGCTGCTACAGTAGATCAAGTCCCCCTCTACCCCAAGTGTGGGGCAGTGACCTGCTGCTGTCACTGCTTTGTATTAGGCTGCTTTTGCCTCAGGTGTGTGGTGGGATCCCTTGGAAGCTGTTGCTGCTGTCAATCACAAGGTTAAATTCATTTCAGAAATACTTAAGTATAAATATATAGCCTGGCTCCTGTAGGACCCCTGTAATAGTTTTTTATTGCTTTCATACAAATTACCACAAATATAGTGACTCAAAACAATGTAAATTGATTACCTTACAAGTCTGACATTGGTCTCAATTGAGTAAAGTAAAAGTGTTGGCAGGATCTACAGATGAATGGATAAAGATGTGGCACATATATACAATGGAATATTACTTAGCCATAAAAAGAAATGAAATTGAGTTATTTGTAGTGAGGTGGATTGACCTAGAGACTGTCCTACAGAGTGAAGTAAGTCAGAAAGAGAAAAACAAATACCGTATGCTAACACATATATATGGAATCTAAAAAAAAGAAAAAATGGTTATGAAGAACCTAGGGGGCAGGGCAGGAATAAAGACACAGCCATAGAGAGTGGACTTGTGGACACAGGGAGGGGGAAGGGTAATCTGGGATGAAGTGAGAGAGTGGCATGGACATATATACACTACCAAATGTAAAATAGATAGCTAGTGGGAAGCAGCCGCAAAGCACAGGGAGATCAGCTCTGTGCTTTGTGTCCACATACAGGGGTGCGATCGGGAATGGAGGGTGGTAGGGAGATGCAAGAGGGAGGAGATATGGGGATATATGTATACGTATAGCTGATTCACTTTGTTATGAAGCAGAAACTAACACACCATTGTAAATCAGTTATACTCCAGTATAGATGGTTAAAAAAGAAAAAAAAAAGTGTTGGCAGAGCTACATTCTTTTCTGGAGGCTCTTAGGGGTGTTTCTGTTCCCTGGACTTTATCCGCTTCCAGCGGTCACTTGTAGTCCTTGACTCAGAGTCCCCTTTCTCCACCTACAAAACCCAAAATGTTGAATCTCTCTGATTCTGCTTCTATTAGGACATCTCTCTCTTTCTCTTTCTACAGTTGGGAATGGTTTTCTACTTTTAAGGACTCATGCAATTAGATTTGTTCCATGAGGTAATCCAGGATAATCTTTCTATCTCAAGGTCTATAACTTCAGTCATATCTGCAAAGTCCTCTTCACCATGTAAGGTAACATATTAATAGGTTCTAGAGATTAGAGTGAGGGCATTTTTAGGAGACATTATGCTCCCTACCACACCCTTAACAAGTGACCTTGAGAAAATGACTGAGATTTTTAAAGCCTTACTTTCCTCAAACATAAAATGGAAAGAAAGCTAACTAGTTAACATCATGAAAGTGAAACAGTATATATGAAATCAACTAATTCAAAAAATAAGATTTCTTCTTTTTCTTTATGATTTACATGATTCTCAGAGTTCAGTTACTTGAAGAGTTACTTTTTTTTAAACAGAACTAAGGAATTTCAGGGTTCAGGTGCTGTAAGATTGTCTGAATTATCTGAGTAACAATTAGCTAAGCACAGGTGTAAAGCATTTGATTTACTCCCTGGTTTTCTTTATCTTCTCATCCCAGTAAATGCATATCCCTTTTCTAGCTCCAGCCAGTAGAGTCAGAGCTCGTTTTACTGTTTAACTAAAGTTCAATTTAAATTCTCTCTACATCTCCAGATTCTCGGCCCTGGTTGCATATTATAATCACCTGGGGAGATTTCAAGGACTACTGATGCCAAATTTCTACCTATGATGGATATTTGAGGAGGGACCTGGAATGAAATGCTCTAGCTTATGGTTTTTGGAACCAAATCATAGTCTACACTGAGCCAAATTATTTGCAAGATCACCTCTAAAAAGGAATTTATCTGTGGTGACTAATGCTCTTCCTTTGTCAGTATGCTTGATTTGTCCCTCTTTGGGGGAAAAAAAGAGGGGGAAAAAAACCCCAGCAGTTGTGCTCCCTGAATTATAACCTGATGCTGTGGAATTAGTGTTGGCTTAGAGCGCACATCTTCGGATACCCATTCTCTCTCCTGCTTCCTTGCATGAACTTATATCCTTGGGCAGTGTTTCATCCACCACCCTCTTTTGCTTCTAATCTTAGCAAGTAAAGTCTCCCCTTAATGAAATAGCATTTCATGAGGCTTACTGGGAGCATAGGTCTGTTCCAGACCTATCCTATGTTAGCTAAAGCAGATATAAGTGATGTATTTTTGGCATTCATCCTTGTGGGTTGGAAAGAGAAGACAGAATTTTATCTTTAGGTGTCATCTGACTGGACAAATGGGCTCTTTCCCTCTGCTGCCTACCATGTAAAAACCTGAGGGTGTTACCTCTAGACGGTATCTTCTAGTTATCAAAATAGTTCAGATAAGTCAAATTTCTCAGTAAAAGATGACAAAACTATGGCTTAGGTGGTTAATTTTCTATGTCAATTTGTCTGGGCCACCATGCCCAGTTATTTGGTCAGATATTATTCTGGATATTTCTGTGATGGTGTTTTCGTGTTTTTTACAATTTATTTATTTATTTATTTATTTATTTATTTATTTATTTATTTATTTATTTATATTTTTGGCTGCGTTGGGTCTTCATTGTCACACGTGGGCTTTCTCTATTTGCAGCAAGCGAGGGCTACTCTTTGTTGTGGTGTGCAGGCTTCTCATTGCGGTGGCTTCTCTTGTTGCAGAGCATGGGCTCTAGGTGCACGGGCTCAGTAGCTATGGTGCACGGGCTTATTTGCTCCACGGCACATGGGATCTTCCCAGACCAGGGCTCAAACCTGTGTCCCCTGCATTTGCAGGCGGATTCTTAACCACTGCGCCACCAGGGTAGTCTCTGTGATGGTGTTTTTGGATGAAATTCATATTTAAATTGGTGTTGGACTTTGAGTACAGCAGATTATCCTCCATAGTATGGGTGCGCCTCATCCAATCAGTTGAAGCTCTTAATAAAACAAAGACTGACCTCCCTGTCGCAAAAAGGAATTCTACCAGAAGACTTACAGAAATTGAACTGCAACTCTTCCTAGAGTCTCTAGACAGCCTAACCTGCAGATTTTGAATTGACCAAGCCTCTATTATTGTGTGAACCAATTCTTTAAAGTCTCTCTCTCTCTTTTTCTATCTTTATATAGATATGGATATAGATCTAGGTATCAATATTGATATCTATATCTATCAATATATATGGGCACATTGTATACACATGCTGTTGGTTCTGTTTTTCTGGAGAAGCTTGACTAATATAGTGGCCCATATAAATAAAAGGATGAACCCAAGTTCACCCAGGTAGAAAGTAGTACAATGAGAACTGGAACTTAAGGCCTCATGACTCATTCAGCTGTGAACACTGACCCAGAACTGGGGTCCGCAAACTCTGGCCCACTGATCAGATCTCGCTTGACTCCTGGTTTTGTACATAACATTTTGCTTGAACACACCCACACCCATTCATTAACGTATGGTGCATGGCTGTTTCTGTGCTACAGCAGCAGATAGGCAGTTGCAACGGAGAGGTATGGTACACAAAATCCAAAATATTTACTATCTGACCCTTTACAGAAAAGATCTGCTGACCCTTGCTCTAGGATGCCATCTGATTTCTGATAACACAGAGGAGAATAATTCATGCACATTGGGGTTGATTGTTAATCTCCTGTCCTCCTTAGGTCAAAGATCTCTTAAATGCTCACCCTTGCAATAGCCAGCTTGGGGAGCATTGTCTGAGGATGCAGAAATATTTCTTGCCAGGTCTTTCCAATCCACACTGCTCCCTGACTATGGTTCTTAAAACCTATTTTAAAAAAAAAATTTATTGGAATATAGTTGATTTACAGTGTTGTGTTAATTTCACGTGTACAGCAAAGTGAATCCGTTATACATATACATATATCCACTTTTATTTTTTTTTAGAGTCATTTCCAAATAGCCCGTTACAGAGTATTGAGTGGAGTTCCCTGTGCTAATAAGAAGAGCAGGTTCTTATTAGTTATCTATTTTATGTATAGCAGTGTGTATATTTCAGCCCCAATCTCCCAATTTAGCCTCCCCACCACAATCCCCTGGTAACCCTAAGTTTGTTTTCTACATCCCTGCCTCTACTTCTAAAACCTGTCTATTTTAACCAACTACCACTCATTGCTTACTGTCTCTGGCTTCATGTACTTCATAATAAATCTACCTCTTGTTCAATCCTGGATGACATGTTCCAAAGACTGAGATCATATCTTATTCTACATAACTTGTGCTTGATATTGTCTAACTTGGGGTCTTTATCTATGTCCCAAAGAAGACAGTCACACTCTGTCTTCTAGTACTACTAATAATACCACATTTTATGGCATGAATTTGACCCAATGCACTGAACTATCCCTTTAGAAACTGTATGCAACCTGTCACTGGGTTTTAGCACCGGGATAGAGCTGAAATTAGTGTTCATATTTAAACAAATCTACTTGACCAGAAACTTTTTGTCTCACCATTTATTTTATTACACAAGTAACTTCTCTCTTTGCATCTATGATGTAAATATTTTTAATTTCCTAAATTATCTGAAAAATTATTTAGAGCTTCCATTTCAGTAGGCATTGGAATTGCTGTGTTATGACTATTTCATTATTTTATTTCCAAATGTTAAATTAGGCTTCAAGCTTTGGCCAAGAGTAGACAGGAAAGGGTTTTAAAAGAAATGAAGAATGGGAAAGACTTCTGATGCAACGGAGACTTAATAAAGATTTGCTTTTGAATCAAGAATTTATAATAAAGGTTTGATTTTGAATCAATAAGTTATGTCATTGCAAAATAGCTCCCTGGTAAAATTCCATTCTTTTGTAATCATTAAGTACAGAAATTAACCATCAAAACATGCAGTGATCTTTTTCATTTTCTAAAAACAAACCTATATCTAGATGAGAGGAGAATTCATTTCATAACTCAGGCTCTGGACTTACGACTCCAAGTCCTGTTTTCTTTCAACCATGCCTGCTAAGTTTCTGTCTAACTTCTTGAGCATGAGGTAATGGCTTCAGCTTTCATCTCCTTACTCAGTATATAGCTTGGTGACTAAGAGTAAGGGATCTAAACCTTGAGAACTTGGGTTCCAATCTTGACTCTAAAATTTACTTGTTGAGTACTCTTGAGCATGTTATCTGTTTTTGCCTCAGTTTTCTCATCTATAATATAGAGATAACATTACTTCTCTCAGCGAGTTGCTATGAGGGTTAAAAGAGAAAATTCATACAATGCAAGAATTTATCAGTTCTTGGAACACAATAAATACCGAAAAGAAATGTTAGCCATTATCAAGGGCCCCTCATTTTATGGATAATATAGATTAGTTTATATAGGTCTAATATTTACATATACATAACTATTTTGTACCTATATGTGTGTATACGTTCTTCTTAGAAATTGAGCAGTCAACATTCACATCTAAAAGTATGTGCTCTGTGAAATGTAGATCTCCTGTGTACAGACACAGTGCTGTAGTTATCTATTGCTACATAATAAAGAAGTCCAAACTTAGTGGTGAAATAAACAAAAATTTTAATATGTGCCCAGATTCTGTGGGTCAGCAATTCAAACAGCACGCAGAGGAGATGGCTTGTCTCTACTCTGTGACTGATGTCTGAAACCTCAGCTCATGGGGATTCAAATGGCTGGGGCTGCAATCATCTAGATAATTTTAATTCACATGTCTGGCCCTTGAGATGGGATGACTTGAACACTGCGCCCAACAAGGACTGTTGCCTGGAGTGCCTATAGATGGCTGCCCATGTGGCTTGGACTTCTCATAACGTGGTAGTTAGGATTCAAGATAGAGTATCCCAAGAATGAGCGTTCAGGGTTGAAGCATTCCAGGAGAATCATGCAAAAGCTGCATGACCTTTTATGACCTAGTCTTAGATGTTACATAGCATCACTTTATACTATTGCAGGCGTTGGAGACCTTTTTCCATAAAGTGTCAGACGGTCAATATTTTAGGCTTTACACGCCATACAGTCTCTTTTGCAACTACTTAGCTCCGCTGCTGTGATGTGAAAACAGACACAAACAATACATATACTAAGGAACATGGCTGTGTTCCAATAAAGCTTCATTTATAAAAGCCGGTAGCGGCCTAGATTTGGCCCAGCAGCCATAATTTACTGACCCCTGCTCTACTGTTTGAAGCCATGGAAAGCCTGCCCAAATTCAAGGGGAAATGCCCACATCTGGATGTGAAGAATGGCAACGAATCTGAGACCCTGTATTAAAACCACTACATATGGGATACTTAGAAGAAGATCTGTCTGCATACCTTGTTTCTCCCATGTATGGTGGATATGAGGTATTGGCACATGTTACATCTCTGTAAGCCTGGGTCAAGGTCAAAGTTGGAATCTGAACTCAATGACCTTGATTTCTGGAAGAATTGGTAACTCTACTTATGATATCCTTACACTCCTTACCCATATAAATACACCACAAAAGATAGATTTCAAGTAAACAGTTGCTTTATGGCAGCTTTTTATTATGTCTCCATTGACTGAATTATTCCATTTTGGTTAGAAACATGAGTTTTGTTTCTTTCCTAAAGAGATCTGCAACTTTTCAGATGTGGCATTTCGTTCTAATGAGAGGATGATGTAGGTTTTTATAAACGGAAAAAGCAGGGCAGGCTGAGTTCACTCAGATCATACCAATGCTTACAGGAATAACCAAAACTGGAGCACAGGCTTCCAGGTTTTCCCGTCCTGTGCTCTTTCCGGTAGGTGCCATTGTCTGCTGGGCCTGGCAGTAATAAATTTTGACCTTTACCTCTCTACACTCTTGTGAAGTGGTTTTGGGCTTTGTTAGCTTTCTTATGAGTTTGTACTAAATTGTGTCCATAAAGTAGGCTGAATTCCTCAGGGAAGGATGATAGCTGTTACTGTGTTATTACTGCAAGTGTTGTGTTGGTTACTTCTTTTTCTTTTCTTTTGTCCAGTTGTATCCTGAACTTAAAAGTTATATTATCTGAAATGAACGATGTGCATCTGGTGGAAAACATTAATTTAAGGGATGAAAATTCCTGATGATTGCTTCAGTCAACCCTTAATACACACTGAGCTTCATTAGTAAATAGACAACTCTCAGACCTTTCCCTTGGAAGAGGTCGCATAATCAGGCTTTGTGTTGATTTCGCATTCTGTTCGTTAGAGACAGAACAAAGTAGAATAATTGGCTGGTACAGGGAAAGCAGAAAGAACTTTCTTCTATTTTGGTGATGCATCCCGTAATAAGGGTTGAAAATGAGACTGGAGGTAAAAACGTGAAACTCAGAAGAGCAAAGGAGAGAGGATATTGTTTCTTTGAAAATATTCTTTCAGTGTTGGCCCAGATGAAATATGAAGCTGAGGAAATTTTTTTTTAAATGATGATTTTTGTGTTAACAATGTGAGTGTGGAATTAGTAAGAATCAGAAAGCAAGCATCCTTTCCCACCAAGGACTTGGGAGCAAGTGAAACCATAAATACTCCCGGTTCTTGGAAACCCTTTTGGAGCAGTAATCAGAGAAGGGTAAAGGCAAAGCCTCAGAGCAGAGGTGTTCAGAGCAAAGGGATAGGAGGAGAACAAAAGGAGAGTGGATATTTTTAGAGCTGTCATTTTGAAATTTACCTGCTTCTGATTCAGTGCTGCTTTGCTACTGTGTTGATCCCGTGGAAATCCTCAAAGCAGGAGCAGCCCTATTTTAAAATAATAAGGTTAGAGCAAGTGACTTGAATCCAGGTCTCTTTAGCTCAAGAGCACAGAGGAGAGTGTGAGGAAGGAGTGAGGCCACAAGGAATTGTTCACTGGGTACATTTTCCCCAAACCTCACTAACTGGGAGAAACTGACCACTGGATTATGTGGCTTGAAGGAAAGCAAAAATGTTGAAAGCAAAGAGTGTGGAGCTTGTTTAGAAAGCAAGCTCTATCATTTGGTCACCTGCTGATGATAATAGCATTGGCTGAGTCCTGACCATTTACAATGAAGGCACTTCTGTAGGTCATAAGTTCCAGGAGAGCCAGAACTGAGTATGTCTGTTTCAGCATTTAGCATGGTTTAGCATCTTAGAGCCCGGTACATTATTGGCATATAGTAGACTTAAAAATGAATATTTGTGGATTGTCTGAATGAGTGGATGGATGTGTGTGATTCATATCCTATTTGCAGGTCCTATGCCCTACAGTGGATTTTCAGTGTCAGATTGGGACCGTATTTATGATGGGGATTGACATTGTTCCCTATCTAATGGATAAAGATTACACATCAAAGGACTTTACACTGACATCCCAAAAACCTCATAGGAATTACTTAACAAAAAATAAAATTGGATTCTGTATAATTTCTAATTTATAAGCTGGCTAGACCACTGGTATTTCTGCCAGTCCTCTGGTAGTTCCGATGATGTCCCCATGATGACCCAGGCATAATCAGAATGGCTTTAGGATTTGGGAGCCAAAATGTTCCTCAGTATTTACTGCTTTGCTAGTCCATTTAAGAAAATGGACTATTGAAAAAATAGCTTCAGACACAATATGGCATTTTATGATTTAGCATAAAATCTGAGAAATATAGAGGTTATCTGAAGCCTGCAGTGGTAAAGTTCCCTCTGCTATTGAAGTTATTGTCTTTAAATAAAGATTCTACATCAGTAATGCTATATATATATTTTTTTTTCTGATATTCAGGTTAATTTCTTATTCTCTATAAGGAAGTAATTAGTTGGTTGGTATGAGAGATAGTGTGGCTTCCAAAAGTGAAAAGTATTATTTTGTTGTAATTTCCAGCTACCTAAGGATGGGAGAGGCCCAGGACACTGCAATCAGTATATTATGTGGAGCAGGTTATATTGTGGTTTATTTATGACCTTTTACATGTTTATTTTCTATGCAATTTTGTGTGCTCCTTTTTGAGTTTTGGTAGATAAGTGTTTTGTAACTTCAGAATACTTGAAGTTATATATATATATATGACATATATATATATATATATATATATATATATATATATATATATTTATCATAGTAGTTAAAGCCGTGGACAGTGTACTAGTCTACCTAGGTTCAAATTCTGGCTTTACCCTATGACTTCCCTGTGGCTTCCTCTGCTCACCGATTTAAAAGGAGTATAATAAGACTGCTGTGGTGAGTTATATACTAAGTGCTATTTAAGCATTTGCTATAATGATTATGTTACTCGAAAGCAAGGAACTTGCCCCTTGATTCTCTCTGTATTCCTAGTGCTTAAGAATTCCTAGTGCTTTCCTAGTGCATTGTCTTAGGATAGAGATAGCTCAGTATAGTTCTTCTCACTATAAAGTACTGTTACATTGAAAGTCTTTGCTTGTGTACTAATAATCTATGACATATCTGCTGAGGACAAGGAAAGGAATAGTTTTAAAACTGCAATGGATAACAAAAGATTGTATGATGTAATGCCTTTATTATGTAATTATAAAACTAACAAATGATCATGGTAGAAAATTTGAAAAACTCCTAGACAAAATAGAGATCAATAAAATTTGGAGTAGCGTTCAGAGTGTAGAGTTGTCCATGAATATTAGTGCTTTCACATTTTCCAGGACTTTAAGTAGACTCTGCTTCTTAAGAGTCTATTCATGATATTTTATTTTAATGATGTTTTCATCATGGGGACACACACACACACACACACAGAAATCTGTTAAAAAAAAAGAAAGACATGTAAATCACTGATGTTTCAGATAGCCACATGAAATAAAGTGAGAAAGGTCAACAAGCTGAAAGAATGTGGAGTAGCATCTCCTTAATTGCTTACATAATTCTGATAATTACCTCTCTGTGGATAATGTAATTAATGGGGAATCTAATTCAAGGAAAATGTATGAACTTCAAGCCTTCTCGAAGCCAAGTATTTCTTTCCACAAAAGTTTAATTTCCACAGTCGTGCTTCCTTATTACCTGACAGGGAAAGTGTATTGTATGGCAAAGGATCTTCCCGAAGGAGGGTGCTTCCCACACTGATCGTCATAAATGACTTCGGAATTATTGTTGCTATATTACCAAAATCTTAAACTAGGGTATTTTTGACAAATGTGGTCCTTAGTTAATTTTTAGAGCTACAAACTCTCAGATGGCTCTGCAATAACAATTGACTGGCTGTTCTTCAGGTTGATCACAATATGTTAATGACCTTGAGGTACCACTAAAAAGCAGGAAGGTGTGAGTCTTCCTTTGGTTCCAGAGTGAAATGCGAGTTGGAGTTGGAGTTGGAAAAGAGGCCGACAACCAAGTGATAGAGAAGGAAATGTGAGGTCATTAGTGAAAAACCAGGTTTAAGTTAAGGTGAAGAGGCATGAGGAAATGGTCAGCTGTTACAGTATTACAAAGATCATGAAGAAGCATATCTATCCATGAATGTGGTTTGTATTGCAATCTGCTGAAAAAGAGACAAATATCCTGGCCTGGCCTTCATGGAGATTATTTTTATTGATTCTGATAATAGATTATTGTTGAAAAGGGCCTCCTATAAATTATAACCATGCAAAGGCAGCAAGATAATTTGTTTTTTCTTTATGTATGTGTTTCTCATTCCTACTCACTTCTCTCTTAGGGGAAGAGAAAATCACAAAACACAAAAATGTCAAATCTCAGCTATTCATTTTCAAAATAATTTTTTTTCCAAATTCCAAAGGAGGCAATAGGTTAACTGTTAAGATTTGTAAGGCTCAAAAAACTAGATTTTTACAAAGTGTAGCCAAATTTTGTTCCATAAGTAGTAGCTTTGGAAAGAATATGTGATGATGCAAAGTTGGAAAAAGCTGGTTTTTCTTCCGTAAATGACTTCACCGTGTGGGAGAAGAGGCAGAGAAGAAATCAAAGTAATTAAACATGGGGTGAGTTTTTCTGATAGGGGACTCTAGTGCTTTCAAATAGACTAGATAATCCTCGGGATAATCTGAGGGTAGAACAGACCAGTGCCTCATTTCCAATCTGGTACCCTGGAAGAAAACAGTGTATTTCCTTTGAGGTCTTGAGAGGTTTTTCTTCTTCTTTGTTTTGTTTTTGGTTCATTTTGTAATCAACTTTATTAAGGTATCATTTACACACAATAAAATGCAGACATGTTTAGTCAACGGTTCAATGACTTTTAATTAATGTACACATTTGTATAACTACCACCCCCATAAGATCGATAACAATTCTAAAACCCTAGAAAGTTTCCTCCTAGGCTTTTGCAAAAGTATCCCCATCTCCCACCCCAAGGCAACCACGGATCTGATTTTTATCTTTAGAGATGAATTTTGCCCAGTTTAGAATTTCATGTAAGTTGAATAATACAGTAGGTGCCCTTTTGATCTGGCTTCACTTGCTCAGCATATGGTTTTTGAGATTCATTCATGTTGGGATGTTTTAAAACCAGGACTTTAGCCTGGGTGGCTGATGTTGTCTGAAGGCACCTATAGGTACATCTGAGTCTCTGGCATTGTCACTGTCTGTTCTTGGCTCAGTATTTTCAACTTTACTAAGAAGCACAAGGTTGAAGTAAGGAAGATCATTGTCAGTATAATGGAGGTGAAGTGGGTTCTGTTATATAATATTCTCAGCATAAATTGACCTGCTTGGAATCATTGTGTTGATAATCGACAAGGATACTCTTCCTCCAAAAAACTTGATACTATAAAACTTCTAAAGGATGCTGTCCTAGGACTCTTTTAGTTTTTAATTTTTGGGAAACATTTCTGGAAAATTGAAATGCTCACAACCTGAAAGAAGCAATTATTCACCTGAAGGCTAACTCTGCTAAAGTTGAGTTGTCCGACCTTTACATGCTGATAGAACCCAAATAGCCTTGCAAAACAATGCTCTCTTATTGGATATAAGCATATAGATTATTTAAGACGGATGTGTATATGCAGTAAAGTGAAAAAACAAAGAATCTTTGAGTTTTCCTTGCTGTTTTTTTTTATTTTTTCATTTACGCTTCTATATCATATGCTAATAGTTTAGGGTAACCTCAGGTTAGTTTTAGGTCCACTCTTTACATAAATGTTGATGTACTCCATACGCAACTTTTTTCTACCTTCCTTCTTTTCTTCCATCTTTCCTTTCTAACTTCTTATAATCCATTCTACTTAATCCTGCATTTGTTGAGGTGGCAAGTACTGTAGGAAAATTGAAAGCAGTGTGAAATTTTGCTGTTCAGAATGCATGTTGACCAAATTCTATATTGAGAAAAGGTCTGAATTTACCCACAGTAACCATTTCTCAGCGTCTCTGAATAAAGGCCATAGAAACTGGGCTCTATATAATATCCTGACAGGTATGTAGAATTCATAGCAATTGCCCTCAAAGAGCTTACCTAGCATAGATGCATATGAATGCATTTAATGATTGCTTTATTGGCAGCAGTGCCAACATACACAGTCTATTTTGTTTTATATCATTATCATTACCTGCTGTTTACCACTGTATACATTGCTAATGGTGTGGTTTCTATAGCTTGTGAATTTCACGGCCCAATATTATGTAATTTATTGCACACTTTAGTGTAGAAGATGGAGACTCCATAAATTTTCGTGTGCTCTTTGCCCCTTTGGAATGTATTACACTGAGATCAGGCAAAGTAATAAATTTATTTCAAATGTGCGTGATAGCTAAACATCAATTAGGACTTGATGGGAAATATTTCTTCTTCCAGCAACATAACAGTTTTTAAAGACTAAGCCATTGAACGTGGAGTTCCTGAACATGGGATTCAGTTCACTGGGATCCCTCCTTAGAAAAATAAAGGAAAACTTGAATTGGATATGTGTGGCTTATTCAAGTAGTAACTAATCAGCTACATCTTTGATAACTTAATTTGTCACAATGGTTTGGTATTTTATTAACTCCCTTCCCCTTCTTCCCCTGACTCTCACGAGAATGGATCATGAGTATCTTAAAACATACTAAGTCGTCTTCCATCCCTGTTAATCTAACTACAAAAACACACTTCCCTTATCCAATGTAACATACCGTCTTTTAGAGTAGCTGTGGTTTTAATTCACTACAAAATTAAAACCAGCAAAGAGAAACATTTTCAAGGAGCCACCACATTGTAGAGCTTTAGAAAGAAGACTTTAGAATTAAGGGCAACTATATCATTTTATAGCTAAAGCACCTGAGACCTAAAGTAGGAAGGTAACCATCGAGGTCAGGGAAAGGGGTTGAAGAGCAGGTTTCAAGCTGAGAAAGAGTCTACAGGGACTCAATCTGAGCAGGTCAAAAACTGAAATGAGACCACGAATGTTCTGGGAAGGGTGGCACCTGGCCTCAAGTGTGGGATTCAGACAGGGAATGGGCCCCAGGGGAACTGAGCTTCTGCAGTAGGCAGAGAAGTCCACCTCATCTCTGGAAAGTGCCACTGACATCAGGGAGTTGAGGGGAAAGAGCAATGAATTCCAGTCCACCTGAGAAAGCAGGCCAATCTGATTAACTCTGAATTTAGGCTTATTTCAGATACTCCTTGAGAAAGAACTTGGACAAGAGCAAGTCCCACACAGCCTCTTTAAATCCATGTCCAGTATGTTCTGGTGGAGCTGCTTAAACCCTCCAAGTGACTCCAGTATTTTAATTTCACGTTATATTTAATTCCGACCGTTCTATGATTGATTATTTAATGGGCAAATAGGTAGGGTCACAAAAGAGTGTGAATGTATTTTACAGGATGAGGATGGGCGGAGTGGAGCAGTCTGGAATAGGACACCAATAAAAAGGGATCTTGGTAAATAAGAACGTCTATTAGAAATGGAGAGGAATTTGCAAGGAAATTAGTGCCTGACACCACGCCCTTCTCTCTGCATGTTTAGAAGCTAGTTTCTCATTTTATTTTCATGGGAGATGTCCCTGTGATGAATTGTCTTTTACCTCCACACTATTTATCACGTGACATATTGTGAAGTTTGTGTGAGAGAAAGTAAGTATTAGCATTTGTCTTGGAAGCAGCTATAAACATTTCCTGGAACAATCTAGGGTAGAAGGAAAAGGAAAGGAAGGTGGAAACAAAGGAGAAAGACAGCTAATGCTGCTGGAGTCTCTCGCTGGGATTTGTGGTGTCTCTTTTTGAAACTAAGTACAGAAAGTCAGAACTTGACCGATTGTTTCTTGATCACGGTTTGTTTTCATTTTTGTTTTTTTCTTGCTCTCTCATCAGTTATTCCAGCCAGTGCTATGTCATTTTCAGTTTCATTAAGCATGCCTGTCTTGTTTCCATTTGCATTATTCATGCAAACGTTGATTGAACTGATGACCCCGAGTTATCACGGAAACATTAGATACACCAGTGGATACATTTCTTAATTTTAGAAAAAAATTACCAAGTGAAGGTTAAAATAACTCCTCTTAAATTTGTCATTTAAAAAAAACTTCTCCTAACATACAATACCTCATTGCCTAATAATGCCAGATAAGGGAAGAATACCTATGTATTCATGAATGCAGGCTAGTCTGTATATTTTTTGGCAGGTATGACCATTACCGAGGGTAACGGCCTGGTTTGCTGGCCATGTCCTGTCTCCTAGAAAGTTGTAGTTTCTGTTGTCTTTCAGTTGGTCCATTGGATATCAGAGGTGAATTTATAAAACTATACTTCCCTTTACACTTACTTTGTTTTGTTTTGTTTTTTACTTGAAGTATAGTTGATTGACAGTGTTGTGTTTCAGGTGTACAGCCAAGTGATTCAGATATATATATATATATATATATATATATATATATATATATATATATATATATATATATATATATATATATATATATATATATATATATATTTCTTTTTCAGATCCTTTTCCACTATAGGTTATTACAAGGTATTGAATATAGTTGCCTGTGCTATAGAGTAGGACCTCGTAGTTTATCTACTTTATATACAGTGTACACTTACTTTGTGTGATCCAGGCTGGTCAGACCACATAATTATTTTCACTTCTGATATAATTTTTTCAGGTTCAACCTCAAATCTTTGATAAGAAGATATTTTAAACTAAGTTTAGCATGTGTGTGCTCTAAATCCAACAGTAGTTATTAGAGATATGGTTTTGCACTAGGTATTCCTCTCTTTTTTGTTCTTGGCCAACCAATTGAAAATTAGCTTTTATTTTCTGGTTGGTTTGCTAGATGTTTATGACTATAATAAAAGTCTTAAATTTTGTCTCATATCTTAAAACACAATCTGAATTAGCAATGGATATTGTGCTATACATAGGGGCTGTGATATAAATATAGTTTCTAACTTCAAAAACATATAACCTAGAAGGGAACACAGACACATATGCAGCAATTATGGCAACTGCATTTGTTTACTAAGTGAAGTAGTACTGAGATGGATAAAGTGCTAGCAAGCCTTGAACAGACAAATCAGCTTCAAAAATAGATGTGCAGTTCTTTAAAAATATTTTTAACATTTTTCCAGCTACATGTAGAATATAACAGCATAAAAACGGTATGGGTTTTATTTTAAGTAATTAAGCATTTTGACATCCTCATAATGAAATTAAATCCAGAAGGAGGTTTCTCTCCATGATCTCTTGAAATGGTCCTTGATCATCCACAATATTTCCCATCATCACAAAGATGATACCAAGGGCAGGGAGCTCCAACATTATTAAAGTTTCATAAAGCAAAGTCAATTTTAAAAATATAATGTCCCCAAACTGATAAAGGTCTTGTCAGATAATTTCAAGGGAAGCATAAATTATTTTCTGTTTGTCAGAGGGCAAAAATATTTAGATTGAGTTAATGAATGGTAGAGTTTTTGAGTGGAGAGTGTCCTTAAAATATTTTGTAGATCTGTACTGTCAACAGATGCTAGCTATGTGGCATTATTTATATGTAAACAAAATTTAAAATAAGATTAAAAGTTCAGTTCCTCAGTTGCATTTGCCATATTTCAAAGATGTTTATTAGCTCCATGTAGCTATTGAATACTGCTTTGCATAGTACAGATATAGAACATTTTCATTATCACCAAAAATTCTATTGAGCAATACTAAAATTATACCCAGATATTCACAGAGAAGGCAACCAAGTCTCAAGGAAATAATATAACTTCCCCAAGGTCACACAGCTATGTTTTTAAAGAAAAACAAAATGACACAAAGGAAGTAGTAATAGAGGCATTAAAGAAACCCAGTAAGTTTCTGGAGCAGTCAAAGCAGGGCTTAAAAGTGCATACTTAGCTGTTAGCAGGGTTGAAGCTCTTGATGGTTGGTAAGATCTACCTGCCTGAATTTGGACATTAGCATTTTATGCAATGAATTAAAAGCAAAAAATCATTTCAACGTGTGGCTGCCAGCTCCATAGTTTTAGCCACTGCCATGCTTCCAGATTATGTTTATCACTTTCATATACAGGGCACCACTGTGAAATGTGATGGTTTATCTGACCCCAGAGAAATCAAGAAATCTTGTGGGGGCTATGGCTCTATTTGAAAAGGTTGATTTTTAAATGCATCATGCAGACTGGCCCTGTTTTAAAGGGGATTCCTGCCATCAATAATCACAATGTAAACTCTCTTCTCACCTTGAAAAAGTCAAAGATAGTCCCTGCATCTTTATTATTTCATTGAAATCCAAATATTATTTTTCCATTCTCTAACTTGTTTTCCTCACAGTGTGATCAACTATTGCCAAGGAAGGAAAGGTTAGATTTATCAATCAAAGTTTGCTGAAGGTCCCCTAGGTGATTGAACGCTCAGGAAAAACAATCCTCATGTATTCTTTTTCTGTTGTTTCAATAGCTTTGTTTCAGTATGTTTTGTTCTGTAGCAGAGGTTCTGTGACGTGCTTATCTTCCTCAGAGGTCCAGAAAGCCTGCGAGTCTGTGGGTAAAGAAGGGTAAGGAGAGAGAGGGAAGGAGGATAGAGAGAGGCTCAGGGCTGAGATAAGGACAGTGATCTACAGCCTCCTGGGGGTGAGGCTGGGGTGCACAGACACCCACGACTAATCTAGACAGAAACTGAGTAATCAAGGGGACGGCCACTGTGAGGTCATGTGGTCACCTCTCCCTCTAGAAATAAACATTGCCCTTAGTAAGTCTCCTCCCACCCCAGAAGAGAATTAGGAAGGTCTGGAGAGGGGGATTATTGGCAGAAATGGAAAAAGCAGGTTGAAGGGATTAGCCAGGAGCAGAGAGACCAAGAAACCCAAGCCAGTAGGTGGAAGGCAGACTTTCCATGGAAGTCTCCAAGCCCAAGTCAAGTTCTGGGACCACCAAGTACAAGTCAAAGAGTGCTCATTTAGCCCCTTTGGGCCCCCATGGGAGTGGAGGAAGACTGGACAGAGACGGAGAATTGGGGGTACGGTATTTACTAAGGGATTTAACTCCTGAAAGTTCTCCCAGTAGCTTCAGATCTGCTCAAGAATCCTTCATGTCCTGCTGGTTTGCAGTGAGTGGCTCACAGCTTCAAGGCCTCCTCTGCCAGATGGAGAACTATTTCAACCATCCTGCCTCTATTTTGGACTGTAGCAATGCAGACAGGAAACCTGACCCCATTTTCAGGTTCTAAAGAGAAATTCTAAGTACCTGAAAGACTGAGGAACATGGTGGCTTTTATTTAAGATGGGGAGCTAGAGAGCACATACCTGGACTTGGGCCTGCAGCAGCACCAAATTGCACCAAGAGTTCCCTTTATTTTCTCTCGCATCTCTGTTTCTCCTTTTCTCTCTGCTGGATTAGCCACGGGGACTCCAAGTTCTTCATTATGTGGTCCTGGTACCAAGATTCTCCTGGGAATTGTAAAGCTATTCACCTTCTACATGGAGCACTTCTTGTTTTTTCCCCAGCAAAGTTAAGTCATCCTTAAGAGGAGTCAGGGTGCTAGCTCTTAAATATATTTTAGTCATCCCTTTGTACATTAAATGCTCTTTCTTGGAGACTGCTCCTGACGTGGCGTTCACCGTGCTCTCAGCTGGCCTCCTGAAGTTCTGCCCTGCCTTCCCCACCAGGTACAGTTCAGGAGCTGCCTACCTCAGGTTGATAGGTTATCTTCTAGTTGCTTTATTCCTTTCCCTTTTACATTTAGAAAATATAATTTGAATACATAAACTTCTCTGTGGCCACAGCTTTATTTGCAACCCACAGGTTTTGTTATGGCATATTTTCATTATCATTCAATTAATAAAATTCTAATTCCCATTGTGACTTTATCTTTGACTTACATAATGATCAGAAGTATGTTTTTAATATCCAACTATTTGGTAAAATATTGGTTATATATTTTTAAATTTCTTGCTTATTCGGAGTCTTGTTTTATAACCAGAATATAGTCAATTTTATAAATGTGCCATGTGCACCTAAAATTTTCTGCATAATATATATATTCCATCATTGTTGTTGCAGTGTTTTATGTAAATTTAGGCCAAAGTTTTTAATGTTGGTATTCAGATCTTCTCTAATCTGCTGATTTGTTGTTGTGGTTCTATGTTACTGATCTAGGTAATTTAGATTTTTCTATTTCTACTTAGTTTTTTGGAATTTCCCTTCATCTATTGCATTGAAGTTTAGATTTATAATATATTCCTTGTAAAGTAACAGTGGGTTTTATTATCCTGCCTTATCGCCAGTGATACTTTTTGCTTTCAAATTTATGTTAACATTAAAAAATCTTCTTCAATTTTACTTATTGTTGTTAGGACATAATTTTTGAATCCTTTAATTTTCAATCTGACTCTTGTCTCTTGTAGGTGGCATAGAATTACGTTTTTTGTTTGAATAATCCTTGTCCTTTAATTTGAGTATTTACAGTTAAGGTATTTTCTTGTAGACCGTTTACTCCTCGTTTACTATCTGTCCCACCTTGATATGTTCCTTTTGCTCTTCTTTCTTCCTTTTAGATTTCTTCAAATTCCATTTTCCCTTGTATTAGCTTGTTATTTGTACATAAGTAGCAGTTACACATGTACCATGACTTATTAGCTCTTTTACTGCTTCTCAAGCAATGCTGAGATCTTAAATATCTTTTACTACTTTTTCTCTTCCATTTGTTTTAATGCATTTTAATTTTTGATATATTTTATTATTACTTTTTTGTGCTGTTAGATTTTATTTAGGTTTATCCACTTATTTATTCCTTCTGTTATACATAATTCTTTATAAAGTCCTTATTTTCGTCTATGATAATCTTCCTTCAGCCTGCGGGTCTCCCTTTATAATTTAATTCAGTCAGTTCTGATGAGAACATATTTTCTAAATTTTGTGTGTCTGCAAATTTCCTTATTTCATCTTTCCTTCCAAACAACATTTTCTCTGCCTCTAGAATTCCCAATGGGCAGTTCTTTTCTTTAGCACTTAAAAATGTTACTCCATTATTTTCTAGTATCCAGTCAGTTTCCTTGAGAAGAAAGCTGTAATCTTAATCCTATTGTTCCTTTGAAAGTAATCTCTCTCTTTTTCGTCGGGCAGCTTTTAAGATGTCATGTTTTTCTTTGCTATTCATGAATTGTACTGTGGTGATCTCAGGTGTGGTTTTCTTTGGATTTGTTCTTGTTGCATTTTTTAATGCTTATTGAATTTATGGCTCCATATATTCTTTTTAGTTTTAGAGAACTCTCAGCTGTTAATATTTCTGAAATATTGTTTTCATCCCAATCTCTCTCTCCTTTTTTCCTTGGACTCCAGTTTACACATATGATAAAAAATATTTACTGTGGCCCATGTGTCTCAAATGCGCTTTTGTCTACTTTTTATTCTTTTCGTTTCCCATGCCTTAGTCTTAATATTGTTACTACTCTATCTTCCAGTTCACTTACCTCTCTTTACCTGTGTCCAATCCAGTACCGAGTTTTAAATTTCGTATAGTTTTTAATTCTATCAGTTCAACTTCAATCAGTTTATAGTTTCTAGTCGTCAAGTTAAGTTCTCCACCTTGTCATCTATTTTCTTGAACTTGATAATATTTACCAAAATATGTATGAACTTTAATGTTTAGGTCATCTATGATTCTGATTCTGTTTTGTTTTTTATTCTAATTCTCCTTTTCTTGGTAGTCTTGGTGGCTCTTCAGCGAATACCAGACTTGGGATATGACAAGTTGTATAGAATCTGAATGACATTACAGTTGCCCTTTGAACAACCTGGGTTTGAACTGCACAGATGCACTTATACATGGATTTTTTTTCCAATAAGTAATACAGTACTGCATGATGTGTGGTTGGTTGAATCCTCAGATTCAGAACCACAGATAAGAAGGGCCGACCATAAAGTTATATGTGGATTTTTGACTGCACAGGGAGTCAGTGTCTCTAACCCCTACATTGTTCAAGGGTCAACTGTATTTTCTTGAGGAGAGAATTTCCTATTCTTAGGTAGGGAGCAGAGGGGAAGATCACCTCAGTCACTGGACCAACTTCATACTCATTTTCCTTCTTTATAAGGTTCAATGTAGATGTTGCCTGAACCTTCCTAACACACACACACACACACACAAACACAGACACACACACACACACACACATGTAGAGATTTCAATGTCCTAATTCATATCATTAGTTTACCATTGGGCCACAAATCTTTCATAGGTTCTGAACCCCAATTTTGTCTCTTCAGCATTATGAACCAACTAAGTCTTTGCTTTGACTTCAGTTAGCTTTTGTTTGACTTCTTAGCATCTTGCCTTGTCTACCTATTATACATGGAAAATACTGCAAGGGAACACTGTTGCTGAATCCAGCTCCGTTCTCTGAATCTTTACTCTCTCTGTGATTTTGGTCCTTAAAATTCTAGCTGCCTTGTTATTTCTCAATTCCAGTTCTGGTTTCCTTAGTCCTATGACACTGTCCTAAGATCTACTGGCTTTTCTACCTCTTAGGAGCCACATTTGGTTTCTCAGCCTTTTGCTCTTCATCAGTAGTTTCTAAATGACTGGGCTAGAAAAGCATGTGCAGAATATTGTTCTCACTTCAGTGAGTTTCTTTCTCTATTTTACTTTTCTAGGTCATGGCTACCTCAGTAGCTTTCTAACGCTCACAGTCCAATGTTGCTTATGATTTATCTGGCCTTTCTAGTATGTTTTCCTAAGGTAAACTGATATAGTTGGAAAGAGGAGTTCGTACCCACCATTTAAAAAATGCTGTTTTGTCTTTCTATGAACTCTCTTTTCGTCCCATCTTCTGTCACTTTTTCCCACCAAAAATTCCCATTCTCACAGATAGATTATTTTAAGATTAAAAATTATTATTAAGCTAATAAGTTAATTTTGAAAGGAATTAATTTTGCTTTGAACAAGAACACAGATTGGTGAATGGAATATGGAAGATTCCTTAAGACCTTTTTCATCTCTAAGAGTAGTATCCAACCATCGGTACCATAATAAGTTTGTCAACAATGGAAGAAAGCAGTCTTTATAAAATCAGCATTATTCAGTAATCTCAAAAACTGCTTCACTTTCCTGCTCATGCCACCAATTTCCAAATGTTCAATAGGAGCAGAGAATCATGGGATGGGATGTGGAGAAATGGCCTGTCATAGTAACTATAAATATTGGAAGAATGGAATTATAAATAAAGAGGGTTTTCTATGAATATATTTGAAGTGTTTGTTCCTAAAGAACTTCTAGAATAAGACTCAAAAGTTTAACATAGAAACACCTCTTAATAAGTATGAAAATCACTAAAATTTATCTCATAATACTTTTTTCTTTTGTGTTATGTGATTGTCAGAGTCACACAAAACTATTTTTATCTGGACTTCACAGATCTTCTTATTTTTACTATGGGATCAGTTACCCTACATTTTTGAAATTTGGCAAAATAGTTAAAGTTGGAACATTTCCCCAAAATCCAGGGCATATGACTTACATTTCTGTAGAAGGCAATATTATATTTCTGTCTAGTTCTGGGGTAAACATTTTCATACCTGCCAATCCAATTTGACGAATGTATCATTTTTCCAGTGCACTAGTGTAAAGTAAATGGTAAATTCAGTCAAACAGTCGTTTCATACATCAAAAAGGAAAATCAGTCAACACAACTGTCTGACTGAAATGAATGAAGAAAACAAATCAAGGCAAACAACTGTCCCAGTAGACTTGTATAAATACAGTAGTGGTGTCATGTGCAGGATTAATCTTCCCTCACCCTTAACTGGAGAACACTGGGCCAGCCAATTCAGTCACTCAAATGATACTGAATTATAATATTCCAGTTTCATTTACTCTCAGTTACTGCTGACTGCCTTTCCTTCTCCTTCATCTGTCCATCAGTGGAGAATGTCAGAGCAGGAGAATAGTAATATTGGCATAAGTTGTAATGTACTGTCGTGAATTCTACAGCTTCAAAATTCTTAGGATAACTCAATGATCTTAAAGAATCTGGTGCAGAAAGGATATGTGAATTAAATCGCAGACCACTGTCTGACCCTTCCAGCACTAACACCCCTTATTCCTGGTTCTAATATATCACAGAATACTCAAGAGGAAGGTTTTGAGTGGTCAGCAGAAATATGGCTCCAAAGCAGCCACATGGAAAAGAAATGTTGTCATCTCTGATCCACTTTAAAGTTGACTTGTCTTTTACTCATAAACCAGATTCAGTGTGAACTCTGTTCTGCTAAATGTTAGAGAATCTATTGGAGGAGTGTGGCCAATTCTTTTGAATTTTTTTACTCTCTAACTTTTTGTTTTTTTAACATCTTTATTGGAGTAGAATTGCTTTACAATGCTGTGTTAGTTTCTGCTTTATAACAAAGTGAATCAGCTATACATGTACATATATCCCCATATCTCCTCCCTCTTGTGTCTCCCTCCCACCCTCCCTACCCCACCCCTCTAGGTGGTCACAAAGCACCGAGCTGATCTCCCTGTGCGATGTGGCTGCCTCCCACTAGTGTGTGTTTTACATTTGGGAGTGTATATATGTCCAAGCCACTCTGTCACTTCATCCCACCTTACCCTTCCCCCTCCCCGTGTCCTCAAGTCCATTCTCTACGTCTGCGTCTTTATTCCTGTCCTGGCCCTAGGTTCTTCAGAAGAATTTTTTTTTCAGATTCCATATATCTGTGTTAGCATACGGTATTTGTTTTTCTCTTTCTGACTTACTTCACTCTGTATGACAGTCTCTAGGTCCATCCACCTCACTGCAAATAACTCAATTTCATTTCTTTTTATGGCTGAGTAATATTCTACTGGATATATGTGCCACATCTTCTTTATAATTCATCTGTCGATGGACACTTAGGTTGTTTCCATGTCCTGGTGATTGTAAATACTGCCACAATGAACATGGTGGTACATGTCTCTTTTCGAATTATGGTTTTATTAGGGTATATGCCCAGTAGTGGGATTTCTGGGTCATACGGTAGTTCTATTTTTAGTTTTTTAGGGAAACTCCATACTGTACTCAATAGTGGCTGTATCAATGTACCTTCCCACCAACAGTGCAAGAGGGTTCCCTTTTCTCCACACCCTCTCCAGCATTTATTGTTTGTAGATTTTTTGATGATGGCCATTCTGACTGGTCACAGAAAGAACTTTGGCATGGTGTTCATCATCTAACTTATCCTAACATGCAGACATTTATGAGAGTAAAGTCATGTCTTTGCCAGAGTGGGTTGCTTATCTGGGCAACTGGGTCAAATCAAGAAGGGCAAATGTAGGCTGCCAGAGTAAATAAGGAGAGGAAAAACAAAAAGAACGAGCCATATCATTCATCAGTGATTTTCCCCCCAATATTCTTAGACTCCACCTATCTCCATCTTACTGGTAACACAGGAACTAGACTGAACTATCAGGTAAAAGGTCTCTACAGAAACTGAGGTAATACAGAAAATTAAAAAAAAAACATAAAATTGTAAATTTTCTTCCTAGGGCTAATTGAGATGATACTTCAATAATAACATAAGATCAGGTGAGGTCTAAAGAAATTTTAGAAAACCTGGATACAGTAAGAAAACATCTGTTCGCCAGCATCCGAATGTTAGAGAGACACCAAGACATGTGGGCCAAGTTCTGGAGAGAAGGGAAACACAGATGCAAGCTTGACATTTGGTGCAGCTTTTCTCCTTGGGGCATTTGCTGATTCAACTCATACAGCCTAGGAGCTGAAAAGCCAAGGAGTTCAAAAGACTGTAACCATAGAAGCCAAACGGCAAGAGCTCAAGCTAAAGGCAACAACTAATGGAATGACAAGCTACACGTATCCTTAGTCTCACAGGGCTGCGGGAACCATTACATTTAAAGCCTAACAAATACAAGGGTAGTTGGGAATAGGGAGAATCCAAACTTTCGCATGGTTAATCCCAAAGGGCAACACCCGTAGAGGAAGGACAAGACAGAAATAGAGCACCCTTCACACAGACGGAAAAAAAGGCTTTGAATGAGCTCAAACTGAGAATGGACTAAGGTTTCCAGTCCCTATAGTAACTGTCTGCCATGGGCAAAAGGAAATCTTTTCAAGAGAACAATAACAACATCCAGAAAGTGGAGGTATCTTTATAGTTTCCTAAAATAAGTTAAGCCCAATTTTAATATAAAAAATAATTGGACATACCAGGAAAAAGACTCAATGATCAAAAGCTCAAAAAAGAAAGAAAGAAAAAAGACAATATAAATAGACACAGGAGGACAAGGGTTAGTAGGCATTGGTTAAAAAACAAAACAAAACAACTATGATTAAACAAAGAAAATAGACACATGGCAAATAAGCATATGAAAAGATGCTACACATTCCATGTCATCAGGGAATTTTAAATTAGAATAACGAGATACCACTACACACCTATTCAAATAGCTAAAATCCAAATAATGAAATACCAAAGTTGTTGATGATGCAGAACAACTGAAATTCTCATTTGCTGCTAGCAGGGTACTTGGCAGTTTCTTACAAAACTAAACATACTTTTACCATACAGTGATCTAGTAATCATGCTCTTTGGTATTTACCCATAGGAACTGAAAAGTTATGTCCGCATAAAAACCTGCACATGGATGTTTATAACAGTTTCTTTCATAATTGCCAAAACTTGAAATCAACCAAGATGTTTTTCAATAGGTGAATGGATAAACAAACTATGGTATATCGGTACAAAGGAATAGCATTGAGCAATAAAGAGAAAATGCTATGAAGCCATGAAAAGACATGGAAGAAGCTTAAATGCATATTGCTAAGTGAAAAAAAGCCAATCTGCAAAGGCTACATGCATATTATATGATTGCAGCTATATGAAATTTAGGAAAAGGCCAAAGTGTGGAGACAGTCAAAAGATCAATGGTTGCCAGAGGTTGCGGAGAGGGAGAAAAGGATGGGTGAAGTGCGGAATTTTAAAGGCAAAGAGACTTCCTGTGTATGGTTCTGTAATGGTGGATACAGGTTATTGCACATTTATCAAAAATCATATAATGTACAAAACAAAGAGTGAAGTCTAATGTAAACCATGGACATTAGTTAGTAATAATGTATCAATATGGGTTCATTAACTATAACAAACATCCTACGCTAATGTAAGATGTTAATAATAGGGGAAACTGGGTAGAGAGCTAAGGAGGTACGAGAACTCTGTCCTTTCTGCTTAATTTTTCTGTAAACCAGAAACTGCTCCGAAATAGTCTGTTAATTTAAAAAACAAATCTAGACCTGCATACATAACTTGCACGTAAATCCAACCACAGCAGCATTATTCATAAGAGCCCCAAAGTGGAAATAACCAAATGGCCATTTACTGTGAATGGATAAATGAAACATAGTAATATCCACACCATGGAATATTATTCAGCCATAAAAAGACATCAAGTACTGATGCATGCTACAACATGGATGAACCTTGAAAACATGCTAAGTAATTGTATGATTCCATTTGTATGCAATGTCCAGACTAGACAAATCTGTAGAGACAAAGTATATTAGTGGCTGCCTAGGGTTTGGAGAAATGGGGGAGTGAGTGACCTATAATAGATTCTTTTTCTTTTGGGGGGTGGATGAAAGTTCTAAAATTGATTGTGGTGGTAGATGCATAACACATTAAATTGTACACTTTAAATAATATGGAAAGTAAAATATATCTCAATGAAACTATTATTTAAAATTATGATTAATGTATTAAAAGAAGGGCAACATGTACAATTTAAGCAAAAATTATCTGTGAAATGCAACCAAAAGAAACTTCTAGAATTAAAAAAGTTGAAATTAAGCACTCAGAAGATTGGTTGAACAGTACCTTAGTCAAACAAAAGAAAGGAATACAAATGTCAATTAAAAAATAACTACACAAAAATTTGGAGGGAAAATGATGGAAAACAGAGAAATAAGTACTTAAGACATATAGAGTATATGTGAAACACTGTGTCTAGCCAGCCCCAAGTCACACAGCCTAGGAAGGAGACACACAGCCTACCTGAATCACAAGGACTTCTCCAAAGTAAAAATGAGGTTCTGAGGCCAGAAGTGGAAGGAATGGATTACAAAGGAAAAGAACAATGGTAAACTATAATGTAGATATACATCAGTAAATACATAGGTTCCCTGGGGTTGTGATCTGGTACAAACAATAAAAAGAAAAGAGATAAGACTCATAGTAGAGGCTGCTAGATTCTGCTGAGGAAAATGTCCAGGGAGGGAAGAGTTGATTTATTTCATTATTTTTTTAGAGTCCACATATAAGTGACATCATGCACTATTTGTTTTTGTCTTATTTCACTTAGCATCGTGGCCTCCAGTTTTATCCATGTTGACTTAAATGATAGGATTTTCTTCTTTTTTAAGGTTGAATAATATTCTATTCTATATATATACCATATTTCCTTTCTCCATTAATCTACTATGGACACTTAGGTGGTTTCCATACCTTGGCTCTTGTGCATAATGCTACAATAAACATGGGAGTACAGATATCTCTTCAAATTATGATGATATTTCCTTTGGATATATACTCAGAAGTGGGAGTGAGGAAGAACTTATGACACAAATCGACCATATGTAAAAGATGTTGTAGGAATGAAAAAGTCTGAACACCTAGAAAGAGTGTGGAGTATTTGGAAAGGTCATTGTTCAAGGTCATACATAGTTTAAAGTTATGACATTTCAGTGAGCCTGTGTGCATGAAGGCTTGCTTATATTTGGGGATTTGAATACAGTGCAAAGAAGTGTTGCTAAATTTTCGATCAACATCAAAAAAAGGGTGGAAATGTTTTTTCTTTGATTATGAAACTGCAGGAAAGGAAGCCTAGAATTCTAGGCCCACTAGAATTTTCCCTGACGATAGTGCTAATTTAGGAGAATAAGAAGGATCCAAGGCTATAGAACAATTTTGAAAGCAAAATAAGACCGCCGAGTCTTCACACAGTGTATGAGATTAAGTTTTAATGGCATATGATGAAGTGGCCATGACACAGCCAGCAGAGCTCATTGAGTTGTGGAAAATGGCTCTTGAAGCTACAGGAAATGGACCGTAGACATAGAAAAAGAACAAGGTAAATCCCAAAGAGTGGAAGGACAAAATTAATCAAGAGAAAAGTCAAAAATAGAGAAGAAAAGCAGTAAACGTGACAAAGAAAACCAAAAGCTTGCTCTTTACAAACACCAATAAAATAAGCAATATTTGGCAAATATGATAGAGATGGGACTAGCTATAAAACAGAGAGAATTTTTTTTTAATTACAAAAGAATACTATGGTAGCTTTATACCAACACATCTAAAAATCTGGACAAAATGGCTGATTATGATTAGTTATATGCAGCCATTATTTACTCCTGTTTTGAGTAGAGAATACAAGAAGCTTTATGAAAATAGAAAACATAATCAAAGATATACACTTTAGAAAGACATCAGTTATTTTCCAATATATATAAAAAATTAGAAGAGTCCTAATACGAAAATCAGATATGGGGCTTCCCTGGTGGCGCAGTGGTTGAGAGTCCGCCTGCCGATGCAGGGGACACAGATTCGTGCCCCGGACCGGGAAGATCCCACATGCCGCGGAGGGGCTGGGCCCGTGAGCCATGGCCGCTGAGCCTGCGCGTCCAGAGCCTCTGCTCCGCAACGGGAGAGGCCACAACAGTGAGAGGCCCGTGTACTGCAAAAAAAAAAAAAAGAAAGTGAGTGACAACTTAAATGATATATGGAATATTTTGCTGACTTACAAGAGCATGCATAATTAAATATGACCCAGTTGAAATGTTAATTTTATTTTAATGTGTATGTTGGGATGGAGTCTTCAAGGTGCCAGAAAACAAGCATTCATCCATGCTGTTTGGAACTGCAGCACACAGACACCTTCAGTTACCAGTTCTGTTCATGCCACAGAATCATCTTCAGAAAACATACTGTTTTTTATGGACCTGGTATATATCTTAATTAGTTTGAAGAATTCCCCAAATACCTGTTAATATGTAGTGCTCCAATTCCAATCTTGCCACGTCCTGTACCAGTGACACAGCACATAGGAGTTTCATTTCTCTTTCTTTCTCTGGGTTGTTCAGAACCCAACGAAAGAACAATGGAATGGCATCAAAGAGATCAGGGTTCTTGTCCCAGAGTTACCATAAAATAATAGTGTCCTCTTGGGAAAATTATAGTTATTCTAGGCCCCTTTCCTTTTCTTTACTTTGACAGAGCTGCACTAGATGACCCCAAGTAACATTGCACTCTTTGCAGTAGTAGCTTAGATGTTATTGGTTTTCTGAAACAAATGAAGACAATGACACATGAAACTGTGCAACATCTCTGTAACTATGTTTTCTTAGAGTTGCCTCCATTTTACAGATGATAAGATGGCTGAGCACAGAAGTAGATGTCTTGACCAGAGGTTGCAGAGTAGATGGAACTGAACCACAAGTTTCCTTCTTTCCTGAAGCTCACTTAGCCAAAACATAGGCTTCTGAATATTAAGCTGTAAAGCATATTATCCGTATGCTTTAAAAGAAGCGGTTCTTCTAGGATTTCCAATTAATAGCAGGAGGTTTTGAAATTCTTCAAAGATCATCTAATTTTGTGAGATTTACAGCTCAATTTTCCTGTCAAGCAAGTTGTATTAGTGCCAATCATCTGAGCTTCTGGATGCTTCTCTGAACTTCTTGAAGTTTTCTTCTTGCTATCTGAAATTCATGCCAGATAAGCCTTTTTCTAGAGCGCATATACAGACTTGTGTATTTTTATACAGAAAAGCAATGCAGTGAGTCAGGATGGGGGTTAAGCCCCCATTCTCAGAGTGGTATTGAGCTCCTGGTGAAATATAATCATCATTTCCTCAGAATCGAAAAGCAGTTATCTCTAGTTTTTAATCCCATTAACTATTTATACATTTATGTATGATACATGTATTTATTGTACCTACTAGGTGTGTTCTCTTTGGGAAGTACAAAGCTCTTTGAGATATAGGTTGTTCATTTTTTCGTTTTCCCACAAATACTGTGACCTTTTGAGCAGGAAGGTCTATATTTTACTAACATCTAGAACCAGCAGTTAACACGGTGTCTAAGATGTAGTCAATAAATATGAAATACATAAATAAACACATTTTTAAGGAAGGAAATGAACAAATAGAAAATTTTCATTTCAGTCACAAAGCAACCAGAGACATAAAAATGATACAGACAACGAGTGCTACGGTCATTCAAATAAGGCATAGAATAGATACAACAAGGATCTCCTTATTGGCACAGGGAACTCTACTCAATATTTTGTAATAACTTATAAGGGAAAAGAATGTGAAAAAGGAATCACTGTGCTGTACACCTGAAAGTAACACAACATTGTAAATCAACTATACTTAAATTAAAAAACAAACAGACAACAACAACAAAAAAACCCTGAAAGAGGTCATAGAAGTTTTTATGAGATTCCATAAGAGAAGCCAAATGAGGACGGGCGAGACGGCTTTTGAATCAATTCAGAGGAGAGGTCACAGAGAAACTTGTCTTTGACCTGAACTTGAGTTTCCATTAAGATTGCAACACAGGGATATTACAGATGAAGGTAATCACATAAACTTACTACACTGAAACTTGCAGAGGTTATGAGTGTTGTTCAAGATCCCAAAGCAAGTGCATTGTGGAATCAGAATTTTAAGTGAGACCTAATGGACTAAAAACAAACAAACAAAAAAACAAACCTTTTCTGTGATACCATGTTGCCTTTGAAGTCGTTATTTTGGTGGGTTGGTAGAAAGTGGTTCCCGTGTTTCTGGCAGCAATGACTAGTTCTGTCCCCCCCGCGGCCCCCCACCCCCGAGTTGATCCTCAAAGTTTCCTTTAGAATGGACTTGCTAAAATGCAGACATGCAAGTATTCATGACGCCTGTGTCCAATCATTTCTCCTGCCATTGCCTACTTCACTTCTGGATTATATGAACAATTCACTGTCTTCATTTATGCTTTTCCCTCCTCCAAGAATTCCTTTCTCCCTATGGGGCACCTGGGAAACCCACTTCATTTTTCAAACCTCAGTTTACATATTATGTCTTTTGTGCAGTCTTCTTTTTAGTGTTGTGATCACATGCTCCTTTTTGCTACCCTTGCACTTCTGCATGCCTGATTGTTGCACTCGCTACACTGTATTGTGATTGTGTTGTTTACATATATCTGTGTTCTCCTGGGCAACGTTCCTTGGGGCCAGGGACTACCGTTTTTCATCTATTGATGTTGCCTTAGCATGTTACTTGTTGCGAAGTAGTTAGTTATAAAAATGAGATTTGTTTAAATTGAAAATTGTTATGTACATATTAGTTATTATCATTTACAGATATAACAGGAAAAAATATTAATGCTGGTGCTGAAAGTTCACTTCTAGTAAATGATGGTGGTACTTGACTTCACTTATATTATTTTCCCCACTATTTTATATCTTTCTACCTGATATCTCTTCTTTATTCCCATCTCTTTCTTTATTACTAAACCAAGAAAAACAGGGATGAGGGTAGGGCTAGGCCATACTTGGCTGGAATAGTAAAGAAATTGTGTGGGGTTTTGGTGAGAAAATCCTGAAGCATACAGGTCTGCATCTTCCTTTTATTTTTATTTTTTTGTGGTACGCGGGCCTCTCACCGTTGTGGCCTCTCCCGTTGTGGAGCACAGGCTCCAGAGGCGCAGGCTCAGCGGCCGTGGCTCACGGGCCCAGCCGCTCCACGGCATGTGGGATCTTCCCAGACTGGGGCACGAACCCGTGTCCCCTGCATCAGCAGGTGGACTCTCAACCACTGTGCCACCAGGGAAGCCCCTGTTTGAAGTTTTTTGATAAATTAGATTTGATAACACAGTTTTATAAAAACTTAGTTTGGACATTTCTGAACCTCTTTTTTTGTTTCCTTATGTAAGAAAGCTGCTTGTTTAGGGTTAATACTAATTCAATGGGGGTAAGATTTACACAGGACCAACCCTAACATTCATAGTGTGTGGCACAGGAAACAACTTTGAATGGCCATTTCAAGGAACAATATACTTAAGTGTATACAATGAGTAAAATGGATGAACTACACAAATTTATGAGTTGAAAACCATAGAATCATAGAATTTTCTCACTGTAAAGGCTCTTACTTTTCCAACTGCTTAACTTCAACCTCTGTTAAAGCACTTCAGTAACAGGGAGTTCTTGAGTTTAAAATGCAGTCGGTCCATTTTATAGTTGAAAGGTTCTACTTGTCAAAATATTCATCCTTTTATCAACCTAAACCTGTCTACTTGGTCTAAAATCTTCAGTGTGGGACAGTCTAAACCCTTTTTCATAGGACAACTCCTAAAATAGTTTAGAGCGACCACCTACTTCTCTCCTGGTCTTGCTTCATGTCATCTATTCCCAGTTCCTTCAATTACTTCTTATTTTAGATTCCAGACACTTTACTGAATTCATCACTTTCTTCAGTATAATAACTCATTTGCTGAATGTGATATTTTAAGCCTAAAAGGATTTGTTTACTGTTTTCTGTAAAGAATTAAAACATAAAATGTCCAATCAACCAATAATTCTTCACCTAACATGATTCATATACACCAATTGATAAGGAAAATTTAAAAACTCAAATTACTTCATTCTTAAAGAGTGATCATAGTATGTCCTTATTTATAATGTACAGGAACTATGAATTTTCTTTCTGTGCATCTATAACAGTGCCCTCTTGCAGGGTACAGAGGATCCTCCATTGATGCTGCCTAATGATGTGTATGTGATATCCTGATATTTACTAAGAAGTTAGACATTCAGGAGGATTTTTTGTTCCCAGCAGACATACACATATGAATTTTTCTTCTCTATTTTTGTGTGTTTCTAACTTTTATTATTCATCTATTGGCACTTAAGTGCATTCCCCAAACTGCATCATAAACATCAAAGTAGATTACTTCACTTTTCCTTTTATGAGATTATTATACTTATCAACCAATATTTGAGCCCTTAATATGGGCAAATCATCCTAGCCTGTTAAGCACAGAGGTAAAGAGCATGGAGTTGAGAGGGCACACACCAAGATTTGAACAAATTACTTAATCTCTCTAAGTCTTCATTTTTGTATGTGAAAAATGAGAATAATTACAATGATTGAACTCATAAGGTGGATCGTAGAAAACATCTAGGTGCTACGTGCAAAGAGCTGGTTTGACTACCTGGCAAATATATCCATTCTTTATTAACATGATGGTGATGATGTTGATGGTGATGATGATGATGATGCAGCTACCAGCAGGTGTCCTTATTAGGTTGGTAAGGATGGTGAATAAGCCACAAGATCATGTCTGTGAACATTTGCATTCTAAGGCTACACTGCCTTTGCCTTCCCAACTCCGGCTCCACTCCTCATCTGTTTAAACATCTCCCAAGATAGCTCAGGTCTTCTCTTCTGTGAAGCTATTCTGAACTACTCCTCTAGAATGAACTTAAAATACATTGCTTGCACTTACACTAATTTATATCAAGTACAAACTTCTGCAGTGGAATCACTCATCCTCCGTCAACCTTATATGGACCTTTACCTCCAACACTGATACCTAGCAAATCCTTCCACTACATTATTTAGCATGTTCTCTCTTCCAAGGTATTTAGAACTTTAAAGGAGAAAGAAGCCTGCCCAAGTGGACAAAGCTAACACTTATCAAGCATGAGCTCCCAACATTTGCACCAGACAATTTCACATCATCTCATTATAAACTGACAATAATCTTTGTGAGGTTGGGGTCCTAACCTTCTTTTTACTGTGGATCCCTTTGACAATATGGAGTAGCCCATTTAAAGAGTCTTAAAATAACACTTTTAAATTCATAAAATATAATACATAGAATCTCAAAAGAAACTAGTTACTATGTTTTAAGTGCAGTCATTAGAATATTTTAAAAACCAAATTTGTGATATAGTAACGAATGGGTATTTAAACTCATTAAATAACGAGATACAACAGAGACTCTATTAACTACTATACTTAAAAATAGTGATGTTGGGGAGATGGGTTCACAACTCTGATACATGTGTACTGAAATTGAACAATTAAATAAATAGATGGTGGATGGTGGTAGCCACATTTCTCAATATTGAAGTATGAATTTACAGATAAACAAGAGGAGAAGGCTAAACTAATCTCAGCGTTAATGCATTATAGTTGCAGACATCAGTATACACTCAGCTCAATATAGATATAGATAGTTATATATAGAAATATTTACTGATATGTGTATATACATGGGTTAGTATACATATATATTTCTTTGTTCCCTCAGTTAAGAGAGCCTAATCAAATAACAGCCCATTAGCAACAGCATATCTAGAGCCCAGATCTTGGTTTCTATTACTACTCTCCAATAAAAGGAATCAGGGCTCCTCAGAGAAATGACTGATTCTAGGACTGGGGCAGGAAATACACAAAATGAGCCTGGAGCATCTTGTGGTACCAGAAAGTCAGGAAGTGTTAAACACACACACAAACATGCATGCTAAACACAGATACACAGACACACACAAACTCACACACCCCAAAGGGAGTAGGTCAAAGGAGCACAGGCGCCGAAAGCAAACGCTCCCAATGGCCAAAGCTGGAACAATTCAAACAACAAAATAAAGTAGTATTGGATTATAACCCAAAGGATAAAAGAGATATCCATGAGTCTATACTGATATAAATAAATATCAACAATTGAATAAATTAATGTTTAGGGGAAAATAGACAAATCTGTGTGGAAGAATTCCAAATACTTTATGTACATACTCTGTCCTCAAGGAGGTGGATCATAACTCTCCACTCTTTGGGTTTGTGCTTCACATAGTGACTTCCTTCCAACAAGTGTAGTGTGGAAGGGGTGGAGGAGTAACTTTACAGTGGAGAAATCTGAGACACTACCTCAGCCATGTTATCAAGGTCAACATCAACAGGCAAATCACGTTGATAGCATGTACCCTTGATAAGATGTTATGAAAAAGGCACTTTATCTGGTTGTCCTCCCAATAAACCATAATCCCAGTCTTACCATGAGAAAAGCATTGGACAGTTTACATTAGTGAGGTATGCTACAAAACACTTGATCACTGCTCCTCAAAACCGTCAAGGTTGGGGCTTCCCTGGTGGCGCAGTGGTTGAGAGTCCGCCTGCCAATGCAGGGGACACGGGTTCAAGCCCTGGCCTGGGAAGATCCCACATGCCAGGGAGCAACTAAACCCGTGCGCCACAAGTACTGAGCCTGCGCTCTAGAGACCGTGAACCACAACTACTGAGCCCATGTGCTGCAACTACGGAGGCCCACACGCCTACAGCCCGTGCTCCACAACGAGAGAGGCCACTGAAATGAGAGGCCTGCGCACTGCAACCAAGAGTAGCCCCCGTTTTCCGCAACTAGAGAAAGCCCACGCGCAGCAACGAACACCCAACACAGCCAAAAATAAATAAATTAAATAAATACATTTAAAAAAGAAACTGTCAAGGTTATCAAAAACAAGAAAAGCCTGAGAAACTACCACAGCCCAGAGGAGCCTAAGGGGGCTTGATAACTAAATGTAATGTGGTGTCCTGGATGGAAGCCTGAAATGGAATTAAGGACACTAGGCAAAAACCAAGGAAATCTGAATAAAGTACAGACTCTGGTTAATATTACTGTATTAATATTGGCTCGTTAATTGTAAAAAAGGTACCACACTAGTGTACGGTGTCAATAATAGAGGAAATTGGGAATGAGATATATAAGAACTCTGCATTATCCCCTTAATTTTTCTGTATATCTAAAACCATTCTAAAATAGATATAGTCTATTAGATAAAACAAAAAAGGTAATGATGATTTGATTGTAACATCAGACTAGTGATACTTTGAGATAACTATAAAAACTGCCTTAGGAAATTGTCTGTGGTATCTGCTGGGGATATAGTCACAGGTACTCCTAATATTGTGGTTTGTTGTCTGCATTTAGATTTAAAGGACATGCTAAATACTAAATTGCAGCTAGAGGTTAGTGAAATTAAAGATGTAATATTCCCATCCAGATTCCACATACACTTTGATACATATTAAGAATCCCCTGCTCTTTGGTGAGGTCTAATTTTATGAAAGTGAAACTCAGAGAGATGAATTAGGTTGTTCCAGCTTTTAAAAAGCCCGCATTCTAGGGTCAAGAATTCTTACTGAGCCTTGTTGAAACTGTTTGCTACACTACCTCCTAATTTTGGAACTGCTAAACAGAGAGTTGGGAACTCTTCCTAGATTAAAAGTACTGCCTTGGCCTTGTGCAATTATACTGTTTAGGTTGCTGGACAAATCCAAGGATAAAACTGGCCTGGACCTAGTGATGGGCAATTCCAAAAGCAAGCTGAATGTGAGAAGTTCACTCACAGAGAACCCTAGTGTCAAAGAGCCTCTCTACTTGGGAATGGCTCAACACTGGGAAAATAAGCCCTGGTTCAGCTGTAAAGAGAGCACATCCTTGGCCTTTTTTCCCCCTTAAGTCCGGAAACTGATGATCTGGTCAGCTTAGGAGAGGGAGGAAGAGAAGGAGGGAGGGAGGAAAATGAGAGAGAGAGAGAAACCTGTTAATAGCTGGTGCCAATTTAAAGAGAGAAGGAAAGGGTTTATTATATACGTATATGCTAATATTATTCCTAAAGCCAATTCTGATAAATCCTTCGGGAAAGAAAGAGATGCAGCCACCTGTTAATGTGGCTTCAGCTTCTTTGTTTCCAAATGTTACAGCGGTCACCAGACCAGCCATTCCACTTGGGGCGGGGCCAGGGGGTTAGAGGGGGAACATCTGTCCACTAAGGACACTACTGAACAGCAACAAAATCTTGGGGCGACCCCTCTCTCTTTCCTCGAGTGCTTTCGCTAGCCGGTCCTACTTCCCCACTCCTTTGGGAGTTTCCTGTTCCATTACGTAGGCAAGAGGGCGAGAGGTCCCAGCTTTCCTAATTGTGAGTGGTTTGGCTGGGTGTGTACGTGCGAGTAACTGTGTGTGTGTGTGTGTGTGTGTGTGTGTTGAGGGAAAGTGGAGCTTGCTACAGGGGCTTAGAAAAACTAGTCGCCAATTTAAAATATTTTCAGAGTGTTTGAATGATATCTTCAAAGCTAATCCCACTCTCAAATTCAGCGAAATGAACAATACAGATAAGGAAGATGAAGAGGGTGGAAAACCCACACAGCGGAATGGAGCTGTGCATGCCGCGGGAGTGACAGGGGAGCGCTCAGAGGTAAGGCGCTCTGCAGAGAAAGTCACTCTGGCTCTTCTCTCTCGGTCCACCAGCCGGCGACGCTTCTTCTGTAAAAGCATTCCTAGAAAATAACCCTACAACCGGGAAGGGTAGCGATCTTTGAGCGCAGTTTCCAGGAGCTGGTCCCCGCAGCAGGGAGAGGCCCCTCTCCCCCCGCGGCTGGCGCGGAATGTGGCGATCCGGCCCGGCGCGGGGGATGACTTCCTGCGGCCGGAGCTCGGCGGCGGGAGCGGCGGGAGCAGCTGCTGCAGCTGGCAGGTGGGGTGGGGGCCGGCCGAACTGACCAAGCACAGACCCGGCGCGGCGGCACTGCGGCCCCGGGGCAGCCGGCGCGGGGACATGCACTGATTCGATCCCTCCGGAGAAGGTAAGCAGCCCGGCTATTATTAGCCTCGGCCACACTGCGCGGTGCTTTCTGCTTGGTTAGTAATGGGGTTTGTAATACAGAGGGAAGAAGGGGAATATCCCTGCCGCCTTCTGCAATGGGAAAAGGAGCAGCAACTGGAATTGAAATATTAATCAGCCAAGTGCTTGAGATTATTGGAGGAGCGGTGTTACTGGGCAAACAAAGAAGGCGGTCAGCCTCTGTAATCTTAAGATAATCAACCATTGCTGTGCCACACTCGCTTCGATATTGAAGAGGATTCAGAATGTAAAATAATTTGAGTTGCACTTTTACGTTGCTACCTTCAACCTTCGCTTGGTTAATTTCTGGTTTGCGAGCAGCAGGTTCTTGTCAGCAGCCTAGAGAAGTAATCGGAAATCTTCCCTCTCCTTTTGCCTTCCTCAGTCTTCTCCCTTTCCAGTTATTAGAATGGGTCTGCACATTTCAACGTCAAACACCCACTTCAATACTGAACCTTTAGAAAGAATCTCCAATTAGAGGAGAAACTTACCTCCTGG
Source organism: Mesoplodon bidens (assembly GCF_964165515.1). Taxonomy (NCBI): domain Eukaryota; kingdom Metazoa; phylum Chordata; class Mammalia; order Artiodactyla; family Ziphiidae; genus Mesoplodon; species Mesoplodon bidens. Next base: position 245,614 of record NW_027672367.1, on the reverse strand, counting down.
AGTTCAGCTTGGGTTGAGCAGCACTTGTCCCCACTTCTCCCTTCATTTACCATCTTCTCTTGTCAATCATTTCATGGATTCCCCCACCCCCCACCCCGGGGATGCTGTGCTCATTAACAAGCCAGCTCTTGTCAGCTCCTGTCCACCACCTCTGTTCCGTGACTGATTTTTCAAGGACCCAGAAAGGACATTGCCTTATACCATGTTTGGACTATTATCTGTGTCCTTCCCCAAAATGCATGGCATGAAAAATCCTTTAAACCCAGTACCAACATGGTTTCCGATAACTCCCTTCATTGTAGTCACTGCAGCTACCAGATGGGTTTCGAGGACAGCAGAATCTGTTGGGGTGTGAGAAAGAGGGCTATACCTACATATTTTGCTCCACGTGCATAAGAATAGGTGGAAGTAGAAATGCAAATGTCAGTCTGTCCCGTTTTTCTTGAAGCTTTTTTAGTCCAGCTAGGTTTTGAGACACCTAGCTGGGTAGGGTATGGGGCAAGTCCTCCTGCAAAAGCAAGCAGTGTGTTTGTCCTAGGATTCCCCCAATAACCTCAAAAGAGATTCCAGAGAGGCTTTTCCCACAGGCAGTCAGAAAGCCAGGGGAGGTGGCCAAGGTAAACCTCAGGTTATTTGGGCATCCTCAAGTTAGTCTCCCCTTTTGGGGGTTCTGACCTAGGATTTCCCCACAAACGCTTTGCTGCTGAGCTCAAGTGCCCATTCTTGTTGCCCACCTAGGGATGTACAATTGAATGATATTCTGTGAAATGGTGAAGATTGCTATGGTGGGGATTACAAATGTGCCACTTCACCAACAGAGAACAGTTGCAATAAGCCAGACTGTGTGGTGTCTGTGTGCCAATATTCCATTTAAAAAGAGATTTGTTATCTTTAAATCTGAAATTAAAGAGACAGTTTGACTCAAAAGGCCATGGATTTTATTTTAACAAATTAAAATAGGAGACCAATGAAAAAGAGGTCCAGGGTTTATAGCTAACCTTCTTACCTTCTTTTTTAAATATTGCTTTAGAACAAGATACTGGTTCTGAAAAATCATGTTACTTCTATTATATATCGTTATTGTTTTTCTGATTACAAATTCTCTATTTATAGATACACTTTGGAAAGAGTTGAGTTGGTTTCTTTGTCTCTATCTTCAGTATATGAGGCAGAAGGAGTGGAGGGGGGTGGGCAAATCCCACTCCAAATGGCCCCCTCAGAGAACTGTTCCCCGGACCATGCAAACCTCTGGACCGATATTGTTTTGGCTGGTTGTTATTATTATCTTTAAATGTGGTTTGGGTTTGAAATATTAAATTTTCAATATTCTAAAATTTTGGCTCAGGCACACCAACTAGAAGAGAGAACAAAGAACAAGAATAGCAAAACTACTTTCCACCTTTCTTACCTAATTGTAAAATATTTAATTATATGAATAATTATTCTGAATAATAAGTGAAAAACATATTAAAATAATAATTCATTTTTAGAAAGTAGCCCAAGGTTTATGAAATACAGGTTAGTGCAATTGATCTTAAGTACAGTAAAAATTTCTGTAATTTTGAAAGGTGTTTTTATGTTGAGTATTAGTACATGAAAATATGCTAATGATGGTTAGAAATTGAAATGTCTGTTACTTGGTTTCTGAAGAAACTGAGTTCTTTGGCAAGAAATGGGTCAGGATTAGGGGACTGGAGCGGCCAAAGCCGGCATCATACCTGCCAGTGACTTTATAGGTGAGATGAATGCATTAAGTTATGGATTAGGGTTGGAGAAGCCTTCTAGGGAAGAAAGAAAACAAGATAGAAAATAGAATTTGTTATTTTAGTGCAACTAAGATAATTAAATTTAAGGTATTTCTGAATTTGGACTTCGTTATATTTAAACAATTTCTGAGGAAAGTTTCTAAATTCAAAGCCCTAGGTAGAAATAGTTGTATGATTTCCTAACCGAAACTAATTTATGACTCTATTTCCTTTGTTAAAAACGTTTCCCAGAGAAAGGAAAAATTAATTGCCCCGTGTTAAGGAGGAGTAATACCAAATAGAAGGATGTATTCTATTAGTTGCTAAATGAACTGTAGGAACTTTTTTGTAGATATGACAAGATAGAATTGAAATCAATCTGTTGCTTTCCAATCACGTAAAAAAAAACATTTAGTCTGGTGGGTGGTCAGTGTTATCAGTAATTTAAGACTTGAGTACCCACTTAGGATTCACAAAGTTGCCCTCTCTTTACAAAAGGCATTTTCTGGTGCTGCTTTACTGCCATTAGCTACAATTGAAATAGACTTATCCTGAGATTTTGAAAAACAGAAAAAGAAATAGTAGGATTCATAAGGCTTTGCCTCCACTGAGAATGGGTAGAAAAAGTGCTATTTTGAAAGTTATCAATGGCCTCTTAATTGCCAGATTTCTGTGCTGTTTCAACCTGCTCTTTATGTCTTTATTTTTAAGTTCTCTTCTAAGTTCTTTTTTAAAAATTTTACTGCTTAGTGTTTTATTCACTAAAATAGCATTTTTAATTGAAGTATAGTTGATGTGTAATATTATATAAGTTACAGGTGTAAAATATAGTGACTCACAATTCTTAAAGGTTATACTCCATTTATAGTTATAAAATATTGGCTATATTTCTGTGCTATGCAGTATATCCTTATAGCTCATTTTATAATAATAGTTTGTACCTCCTAGTCTCCTATCCCAATATTGTTCTTTTTTTAAAAAATTAAATACTTGTGTTCAAAAGTATTATTAATAAGTAATACATAAAGAGATATCTCTTTATCTAGTTTCTCACTAATCCCCTTAAATTACCTCATGACCAGCCTAGAACAAGTGCTGTTTATTTCTAGTTTGTGCCTCATGATATCACGACTATATGTCTTCATTTGTTCCTTTCACTCACCCTGCTACACCTTGAAACCTTGCTCACAGCATACACTGCCTCTTCCATGAACCCTTCCCCATACCCACCTTCCTTCTCATTTCAGATGTGTTTCTCCCTTGTCTAAACGCCTGTGGCACTTTCTATTTTGGTCTATCCTTTAGTTTGAACATGATTTGCTGTTGTAAAATAACCCTAGGGAGCAGAGTCTTTGACTAACAACTTTTTATTACCTGAAACTCATAATACAGTGCCTAGCTATGTATATGCAAAGTAGATGTTCAGCAATTTGATTTTAGTGAAGAAATTAGCTATTATTTTCCAGGGGTGTATATCCACCTACTCAAATATCCAAGTTAGGCTCTAAATAGTGTGTGCAGGTACATTTTAGTTTAAAATCCCTATATAATAATATAGTGAAAGTACATTCAAACAGTTATATTCAACAAAAGTTATTGTGAGCTTACATGCCCTTAAGTGGATATTGGCTCATCCGTATCAAAAAGCATAGTAAGCATTACAAAAGAAAACTTTAAAGAAGACATTGTACCAGCTTTCAGTATGCTTTCATTCTACTGAAAACAAGTAAGCAGGGGAAGATGTCTTGCATAAATAAGTACTAGTCTTAAAGCGCTCTGCTAGGTACTTTCATCTATGGTGTATAATTTCATCCTTCCACTATATGCTAATTTTACACTGAGACTCAGAGATCTTACCTAAATGGCAGAGATTCTTTCCACATTCACATGCTGTTCTTTGAAGTGTTAACGAGTGAAGGAAAACTATAAAAACATAATCAGAGTAGTTTAAAATGGTTTTGTGGTCAGGCTTTCCAGTGCTTTTTAAACTTTTGGGTCTTAACATCCCCTTTAATAATTCACTAAAGGCTATGCGTCCACTCCCCAAGTACATACACAACACACACACATAGAATTTTGCCTGTAATTGCAGGTGTTCGCGGACCTAATAAAGCCCTCCTTTGCAAATGCTTTAAGGACATCTACGCTGGGCTCAGTTTTTCTTTTTGCTTGTTCTATGCTTAATATTTATTTTTGTACCTATTAAAATTAAACAAATTGTTATCTCTTATAGATTGAGATATAAACCTAAGCAGCTTCATACTTTACAACTTTTCTTTTTGCATTTTTGTATTCTGTCCTTCTCTCTCACACAAACACACAAATTTATATAAATGAGATCAAATAATACTTTTCTGTGAAGAGAATGCTTAGAATTTATTCTTAACGATTTTTCTATATATCACACCTCAGTGTTAGCTGTAGTCATCATGTTGTACATTATGTCCATAGTATGTATTTATCTTACAATTGGAAGCTTGTACCTTTGACCATCTTCCTCCAATTTCCCCTCCCCTGACCCTCTGTCTCCTGTAACCACAGGTCTGATCTCTTTTTCTATGATTGTTTTCTTTTTTTTTAGGTTCCACATATAAGTGAGATCATATAGTGTTTGCCTTTCTTTCTCTGACTTATTCAACTTAGCATAAAGCCTTCAAGGTCCATTTCTGTTGTCTCAAATGGTAGCATTTCTTTGTTTTCTTACAGATGAATATTTCAGTGTGTGTGTGTGTGTATACATATAATACGTATATATCTATAAATATATAAAACAACCTCTTTACCCATTTGTCCATCAATGGGCACTTAGATTGTTTCCATGTCTTGGCTATTATAAATAATGCTGCTATGAACATGGGGGTGCAGATATCTTTTTGAGTTAGTGTTTTCATTTTCTTTGGATATATTCCCAGAAGTGGAGTTGCTAGATATATGTAGTTCTAGTCTTAATTTTTGAGGATCCTCCATACTGTTTTCCATACTGGCTTTACCAATCTACAATCCCACCAACAGCACAAGGCTTCCCTTTTCTCCACATCCTCACGAGCATTTGTTATCTCTTGACATTTTTGAGGATGACTGTTCTAACAGGTGTGAGGTAATATCTCAATGTGGTTTTAATGTGCATTTCCCTAATGACTAGTGGTATTGAGCATCTTTTCATGTACCTGTTGGCTTTTCGTGTGTCTTCTTTGGAGGAATGTCTATTCGGCTCCGTTGCTCATTTTTTTAATTGGTTATTTTTTTTTTTGCTATTGATTTGTATGAATTTTTAATTTATTTTGGATATTAACCCTTATCAGATATATGGTTTACAAATATGTTTTTCGCATTCTATAGGTTGTCTTTTCAATCACTTTGTTGATTTGTTTTTGTTTTCGTTTGCTGTGCAGAAGCTTTTTAGTTTGATGTAGTTCCATTTGTTTATTTTTTATTTTGTCGTTTGTGTTTTCAGTGTCATATCCAAAAAGTCATTACCAAACCCATGTAATGAGCTTTATTCCTATGTTTTCTTCTGGCAGTTGCATAGTTTCAGGTCTTACATTTGAGTCTTTAATCCAATTCAAGTTAGTTTTGTGAGTGGTATAAGATATTGGTCCAATTTCATTCTTTTACATGTGAATATCCAATTATCCCAGGGTTCCCTTGTATGTAACTTCTCTCTTTTCTCTTGCTGGTCTTAAAATTCTTTCTTTGTTTTTGACTTTTGATGATTTAATTGCAATGTGTCTCAGAGTAGCCCTATTTGAGTCCAACCTATTTGGGCTTGTTTGGACTTCATGGATATGGATGTCCATTTCTCATCCTAGGTTTGGGAAAGTTTCATCCATTATTGCTTTAAATATACTTTTTTTCCCTTTCTCTCTCTCTTTTCTTCTTCTGGAATTCCCATACATGAACATTGTTTACTTTATTGTGTCCCATAATTTCCATAGGCTTTCTTCACTCTTTTTATTCTTTTCCTTTTTGTTCCTTTCACTGGGTAATTTCTAAAGTCCTGTCCTCCAGTTTGCTGATTCTTTCTTCTGCATGGTCGAATCTACCTTTGAAACTTTCTATTGAATTCTTCAGTTCAGTTATTGTATTTTTAAAATCTAGTGTTCCTGTTTCTTTGATGTTGCTACTTCCTTGTCAAACTTCTTGTCTTGTTCATGCATTGTTTTCCTAATTTCACTTAGCTGTCTGTGCTTTCTTGTAGTTCACTAAACTTCCTTAGGAGGATTATTCTGAATTCTTTGACAGTTCATAGATATTCTTTTTTTTTTTGCGGTGCGTGGGCCTCTCACTGTTGTGTCCTCTCCCGTTGCGAAGCACAGGCTCCGGACGTGCAGGCTCAGCAGCCATGGCTCATGGGCCCAGCCCGCTCTGCGGCATGTGGGATCCTCCCGGACCGGGGCACGAACCCGCATCCCCTGCATCGGCAGGCGGACTCTCAACCCCTGCGCCACCAGGGAAGCCCAGATCTTCATTTTTTTAAGGTCAGTTATTGGAGTTTTATTACTTTCCTTTGGTGGTGTCCTATTTGCCTAATTTTTGTGATCCTTAATTCCTTACATTGGTATCTGCATATCTGAATAATTGGGCTCTTCCTCCAGACTTAACTGGGTATTATATTCAGTAGTAGTAGTACATGGGGCTATGAATTAGTTTCCTGGCAGAGAATCAGAGCTTGTATAGGACCTGGCTCTGGACAGGACCCAGAGCCTGTATAGTTCATTGTTTGGGAACCCAAATCAGGCCAGAGTGTGCACTTAATTCCCTGGTCAGGTGAGGGCACTGGTTTTGCCCTGCAGAAGGGGGAGGCCACAGGCTGTGCTGTCTGTTCAAGTGCCACTGTATCTAGGGCTGTTTAATGGGCTGTACAGCTTCCCATGTTCTCTGGTTAGGTTCCCCCGTTGGACGTGCTGAAGGCTGTATTCAGTGATGAGTAGGGCTATGAATTAGATTTCCTGCCTGGGTGCAGCAGGAGAAGCAGCTCTAAAGCCAGTAAAGCTCTTTGTTGTCTTAACTCAAGCTGATCCACACTCCACGTTCTGTGGCTGAACAAGGCCACTGGCTTGGCTTTGCAGACTATCAGCTCTGTCTACCCTTCTCTAGGCTTGATCACTGCTGGGCCGCACAGTTTCTAGGAGTTGTCACCAATCCTTCTAGTCAGATGGGCCAGGAAGACACTCTCCACAGCAGATGGGATGGGGCTAGTCCCAGTTCCTTTGCCTGGGTGGGATGAGGAGGGAGCACTCCAGGCGACTCTTAATTTCTCAAACAGGCTCCCCAGTTGGGAGGAGCTGGGAGCTCCTCTCAGCCTTGGATATGAATTAATCTCCCTGCCTGTGCATGGTACAGGATCCCTCCACACCTGATACTGGCTCTGCTTTGTACCAGAGCCAGTGATGAGCTCTGGCTGCCTGCCTCTTGGCTGGAGCACGACTAGGCCAAATAGCTTCCAGGATTTATTGCCAGCCCTTTTGGTCAGATGGCCAGAAGACACTCTCCACAGTGGATGGGCTGTGACTCTGCTCTTTCCCTGGGTATGGGCAAACCAGGTTCAAGGGCCAGATGCATATCAGGTGGATCTGTACCCTGCTGAGTTCCCCGGTTGTAGTGTCCCACCAACCTGGCTCTGTAGATAAGCAAAGGTGCCAGTTGTGATCACTACTTGGGCACTGCAGGTATGAATTCCATCGGTCACAATCCATGTGCTGGCTGTTGCATGCCCCTTCCCCCTTCATCACAGTCCAACTTTTAGTGGTCAAACCCTGCAGATTCCCCTGCAATCCCAGTGGAGCAGATTAGAGCAGTGGCTCCCACAAAGCAACCCCAATGCTAGTGGTGGTGCTTGCTGTCCCCCAGTTCTCTTCCCCTACTGGAGGAACCAGAGGTTCAGGGGAGACTTCACCCATGGTGCTCCACTGGCTTGGGGGAGGGGCAGTGTGGTCAAGCTCCTTTTCTCACCCTTCTAATGCAGTCTGTCTTGGTCTCTGTGGTGCACGGGGGTGCTTCAGCCTCACCTCCATGTTCTAGGATTCTCTCAAATAGGGTCCTGTTTCCAAATAATTGTTAGTTGTTCCTCCTGTGGGGGACGTGGAGCCAGGAATGACCTTGGTGATGTCACCCCACTCTGGGCTTACTTTGACAATATGTGTGTCCTTTATAGCCCAGACATTTCTGGTACTTGAAATGAGGTTCTCCTTTTATTGTTCTCCCTGCTTTAGGACCTAAAGTGGGAGCTCTTCATTAGCACTGGCACAAAGGCTGCCGAGATGACTAGGAAGCAAGTGCCAAGGAGGATAGTGAATCAAAGAACCTTGATTCATGGAAAAGGAATCCCAGAAGGAGCTCTAAACGTTACACATTCCAAAGGATTTATTCAGGGTTTTCCAATCAAAATCATTTTTACAAAAAAGAAACAGTTCTCAGACTTCGAGTAGTATACTGCCAAGTATGTGGAAGAACATTGCCAGCAGTTGAGTGGTGTGGTCTGCTTTGAAATATATTCAGTTTGCTTAGGATGGACATATGTCTACTTCAAAGTTACTATTTCTTTCTAGTAATGCTGTCTACAGTACTATATTTGCTTTTGGCAAGTTAAGAAAACAATGACATCCCTCCCAGGTTCTAAAACAATTACCAGCATAAAAATACATTAAACTTTTTAGCTGATACTTAAGGAAACCAGTACTAGCTAGCATTCCTACTGATGCTAGTATTCAAAGAGAGGCGTGACAAAACCATTAATCTAGAAAACACCAGGTTGGAAAGATGGAGAGAAAGAACTCAAGAGGACTACTTAAGCTGTTGCTTTCTTTACATGTCCCCAAATATGATAATAACCATATAAGCTCCTAAAATAAGTGCAATTTTATGCAAACTTCATAGTATGCCTAGTATGAGGTAAATTTTTACTTTATTTTATAGTATATTTTTATTTTTTATTTTGGTAAAATGTCCCATAATGTAAAATTTACCATTTTAACCATTTTTAAGTGTATCATTTATTGGTATTAAGTACATTCACAATGTTGAGCAACCATTACCATTATCCATTTTAAGACCTTTCTTGTTATCCCAAACAGAAACTGTACGCACTAAACAATAACCCCTTATTTCTCCCCTCCCCTTAGCCTCTGGTTAACTCTATTCTATTTTCTGGGTTTATAATTTGCCTATTCTAACTACCTCATATAAGTGGAATCATATAATAGTTGTCCTTTTGTGTCTGGCTTCTTTCACTTAACATAATGTTTTCAAAGTTTATCCATGTTATAGCATGTAGCAGCATTTCATTCCTTTTTAAAGCCATACAATGTATAGTGATTTTTAGTTGCAAAACACTTTTAGTACATTGTGTTTCTATTATATTAATGATATCTAGCATATATCACTACCATATTACCTTTAGTAGATGCCCAGTAATGTGTACTATGAGTGAGCCATAATTTCATTCAGTCAAAACCCATTGATAAACATTTATTAAGTTCCAAACAGTTTTATGATTTCAAGAAATGTAGTAATGGACATAGAGGTTCATGTCTTTATGTCCTGGAGCTTTTACTTTTGATGGAAGAATTCTTGGAGTGGCATGGAATGGTATTGTTGGGTCAGAGATTATGCAGAAACATTTATCATTTGAATACATACATTGACTATAAAAACCATCAACTTCTTCAACAGATAATATTCCTGTATTTTATGTAACCATTTATGACTATCTTAAAAATGAATGCAAGTAATGTAAGGGAATCCACTTAATGTGATTTGAGCAAGGAAACATTCTCACTTTGTTCATTTCTAGTTCATGGAAGAAAATTCCTATACACAAGTATTGAAATATTTCAAGTCTCTGGATCACACATTTCATCATTTCAAAAATATTGCAGAGTACATCACGGATGTCAGTCAAGTCTTGTAACAACAGTGTAGAAAACTAGTAACATTTATAGCTAGTTTGTTTTTAAGCTTCAGCAATGGATCAATTCTATCCAGCCTAATCTGTAATTTTAATTAGATTAATTATTAAAATAAAAAAGATTAATTTTTAATTTAAAAGTATTTTTAGTTCATATTTATGTACCTGCATTATGGTAAATCTTTTATTTTGTTGTTTTTTTTCTTAGTTTCTCTTCAGAGTATCTTTTAAAATTTATTTTTAAACAGAATAATTAAAGCCCAAAGATGAGAATGTCTCATTTAAGATAAACTAAAGGACGTTGGAATAGCTGAAGTATGAACACAATTGGCACAACTTTTCAGTACTCTCCTTAGAAGAAGACTGTTTCGATTTGCATGGTCCAAGAAAGGAGAAACAGATAACTTGCTGGGGATTGCATCCTGCTTTACTTAAATTAGACATTAACAGGCTAAAAGGGCAAGGATGAAGCAACATGTTTATAACATATTTTTGAAAAGCTACTTAAAGGTAAAGGGTGGTAAGAACACAGATAGACACACCCTAGACATTTCACTACAATATTTTAAGGTATGCCTTTTCTTTGGTTGATAGGGATGGAGGGACCTATTAATAAACATTTCTCCTATTTACTTTTGTCTTTATTGCTGTCTAATCAAACCCTCATTAAAAAACAGACATAAAACAAATAAGCATTCTGACTTTTGCCTGAATAAGCAACAACAAGCTCACATCTTAAACAATGGACTGCAGTGGCTATGAGACTGAGGATCCTTGGCCATTGCAACAGTAGCAGCAACACAACCTGTTTTGTTCCTTCTGTTGTATACTGCAGAATCTGAGTAAATAGAGAGAAGTCAGTGATACCTTTAGTGCCATTTCTTACACTCCTCTCCATGATCTTTCACACTCAGGTTCTCTGGTCATCTCAATGTAGTGAAAAACCACCAGGATGTTAATACCCTCTATCCATTCACAAAACTTAATGCTTCTGAGACTTGCAGAAATAATGTTGAATCTGAATTGGTGGTACCCAATAGAGTCACTAAGAATAATCCGTCAGACTCACCAAATCCAAATTCAGATTTAAAGGCCATCAAATTTTAAAGATAATGAAGATTTTAAGATTTCCATATTTATTATATATGGTCATATGTAAAAATTTAGAAAAGTAAAATTACATGTATAGGTTTTTAATTATAAGCTATGTTCACTGGAGAATTAATGCATTTTTAAAAGGATTCATTCTGAAAAGATTACATTAGCACTTTTTTTAAAACACTACCCTCAAAAATAAATTGTGACAAATCATTGTTCACCCAAGTTTATGTCTCATCTCAAGGAAGTGAGTTGTTCTTGGGGAAATTGCTTTCATCTAATTTGTGCTTTCCTGCAGTGGATCAAGCTGAAATGAAATGGGGCTGACATTCTTAACTATTATTACGTGCCCACATTTACCAGAATTACCTAATGATCAGTACCGAAGAGTTTTATAATAAATAAATATGTATGTACTGAGAGTCTCCACTGATAAAAGTTAGTTGAGACATGGCTGGTGATCCCATAGAAGAGATATCTAGCTTATATTTCTTACATCATCTCCATAGTAGAAAGCAATCCAGGATTGCAAAGCGAGGCATGAGACAGTAGCATTTGGTGTATTTTATAAATGTTTAGATTTCTAGGGAGTTTATTGGTATTACATATTGTGGTAAGCACTCAAATGTAAACTGTTACTTTAAAATAGTAAAATATCAAGACCGTACAAATTCCTGCAACTTAAATGGTCAGTTTGGTATTTGGCTTTATGATAGGCATCTGCAAGATATTTATTAAACAACCAAATGAACCAATGCCATTTAATTTTGAAAACTGCCTTCCTAATACAAAAGAATTGGTATTCTACACAAGTTCCTTGTGATTATTTTTGTAGGTGTGGTGGGAATGAATTATGGATGGCACTACCCTTTCTCCTGTTTCTTGTCTGGGGTTTTGGTAAGGTGGAAATTAGAGATGATGGACCTTAAAGTTTGAGCAGTTCAAGACACTCAACCAGTAAGTCAGAAAGAGAAAGACAAATACCGTATGCTAACACATATACATGGAATCTAAGAAAAAAGAAAAAAAGGTCATGAAGAACCTAGGGGTAAGATGGGAATAAAGACACAGACCTACTAGAGAATGGACTTGAGGATATGGGGAGGGGGAAGGGTAAGCTGTGACAAAGTGAGAGAGTGGCATGGACATATATACACTACCAAACGTAAAATAGATAGCTAGGGGGAAGCAGCCACATAGCACAGGGAGATCAGCTCAGTGCTTTGTGACCACCTAGAGGGGTGATAAAAGGAGGGTGGGAGGGAGGGAGACACAAGAGGGAAGAGATATGGGAACATATGTATATGTATAACTGATTGACTTTGTTATAAAGCAGAAACTAACACACCATTGTAAAGCAATTGTATTCCAATAAAGATGAAAAAACAAAAAACAGTGAGTAGAATTCAAATAAGTAATAGTAGATCTAAAAATAATAAAAAAGAAATTCTGGCAAAAAAAAAAAAGACACTCAACCAAGCACAATCCATTTACCCAGGACAAGAAAACATATGACATTACTCTTCTTTTTTCAACCACCATGGATTCGAACTTTTAGAAAACTGAAAATGCAAGATACAGAGTTTATTTATTTTTTTAAGTAATTTATTTAAGTCTGGCAGCGTTGGTTCTTTGTTGCCGTGCCTGGGCTTTGTCTAGTTGCGGGGAGTGGGGACTACTCTTCGTTGTGGCGCGCGAGCCTCTCATTGCGGTGGCTTCTCTTGTTGCAGAGCACGGGCTCTAGGGCACGCCGGGTTCAGTAGTTGCAGCGCATGGGCTCAGTAGTTGTGGCTCGCGGGCTCTAGAGCGCAGGCTCAGTAGTTGTGGCACATGGGCTTAGTTGCTTTGCGGCATGTGGGATCTTCCCAGACCAGGGTTCGAACCCATGTCTCCTGCATTGGCAGGCGGATTCTTAACTGCTGCACCACCAGGGAAGCCCAAGATACACATTTTAATAAGAAAATATGAGTCAACAGTTCTCTTATCTCTGTGTCTTTTTCTATCTCATTGATTGTGAAGAATACAATCATAGAGAAAGCAAAATCTACATCAGTTGAAAATTTTTTCCACCTGCATGCATGTTATAGTGGATGTGTAACATCTTCACAGGGTTTGTGAAATCACTATTTCACCACAGAAATTAAATATGACACTAAAATGATCTGACACTAATTAGTCCATTGAATAAGGGGAGGAGGATCGGCATCTTGGTCATCGTTTAGAAGAAAAAAAAATCATTAACCTGTTAGGCAAAATACTTGTCTTTAAATTATCCCTTAATAAATATAATAGAAAATGAAATAAAATGGCAGTACAGTGTTATGAAAGGAAAGCAATTGGGTGATCTCAAAGTGAGTGAGTATAAAAATCAATATTTTTTGTTTAGTTTGTTAATAATTTTATTCTTAGAGCTCTCAGGCAGCTAGTTTTGGTCATTTTAAAGATCAATCAAAAAGTTCTAAACATTATTTTTAAGGTATGCAGATCACTAGGCCCTCCTCTCCTCCTTTCTCTCTTACTTTTAATTTTTTAATTTATTTTGGGGAGTTTTGGCTACCACTTATGTTCTAATCATGTTTTTCAGGAAGTGAATTTGAACTTTGAACCTCACCTAGTTTGAATCCTACCTCTATTGTTTTCTATCTCTATGACTTAGGGTAAGTTACTTAACCACTGTGAATTGTTTCTGGATATTTAAAACAGGAAAATCACAGGGTTGTTGCGAAGATTAAAGAAGATAACATAAAAGGGAACTTACTGCAGTGTTTGAGACATAGTAAGGGTTAGTAAATATTTCCAGTTTTTATCTTTCTAATTCTCAAGAGCAGTTTACAATGAGATCTCATTACCACAGATTTTCCCTAAAATTATGAACCTTTTCCTACCCCTCTCCGTTTTAAAGCAAACCTTGAAATGACTGAACCTCATAGGAAGACGTCTCAATGCAGGTAATCCCAGTAGCAGGAGAGGTTGAAGCTACCACAATGCAAAGTTGTCAGGCTCTGATCTGGCAGTAGCTGTGGGAATTAGTCTTAGCTTCTATTTTTAACTCTGCAAGGAGTTGATTTTTGGATGACCTGGGAAAACTCAGTTGGCATCTTATTTTCTTTCTGAATTTCTTTCTGCATCTTATTTTCTTTCTGAATTGTACCATTTGTCTAATCACTCTTTTCACTGGCTCATTATCAGAAATGATATCAAGGGTGTTGATTTCAGAAGTAATGTTATAGAAAATGGGAATTGTTCCCTTTCTTAAAAGCAATAGTTGACAATTTTATTTTATTTTTTTCTGATACAGTATTGAAGTTCCTGGGAGAGGGCAACTTTAATTTATAAAGAGTTGTTAACATTCACTTCCTCTAACAAAAGCCTTTAAAGGTAATACTACTAATTATCTGCCTTGTACCCCAGTCTTTTTTTTAATATGTAACTGTTGAAGTTTTTTAATGTTAATCAATATCATTAAGTTGTCCAAAAAGGAAAATTAATCTGTTACTCCATTGTACATCATATACAAAGGAATCTTCTTGGTATATGATATCTTTCTATTTGACTGAATCTCAATGAATTGAGAGAGTACATGTAAGAATTTTAATATTCAGAGTCTTATTCATAAAAGTGCACTACTGAGTAGATTCAATCACTAGCAACACCTTTAAACTGAAATCAAAAATAGAGCCTCAATTAACGTGAAAACTTTAGTAGCAGAAACACCTGCCTATAAAAACTGCACTGTTAGTACACAGGCGAGCTTTAGTATGATAACAGTTTTGTTGGGCTTGAAAAGCACATAATTTTACATTTTTTTCTTATTTGACTTTTTATCATTATGTGGACCATTTAGGTCTAAGGAAACAAGTACAAAAACTGCCTAAAGCCTCCCATTTAATATGTAAGCCATAGTTGTCCGCAAGAGAGTGTTTTGTGGTGATCAACAACTCTAGCCAAATCGGCAATAATTTATTTTAGTTGGTAGAGTCTAATCATGTGTACCTAACTATGTTCTTTTAAGTAAAAAGTGTAAAACATTTTTAGTAGTAAGTTTGTCCTGAATTTCCAAGTCAATATTTTTAATCCCTGTTTGAATACTGAATTCATTAGCTATTCACCAAAGGTTTGAGGCATAGATTTTGGGCCTAGTCTGCTTCTAAGATGAGATGTAGCAAACAGTCTAAATTTCAGTTTTAAATATACACGTGCAAACACATATACACATATATTATACAAAGATTTATATACAGACATTCCCCAAATTACAATGGTTCGACTTACCGATTTTTCAACTTTACCATGGTGCGAAAGTGATACTCGTTTAGTAGAAACTATAGTTGGAATTTTCTCACTTTTTCAAAGTATACTTTGAATTTAGAGTAGAAACTATACTTTTCCCAGACTCCTGATATGCAGCATGATGCTCTCTTGTGATGCTGGGCAGCAGCAGCAAGCCACTCCTCCCACTCAGCCACTCGATCACAACTGACACACTTACAACCGTTCTGGTTTTCACCTTCAGTACAGTATTCAATAAAACAAATGAGATATTCAACAGATTATTTTAAAATAGGCTTTGTGTTAGATGATTTTGCCCAACTTTAGGCTAATGTGAGTGTTCTGAGCACATTTAAGGTAGACTAGGCTAAACTATGACGGTTGGTAGATTGGGTGTAGTATAAGCATTTACAATTTATGATATTTTCAATTGATGATGGGTTTATCAGGATGCAATGCCATAGTAAGTTAAGGAAGATCTGTATTTTATGTGTATTATATATATTCATTATATTATCCAATTATGTGTATATATGCATATATATGCATGTATATATGTCTGCTTTCATGAACATTTGCCTTCTATTTCAAATATTTGATTATATTTATTTATTTTTATTTTTTTCTTTGGTTATATTTAAAATAAACAGACAAGTTCTTGGAGAAGCATTTGAAGAATCTTTGTTTCCAGAGTCAAGTTTTGCAAAGAAAACTTATTTTTTCACTAGCTGTTTATTTTTCAATAGTTAAAAAAATATTTTTAAATTTTAAAGTGATTCTTTAATATATGAATATGAATATGTATTTACTTCAGGTGCTATATATGTTATTTATACATATGTGTATTTATATATATTTAAATGTTTTTAAACCTGATCTTACTGGGTTATGTCTACTATCCAATTATGTGAGAATAGTGAGATTGTTGCCTTTCAGCTTGGAACATGCTTCTGTTTCATTTGATTATATTTTATCCATTAAGTGCTCTGGCCTTCCATTAGCTCTTTTGCTTTGAGGAATACATTTTATAGTGCATTAGAAATATTCTTCTATTTTTCATGCCATAATTTTCCAGTGTCTCACAAAATCATAATTTGGAATGTTCGGACTTGAATAGCGTTTCAGAATAGAGACTTGTCCCTTTTGGAATCATCAGATCTGTTGGTTAGGTACAGTATTTCTTATTTTTTCTGTTGGGGAAAGGGAGGAAGGAAACTGCAGTATGGAACGTTCCAGTTTTTTTTTTTTTTCCTTACGCTTATACCAAAAAAATGCACTCTTCTAGTAAAACTAGAAACATGAGAGTGGCAGTTACATAGTTCCAAATTAGGACAACCTAATATACTGTAATTTTTTCAAGTAAAAGAATAACCCAGGTAGTATATACTATTAACGAGATTTTTTAAAACAGCCATTTGTTGCTTAATAATTCTACTTTTTCCATTCTTAGTTTCATAACATTTTTACACAAAGGTTTATATTAACAAATGCCATCAGTTGTATTGTTGTTTTCCTCCTGCTTTCTGATGAGTTCTATAATTTAATAATGCTTAAAGTCCAGACTTCTCAACTAGAATACATAAGCACAGTAAAAGCAGTGTTTTTAAAATTAATTCTGGAATATATTTCTCTTGATGGTAAAGACATAAGATTACAGATGTGTATGTTTGGATGCTTTATAAATAAAAGTAATATGATTAATCATGTATTAATTTATACTACCAGAAATTCCCTCTAAATCCTTTCTAGGACACAAACATTTATGACATTTCTATATTGTTCTCATTTTATTATCTTAATGAAATATTATATAGGTAGTATTTCATAAAAACATTGCATCAATTGTAATACAAGTTTAGGAATCTTAATTTGGTATGTAAATATACTAACTTCTGTTGAAATTGCTATAGCTTAGGGTCAAAATTAATTTGAAGGTTATTAGTGTTATTATTCTGGTTTTTATTAGCTGCTGTCTCAAATTAATTATAAAGACAAAAATATCCCTGGCTTAGAGTTTCTGCACTATTAATGACATACTGAGATATCTCTTGGGTATCGGTAAATGATATATTATAGAGCATAACTTACGAAATGACTTGCCGATTGGCAGACCACCTTTGACAATAAAATACATTTGATAGTCTACCTTTGCAAATTCATTGTACCACACAAATGTGATCTTGGTAATTGACATATGACTATTAAGCTTCAATCATTCTCCATAATATTCCTATAAGCAATTATTAACAGAATAAAGGGGAGATAACAATTCTATAGTATTTATTCAGATTTTTATTTAAAGTCAAGTATAATCTATATATCTATTGTGCTTTTTTTATCTAACACCTCACTTAAGTAGAAGGACGTGTTCTAGAGGTTTGTTATCAGCTTTTAAATGAAGTCATCTTTACCTTTTATTTAAAAATACTAAAAACAAGTTTCATGGTCTTTAATTAAATATAAATAGTGGAATTGTCTATGAAACTTTTGAAATGGTCAATCACATAAAAACATAGGGATATCCTTTAAAGCAGGGGTCCCCAACCCCCTGGCTGTGTGAGGAAATGGGCCGCCCAGCAGGAGGTGGGCGGCCAGCGAGCGAGCGAGCGAGCGAGCGAAGTTTCATCTGCTGCTCCCCATGGCTCGCCATCGCTCGCATTACAGCCTGAACCAACTATCCTCCCCCCACCCACCCTGTTGGTGGAAAAATTGTCTTCCACGAAACCGGTCCCTAGCTCCAAAACAGTTGGGGATCACTGCTTTAAAGCCTATGAATTTCTAATATATTTATTTAGGTTGTAGATGCTGAACTTTTTTTACATAATAGCTCATAGGTAACCTTCACTATTAAGTATTTTATGATGCTTAGAATCGGAAACAATACAGAAGTTAACAAATTAAAATTGTTTTTTGTAAAATGTCAAGTGAGAAGAGAAGAATGTTAAATAATAAATACAGCATATTCACAAGTTGGTTTTGAATATCACACACATAGAGAAAAAAGACCCAAAGAAAATGTAAAAATTATTTATCAATGGTTAACTCAAGAAATTAGAGAGTCAGGGTGACCTTTACTTCCTCCCGTTCTCATTCTGTATTTCCAAATTCATTGCACTATGTATGTATTACTTTTAGAACTGTTTAAGAAGAAATGTGCCAGTTTGGATAATTTTTTTTTAACATCTAAACATTGCCGAGTATTGTTAAAATATTCAGTTTTTATGTAGCTTTCTGGAAGATCTAGGTGGCCATAAAAAGCTGAAGATATTAGCGGAGGGGGAGTTTTCCCTCATCTTGAAATAATAATGATAAATAATATTTTTAAAGCATTAAATAATTTTCAAAGCATTTTTATGTACATTTTCTCCTCAGACCATCCTAACTCTCTAGAGTTGGTAGAAAAAGGATTCTACGCATTTTGCCCAGGGTGGGGGTTGGAGAGTGGGAATTGAAATTCATGAAGTTTAGCAAATTGCCTGTTTAAGCCGTACACAGTTATTAAGTGGCAGGGCCAGAATCCTAACCTGGCCATTCATGCCATGGCCAATCTAGTGCTTTCCTCTATGCTGTAGGAACTGGACATATTTAAGAGGTAAGCACAAAATTGGAAATAGGTCTGAATCTTGCTCTAGTTGCAAATTTGCCTATAGACCTCACTGGAGCCTGAACCAGGAAAATCTATATGAATTTCTTTCTTCAACCCAAAGAAATGGCCATGTTAAATAATTCCTAGGTTTAATTTTAAAAAATCGATACTGTCTGTTTTTGCACCATATTCCAGTTTGTGTATCTTGTGTCTCTCAACTTCTCCAAAGAACCATGCTTCCTACCTAAAGGATTGCATTGCTTAAGAAACAAACATTGACAATTCTGATGCTAACCTGAATTAAATAATATACCAATCATTTATGAGATCCACCTTAGTATTTTTACACTCCTGAAATATCATCTCTATGACCTGCTTTTTAAAATAGTCTGACACCTACCGAGTACTCTTTCACTTCCTACAAGAAATCAAGAAAAAGAAAGCATTTGTGTTTTTAATTTTAGTGAAGGGTTCTTGATTTAAGAATTAGTCATTTAATGTCATTTGAATTTCAAGTGTGCCTCAAGTACTTGAGGTTCTTTCCGTATAACTTCTCCAGAGTTTTCACATATATATCATCATTAATTTCATCTTTCACTTGGGATTAGTACAAGAAAAGTTTTATTTACTACTATTTCTTAGTTTTCTTCATTTCAAATATTCAGTGCCTTGTCAAAAATAATATTATAGTCTTATACTGTTCATTGATAACAGATAATACCAAGAAATTGTGATTCTGGTTTTCAGTTAAAAAAACAAAATGAGAAACTAAAGAAATAATTACTATAACAATGTTTTTCTCCATTTAGCCAATCAGATATTCACATCAGTGAGTGTTAGATTTTGAGACTATGAATCCCAATACTAAATGTTTTATATATTCAGAGAAGTGAAAAATAATTATTATGCTTCCTCTGTGCTAAATACTATTTTAAAACCAGTTGGAATCCCCCCTCACAACAATCCTAAGAGGTAGGTACTGTTTGCACCTATTTTACAGCCTAATTTTACACCTATTTTAGGCACAGAATGATTAAATTATTCATGGTCACACAGCTAGTAAGGCACAGATACAGTATTTAAAATCAAGTCTGTTTTTGTGAGAGTCCACATTCCCAACCCCTGTAATGAAAGCGTGTGACCCCTACTATTTTCCATGTACCCATTTACTTGCTTTGTGGAAAGAAAGGGAGTGAGGGAAGAGGAGGGAAAGGGAGGGAGGGAAAGAGGAAAAGAAGGCGGAATGGAGGGAGGCAGGAGAATTGTCAAAATTCTGCCAGCTTGTTGCTACTGTGTGTTATTTCTTATAATAAGGTTGAAATTAAGGACTTGTAGAGATTTACATAGAAGAAATAATTTTAAATTTCCTTAAGGGAAGTCTCTGGTAATATTATCAGATGGTGACAGCAAGTGAATTTCTGTTTAATTCTATTCATAATTAAAATGCTATAGCAGGCTCATATTTGGAACAAACACAGTTCTGTTAATTCTCATAGTAATAATTCTACATTTCCTTAAATTTGTTATCATGTTTTTCACCCTCAACACTCTCAGCTTATTTAATTTTAGTACCTACTCTTTTTCAAAAGTCCATAAATTGTAGTTAGGCTTAAATCATAGGAAGCTTGAAGAAAGTTTAGAGCTTGTAACAGAAGGAAACCACCCCCTTCCCACCCCGAGCCCAGCTCTGTCCATTTCTATCAGAGCTACTCCACCAAGAATGGAGGAATTATTCTAATTGGTCAGATTTAGGACACATTCTATTACGTAGGGTGACTGTATTTGTTTAGAGGTACACAGCAACAGTTCCACATTTCTTCTTGTCCGTTGCCTGGTCCTGTGACAGCAGGTAAGTGGAGTGAAGATCCTCAAAACCTCGACCTCAGTCTCTTGTTTCTGTTCCATTCCGTTCCACCAGGGTGAGCTTAATCCAGCAGAAGAGTGAGCTCTTCTGTGTTTCGCTGGGTGGTTCCATGCAGATGAGTCAAGTTCCATTTTGAGCCTGGAAAATCTTGCATGCTGTCTCATCAACTTCTTCCTCTTCCGAGTGTGTCCTCAGAAAATGGTACCATGCCCCCAGTAAGCCTTCACCACAGCTCCGACTCAGGGCTATTAGGAAGGAATTCCAAATCTCAGACATGTTCTGTATTTTAATCAACAGATAATTTGTACGTATAGTTAACATTTACTCTGGATTAGTCACGTGTTCTTATGCAGTTGGAACCTATTTCTGTCTTCATATGCTTAAGGCTAGGATGAGTATGGATTTTAATCAAGATAATTTAGAAATTTTATTAAGTGTTTCTTATGTGGCAGGCACTGTTCTAGGTACTGGTGATAGAGTTTTAAACAGAGTGGTTACAATCCACACTCTAAGAAAGGGTACTTAACATGAAAATTCATATAGGAAAGATGTACAGAAATCATACGCAAAAAACAAGAGTCCGTTTAATATGCATGGTTGGCATCTTGGGGATAGAAGAAATCTAACACAAGGAGTTTTACAAGACTGATGATATTATAGTCACTTCAGTTGAACTTTGTTTTATTTAAAACAAGCAACCTTTTTTCAAACCAAGTAAAAAAATTATTGACAGTAATTGTACAACTTTGTAGCTCCTTATTTAGTAAAGAGAGGGTGCTTTGACTTATGATATGAGGCAATTTCAGTATTTTGATAAACTAACCTTCAGCATTTTAGAAATTAAGCTTTTTCATTGATGGAAATTCTAATATTTGCCCATCAGTTTTATTTCATGCCTCCGAAATTAGATTAAATTTTCCAATTTTAAGTGAAAACCTGGCATATTATCTATTGACACTACAGTTCCAAGTTTTATCATAAGAAAAGGTGGGTGAGAGGAATCCCCAGCTCAAAATCCTATCCAAATTTGAATTCTGAAAGTCTTTTTTTGATTGATTAGTAGATGTTGGTATCACATTATTTGCAATGACAGAGGACATTGTCAAGTTGTTATTAGCATTCATTGCAGCACTGGCTTCTGAGAATTCAGTGGGTTTTTTTAAACCACGTTTTCTCCTCTTGACCCATGACTCCAACTCTCAAAATATCTTGACTCATTCATACATCATACATTCAAGAAATAATTACTGATCGCATATACTATTCCAGATACCAAGCTGGTCACTAGGGAGTCAAAATGACTAAGGCACAGGCTTGGCTGTCCAGGAGACCCCAATGTAGTGAACCTTTGCTTCTTACTCTTCAAGTGGCATTGATCCTGTGTAATCAGAAGTAATAGGGAATTAAGTAGCATTCATATTGTAATTAAATGTAGATTGAGCCAGATGATTTTCCAAAATCAGGTTTAATCAGAGATAGGGTAAGAGTGTTCTTTGGGATTTTTCCTTGATGAGCACTGTTAACTATCCTTGAGATGCAATAATAGAAGTCAGTGAGTGATTTATCAATTTGGTTTCCTATGGGAACCAAGATGAAGGACGTTTCCTCCTTTAGTCATTGACTTTCTACAGAGATAGCAAAGGCGCTTCAACTTTCCCAGAAAAGCAATCACCAGTAAACAGCAGTGATGGTAGATGTGGGTTATTTACTACCATGGGGTTGAGAATATTAGTGAGCTGCATTTTGACCACTTGTCAAACATTTTGACATCTTGGAACAGAAAGTGTTATTTAAATATAAAAAGCATTTCCTGTTGAATTGCTGTTAGTCATCCCCATGAGGAAATGACCTATTAAGTAATAGATCGGGAATAAGATTGATTTCTGCTGAAGAGTCCTTAAAGTAGCTACATGTTTCAATTTGTGGGTGTTTTTCAACCATTTGTAAGTTACCACAGTAAAAACCCCATATAAAAAGCTCTCTGAATTTACTTTCCAGCATTCTTTCCTGGGCTTTCTCTCTCTTTCCCCCACCCCTCGCTCTCTCTCAGATCAGAAGAAGAGCAATGGGTCTCAAGCTTTAGCTAGAATCAGAAGGCTTGTCAAAACAATGATTTCCGGAGCCTCAGCTGGGAATTTGCATTTCTAACAAGTTTCTAGGAGAAGCTTCTGCTGCTGTGACATATTTGATGAACCAGTGCTCAAGTAAAAGGAATGGGAATTTAGGAAGTAGAAAGATGGAGAGCTATGAAAAGCTGAAGTCAGCTTCTGATCTTCTTCACCAAGCTGCCCAAGCTATTGGGAAGATAATCACTACTGCCCCAGGGAAGCGTATTGAAAGTCACACCGATTAGAATGGGCATCATCAGAAAATCTACAAGCAACAAATGCTGGAGAGGGTGTGGAGAAAAGGGAACCCTCTTGCACTGTTGGTAGGAATGTAAATTGATACAGCCACTATGGAGAACAGTATGGAGGTTCCTTAGAAAACTAAAAATAGAATTACCATATGACCCAGCAATCCCACTACTGGCACATACCCAGAGAAAACCATAATTCAAAAAGACACATGCACCCCAATGTTCATTGCAGCACTATTTACAATAGCCAGGTCATGGAAGCAACCTAAATGCCCACTGACAGACAAATGGATAAAAAAGACGTAGTACGTACATAAAATGGAATGAACTTGGGTCATTTGTAGAGACGTGGATGGACCTAGATACTGTCATACAGAGTGAAGTAAGTCAGAAAGAGAAAAACAAATATCGTATATTAACACATATATGTAGAATCTAGAAAAACGGTACAGATGAACCGGTTTGCAAGGCAGAAATAGAGACGTAGATGTAGAGAAGAAACGTATGGACACCACGGGGGGAAAGCGGGGCAAGGGTGGTGGTGGTGGGATGAATTGGGAGATTGGGGTTGACATGTATACACTAATATGTATAAAATAGATAACTAATAAGAACTTGCTGTATAAATTAATAAATTTAATTTAATTTAAAAAGTAATTGGCCCTCCTCTGAGTAAGTGATTGCCCGAGGGCATCATGTTGAACACTCTCGACTGTCCTCTTAAGCCCAGGTTTGCAGTGAATGAGCCATTTAACCTCTCTTTACCCCAGTCTTTCTAGATTACAAACAGTAACGGTAATTTCCCTTCCCTCTTGTTAAAAAACAAGACAAAACAAAAAATACGCAAATCCTGATGGTGCTTTCCCTTTGTGGAAAATTCTTTGGATTTATCCATCTATTACTCTGATGTAGTAAAGAAGAAATTTAGCAAAATTTCTCTCTGTCCATAAAGATTTTAGGCTTTTAAGCTTAACTCTTTAGCAAAAACTATCAAATGCCTATTCTCCACTGCCTGGGGCTAGACAGTTCCTTGATTCTGTCTAAGAGGTGGAGAGCCACAAGGGAACAAGTACTTAAAGAGACTCTAAAAAGCCCTATCTTTTCTGCACCCGCTTCGCCACCACCAGCTCTCCAGTTTATCCACTGCTCTTCTCACTCTTTCCACACCAGGAACACCAGCCTCTTAGTTTGTACTTTCAACACTCAACGTTCTCCCATCCAAAGGCCCTTGCATTTACGATTTCATCTTCTGGAAATGTTCTAGAAAAGTAATCCATACACATATAAATAGAATATGATACTAGAGGTTATGATAATAGATAGGATATGACTACCTTCAAGTCTCTGGTCAAATGTCACCACATCAGTGAGACCTTGATCATCCTATAAAAAACAGCTGTTGTGCATCCCCATGCAGGTGCACACATTAACCTACACATGCTCCATTCCATCTCTGATATAGTTTTCTCCATATGTTTGTTCCCGTCTGCCAAACAATATATCAATATTTTGGTATTGGTTTATTTTCGGTCTCTTCCCTAGGTAGAATGCGAATTCCGTGCAGGTAGAGTCATGATTTTTTCACTGCAGAACCTACAACAATCATTGGCACATAAGAGTCACTCAGTAAATATTTCTAGGGTGAAAAAAAGAAAGGTGATATATCCTTACCTTAGATTATCCACTGCACATTTTGGTATCCTTTGCATTACTTGCTCAAATGATCTTACACTCCAGCCATACGTACCTATTGGCAGTTCTTTAGGCCCACCATTGCTCTGTATGCCCTCGTGTCTTTTTTTTAATTTAATTTTATTTTTTTAACATCTTTATTGGAGTCTAATTGCTTTACAATGGTGTGTTAGTTTCTGCTTTATAACAAAGTGAATCAGCTATACATGTACATATATCCCCATATCTCGTCCCTCTTGCGTCTCCCTCCCACCCTCCCTATCCCACGCCTCTAGGTGGTCACAGGACATATATACACTCACTACCAAATGTGAAATAGATAGCTAGTGGGAAGCAGCCACGTAGCACAGGGAGATCAGCTCTGTGGTTTGTGCCCTCTTGCTTTTTAAATCTTGCTGTAGCCTCTGCCTAGAATGTTCACTTCTGAAACTTTTTTGTTGTCTTTCACACTTCTACATTTCCTTCAAAACACAAATCAGGTGTCCTGTTCTTCAAAAATATTTCATGATGAACTCATTCTTTCTCTGTGTCCTCCTTCCCACCCTGGCACCCTGTCCTGGCACTTATCTACTCATTATGTTATACTATTCTGTCCAGTTGAAACTCCTCCCAGCTTTACCAGAGACCACTTGAAAGCAGGGACTGCTTCTGACGTCAAAAGCACAATGCCCCAATGCCTGGCATATGACAGCTACTCATAAATGATCAATAAATGAACAACAACCCACCTTATTCTTTTTTCTTATCGTAAGAAGCTACTCTTCATTGCTTTAAACTTCTAAAATTGCCCTGAGGGATATAATAGTAATGAGTGTTCCTGAAAATCAAGAGAATGGACACTTATGATAAGTAGCTTGAAGATTAGCCAAGTGAAAACTGGAATAGCTCTCAAGGAAGAGGAGTGAGGCATTCAGGCTCCTTTAGGAGTAGCAAGTAGCAGTGATGCTGGTGTTCACACTGCCATGAAGAAAACCACTGCCATGTGAAGCTCCTAACACAAGTAAATATGTAGTATCTCTGAGGTATGTGATAGTATGTGAGAGTAGATCATGACAGAACTCTTCAGCAACCTTGTTTCTGGATTTTACCTCATCCAGCATCACTTGGTGTATGTTGAGGTAATGCACAAATTTTACTAGGTAATTAGTCTAGGACTTATTCCTCTAGGGTAGAAAGATGCTATCTTACTCCAATCATGTTGCTATAACAAAATACCACCAACTGGGTAGATTATAACAACAGCAATTATTGCTCACAGTTCTGGAGGCTGGGAAGTCCAAGACAGAGGTGCTAGCTTGTTTGCCTTCTGACACCAGGAGGAAAGTGGAAAGTAGTCATGTATGTCCCTGCAGGTATTTGTAGGTTGTCTTCCACCCTGAGATTTCTCTGCTGCCTCCCCTCCCCTAAACAAGTGTCAGAGAGGATTGGAGCTCTATCTTCACAGCGCTTGCTGACTTTTCAAGAGAAACATTGTACAGATAGACCCACAGACATACTGAAATAGATATCCGCAGCTCTGTTGGATGTGTAGTATTTAGCTTCTTCGGTCTGTGTGTGAAACACTCCTAACATGCTTCCCCTCCTCCAGTGCCCACAGGGCCACCGGATTTCAGCCTGTTTTCTCTGTTCTGTTAAACACACCTCTTTTTCTAGCAGCTGAATGGGAAGGAGGATCCCCCTTTCAGTTGTCATCTTCCTCGAAACTGTTCACTCTAAATGAATTCTCACGTTTCCCTTCTGAATCTATCTACCATCTCCCTCGATGTCCAAACTCCTCCTGATAGACAAATTTATTGAGCGCTTAAATGTATACCAGTTACCGTTTGTCAGTGGCATTTAACCCTCACAAATATTATCCACATTACACAGTTAAATATTGAGGCTTAGAGAAAGTAAGCAACTTGCCAAAAGTTGCAAACTTAACAAGTGACATGTCCAGGATTCAGGCACAAAATATTTGAGCCCAGAGGCCATGCTCTTAACCATGAAGTGAAACCCTCTAAACAGGAAGAAGTTAACACCTGTTCAAGGGAAATGGAGGGTCCATGCTAGCTCCCTTATTTATACCAGCTGCCCGAGGGGAAAGTTTAACAGAAAAGTGTTCCCATTTAATTTTTCTGTTTCTTTAACCATTGAATTAAACAATAACACATCCTCCTTAAATGCAATCTCTCTTTGATTCAAGCTTTCTGATTATTTCAGAAACTTCAGTGAATAGTTTATATCTTCATAATTTTTTTCTTTAATTTCAGAACTTTGTGAGAAGGATAATGCTATTTTCTTTTAAGTGATTAGATAATTTTGTAATTTTCTATGCTAAAAAGTATACTTATACTATAGTATATATAAATTCTATGTATTTAGTGTGTACTTTTGTTAAAGCATTGTAAAATAACAACTGAATTGTACTCCAATAAATACATCATTTTCCTCAACATTGACTTAATGTGCACTATAGTTCATATTTTTTTCTGATTAGTTCAGAATTAGAGAATTACCATTTTGAGACTGGTTTTTACTAACTCTAACTTCCATGTTCCTAATTTCCATGTTCCTAATGAATAAACTAAGCTTTATTTATCCTTAATATTTTCTGACCTCTTCACTTCAATTGAAATCTGGATTGTTTCAAATGATTCCCCTACCATCTCCACCACAAATTTAGCTTTCTCTTTCTCTAGTATAAGAAGAGCCAGCCTGCTTCTTACATTTAGGCCACTTTCTGATTATTATTCTATAATCTCTGTATTCCCCTAATTTTAACTTACTGTTAGGAAGTAAAGTTGGCCCTCTCTCTATTCAAACCACTCCTGTATCCTCCAGAACCAGCGCCTACTTCTACTTTCCTGAATGAGGTCAACTACACTTCACCAAGCTTAATGTTTTTTTAATTTTAACTAATTAATTTTTTAAAAATTAATTTTATTGAAGTATAGTTGATTTACAGTGTGTTAGTTTTAGGTGTACAGCAAAGTGATTCAGTTATACATATCCATATATCTATTCTTTTTCAGATTCTTTGCTCATATAGGTTCTCATAGACCAAGCTTACCAATTTTATAGTTTCATTGCCTGTCTTCATCTATGCCATGACCTCATTTCTCATTCACATCTCAAAATTAAACTTTCAGAACTCCATTGCAACAACGATCAGTGGTCTAATGAACTTGTATAAGATGACCAGAAGTTGAAGTATTGTAAGCATTAGTAATATAAAAGTCCAACTTCTGTCTGTTCTGCAAATGAATATATGTTTAATCCTAAATATATGTTTAGTACTAAAAGTTTCACCATGGTAGTGTGAGTCTTTCCAAAATTTATTACATTCCTATTATATGCCAAGCACTGACTTACTCTTTGATTTCATTTTCCCCCCAATTTTGTTTTCCAAACACAGAATGACAACTTGGTGAAAAAAAACCCTGCGGTATATACCAAATACCAAGATGTGCATCCTCTGCCCATCCTCATTTCTGTATTCCCACTCATCCCATCGTAATTAGATTCTGCCACTTTTCTCCTGAGCCCTATAATAGTCTCATGTCTACTCACTTCCCATCTCTTCCCCGTCTTTTAATCTCAAATACAGTTCATACATACAGAACGTCACCTGAATGATGTTCATAACTGATGGCTGCTTGCTTTCTTAAGAATGCTTAAAAGATGCAGTGTTGGAAGAGAAAGCTGTCACCACCTGCTGACTTGTGCCCAAAGTCTCAGAGGCTGAAACTTCTGCTTTCATAAATGGGGAGGTCCAGCACAGAAGTGAATTGAAGAAGTGCCACAAAAGAGCTTATGAGCCTTTTAAAGACTTCCCAGGAGATATACACACACACATACATGTACACAAGATGTTCAGTGTGATTTCAGAGAAATTCTCAGAGACCTCATATGTCTCGAACACTGGGTAAGACCTCTGCTTCCAGACATTCTAAAATTTACTCTTGAATAATGCAACCCAGAGAGTGGAGTACTTGGACCAAATTACTTATATCCCTTATAGTATTATTTCTGGCAAATTACCCCATCCGCTTTTGGCTTGCATAACACACAATTACAAGAACTTCTTTTCTATCTATTGGTAGAGGTCCTCTTCCATCACATCCTGTATACAAAGACTATATAAGTGCACATAATGTCTTACATATTATTTCATAGGGTTAACCGATACTTGGTGTCCAATGTAGAATAACATGGACTATGGGCTAACAATGTTCTATAAAGAATAAAGTAGTTCTTTGTAAACTAGACTGTTTATATATTTCATACACACGCTTTTTTTCCCAGTTATTCTCTCTTATCACTTAATAAATTCTTTTGATGTCTTTTCTATATCATTTGTACTAAAGTGAAACAAAGCAAGATGTTTTTGATTGCTCCATACCTGGACAAAAGTGTTAGAATGGAAGCCTAGAGGCTGCTATGGTGGTAGCAGTCATAATGAAAATGAGAGAACCCCTAAATGGATGTGGTTTTCCTGCTTCAATTACCTGGAGATTGTTTTCCAGTGCTGACACCAGGATGTTCTGCATTTTGCTTTAGTGAAAGGAATGAGTGTTTCCTCTACAGTTTTAATTATAATTTTGTTTCCTCTAAAATGGCTATGTAATTTCATTGACCATTGAGTTAATACAAAGTGAACTCCTTGGCCTGGCCCTCCAGGCACTCCAACTGTTCTAACCTATCCCTGCTGCTCCATCACCTCCCCTTCTCCTACACATGGGCCTGTGCTGCCATCAAACTGCACAAACCTCTCTTCTCTCAAGTGCTGGGGAGTTTTCTAATCTCTGTGTCACTTTTCATTCTGCTGATTATGTCAGGAATCGGATTTTCTTAGATGCGATGCACACTAAATGTACTTTACACGTATAACATGCTTATATAGTTAGTAAATTTGACAAAACATTATTAAATGATACCTAATGATGACTACATTATAAAATCATATATATATGCTTTTTCATATATATTCATGTCTTTCAACACTAACCTCACCCTCTCCACTCTCATAATACTTAAAATATGCTTGCTTTATGTTGTCCAGGCCATTGCACGTGGTGCTCTCTTTGCCTGGACTTCTCTCCTTCCTCCGTTCTTCTACTTGCTACCACTTCCCCATGTAATGACCCGATTTGGAGAAGACTTGTTTCTGCTTCTCTTATGGGTTCCCTTAGTACCCTATTCTAAGTTCTATTAATTCAGACTGCATTGTAACTCCCTGTTCATTGTCTTACTTGCTCATTGTGTCCCCAATGCCTATACAGCACCTAACGTTTGGAAAGTACTCAAATAAATGAAAGTTGGTGACATTGAAATACATGTATAACTGGTTTAGAAGAGTTAAATGATCATTGTTATTGAAAGTCATAAAGATACTTACGCCTTTGACCCAGTAATCCAGGAGTCAAAAATTCAAATGCTTTCAGGGTCAAGCAGGTAATCTAAATGTACAATGTTGGCCTGGGGGAAGGCAATGGGAATACAGGTTACTGTACTTGCCTCACCTAAACACATTCAGATTTACACTTTTATAAATACTGTCGATACAAGCCAAACAAACCATAACCCCTGTCTCATTCAAAGAAACAATTCTGTAGAGGAAAAAAATATTCATAATAATATTATTTGTGAATCTATCTGTAATAAGGAAAAAAATGAAGACAAATAGCTAGTAATAGGAAGCGGATTAAATTAAATATAGATTGTATCCATTAAATATCATGTATTCTTTAACATTAAAATAATCCCCCAATTGTAATATATGAAAAATGCTTTCGTTATTGGAAATGGTGAAGGAATAACACAAAACTCTGTGTTTGCTGTAATTGCAACCATGTAAAAATATACATCCTTGTTAAAAAAAAAAAGGATTATGCAAAATGAAGATAACTATGTTAGGGTGCTCAAAATAGAAATGATTTTTGTAAAGTTCAGCATTTAATAATGCCGTCATTTTTCCAATCCTAGTCTCTGGAGAAAGCTTTGGCAATATCTCTTGGAGTCTTAGAAGATGATACCTAGCAAGCAGAACCAGGTTACTTTGGGTAAAAGCTGAAGAATATGAATTGTGGGCTGAGCTACAAATAACATTGTCATAGCAACCTCCAAAGATTTCATAGAAAAGGCATGACTTGGATTTCTCTTTTTTTTTTTTAAGGAAAATGACTAACAAGATCCCTTTTAAAACAGTTCCGATATAGTGCGGGATAAGATACAATAAGTTTGATAAAGAGTTTTGTTGAGAAATTGGGATAACCTGGCAGAACCTTGAGATCAGAAGTGAGACTCCCTAGTGTAGCCTTAGCACATTGTTTTGTGTATTGATTAGTTTTCAGTGACGTAACACTTATGTGATGCCAATCTGCCTTCCCTGCAGATAATATTTATTTAATAATAAAATATTAAGAACAATATAATAATTCTATAATGATAAAAATGGTTATTGTTAGTAAAAAAAGTTCAATTTTCCTTGTTAAGAGACATTTAATATATTTCTCTGATTCTTTATAAAGGCTTGATTATCTGTTCTCAGGGTTCTTCTGTGATACTATATATAACCTCCTGGAAACAGAGGACTGTGGAAATACTGATAGTATCAACGGAAATCCTTGTAACTTCTCTGGAAAGGGCGTATTCCATCAGTCTCATTGCCTCATTTGTTAAGCTGAATCGCCATCCTCAGTGACAGATCTTTTCAGTGTCCAAACTTCCTGCAAGGATTTATGTATTAACCCCATTCTGTTTGAGTTTAGATCAGGAGTGTCCCTTAGGTTATTTTAGGAACCCAGGTTTCCTGTAGTTTGCAAAAGCTGGCCCAGCCCACTGGCAGAAAATCTGCTTCTGATAGCATAGTCCTGTGGTAACAACTTTGGTATCTTGCACAGATAAGCAGCCTTGATATAGGTCCATGTGGTTAAGGAGGAAGACATTGTCAGTAATTCCTTTTACGGGGGAAATTCTAGTTAGCAATTTTTTTCCAGTTCGAAGTAAACATGTAAATCGGGGCTTATCATAAATAGCAATATATCCAAAGTATCATTCTCAGACTACACACAAATTTTTGACTCTAGCTTTCTGTGTAACGTTAGAAAAACAAACAAACAAAAAAGCATAGTCAGATCACCTGTTACCTCAAAATAAGGAGCTGTGTGGCAGCATCGGGAAGCATAATGAGTGAAGCCAGAATTAACAAGCAGCAGGGCTGAGTGTGGAACCCCTGCAGTTCAGGCCTGACCATTGAAACTGGCACCTGATTGCCCTTACAAGTACTACCTGTTCACTCAGTTCTTGAAACAATCAAATGTATACCGTAAATATCATGGTTCTGCTAACACCTTTTGTGTGTTTTCTGAAGCCACTGGTAGAACTAACCTTTTTAACCATCTGCTGAGGACAGAAGTCACGTTATAAGTCAAGTGGAACTTTGAGTTCGATTTCCATTTCTAAACATTTGACCGCAAAATTAAACCTCTTAAAGAAGATTCTTAAAGAAGAATTCAGTCTTCTGGGTAAGTGGGATCTGTCCACTCGTTCATTCAACAGTTACTGAGCTGCTGCTTCATGTAGAATGTACAAGTGGGTTAAAAGATGTTTGAGGAGATTACTGTCTCGTTAGCCATCCAACTAATCATCTCTCATGCTGAAGTTTTGAATCAGAAAAAAAAAGAGTTGAACCAATATTTGTTAAATTTTGCACACAAATAGCCCTAGGGAGCACAGAAGGGAAGATTTTTTCCATTGAAAAAATGTATGACTTTTCTGAATAAATTAATATGTATCTTAATCATCTACGTTTCAAATGAGGAAAAGATTAATTTAACAGAATCATTCTGTAAAACCCCTACTGCTTTGAATCCTATGAGAACTTGTTGCTAATTTGAGGCTTTCAAATTTAAAGTCATAAGATAAGTTGAGCAGTCAATAACCTTGAAATTTAGGAAAGTGACTGACATGGACTAGCCAGAACGTTTTTTGCAGTTATTTGATTTATAACTCTGCCCTAATCACTCTTAAAAATCAGCTAGACAGTAAAAAGTTCTCTACCTTCAAACCTCTTGATGAAGTTTTGCAGATTAATCTGAATGGGTTGAAAATTTGATGAAAGGATGGAGAGCATCTAAATTTAGTTTTTCTGGATAGCCACACGCAAAAGAATGAGACTAGACCACTATCTTATACCATACATAGATATCAACTCAAAATGGATTAGAGACTCCAATGTAAGATCTGAAACAATAAAACTCCTAGAAGAAAACATAGGCAGTATTCGCTTTGACTTTGGTTTTAGCAATATCTTTCTGCATATGCCTCCTCAGGCAAGGAGACAAAAGCGTAACTAAACAAATGGGACTATTATCAAACTAAAAAGCTTCTGTACAACAAAGGAAACATCAACAAAATGAAAACCTACCAAATGGGAGAAGATATTTGCAAATCATGTATCTAATATCCAAAATAGATAAAGAATTCAAGCAACTCAACAACAAAAAAGCTAACAATCCAATTAAAAAACGAGCAGAGAAACTGAATAGATATTTTTCCAAAGAAGGTATATAGATGGCCAACAAGCATGTGAAAAATGTTCAACATCACTAATTATCAGGGAAATGTAAATCAAAACCACAGGGAGATATCACTTCACACCCATTAGAATGGCTATTATCAAAAAGACAAGAAATAAGTGCTGGAGAGGAAGTGAAGAAAAGGGAACCCTTGTGCACTTTTGGTGGGAATGTAAATTAGTGCAGCCACTATGGTAAATCACATGGAGATTCCTCAAAAAGTTAAGACTAGAACTATCATATGATGTAGCTATTCCACTTGTGGGTGTTTATCCAAGGAATACAAAAACACTAATCTGAAAAGATACATGCACCCCTGTGTTCATCACAGCATTATTTAGAATAGACAAGATGTGGAGACAACCTAAGTGTTCACTGATGGATGAATGGATAAAGAAGATACACACACACTTACAATGGAAGAATAGCCATAAAAAGATGAAATCTTGGCATTTGGGACAACATGGATGGACCTTGTGGGTATTATGTTAAGTGAAATAAACCAGATGGAGAAAGACCAATCCCATATGATTTAACTCATATGTGGCATATAAAAACAAGCAAAACAAAATGAATGAAGAAACCAAACTGAAACAAATAGATACAGAGAACAGAGTAGTGGTTAGCAGAGGAGAAGGGGGTGGAGGGAGGGCAAGATGGGTAAAGGGGGTCAACAATATGATGACAGTTGGCAACTAACCTTTTGGTGGTGAGCACACTGTAGTTTATATAAATGTCAAAATATAATATTATACACATGAACCTTATGTGTTATAAACCCATGAAACTATAAATAAATAAAAATTTAATAAATAAATTTACTTTCATTAACTTATGAAACAGCAACATACTTTGCCCAATTTACTTAGCTTCAGAATTTTCATTTGTACAGTTTGAACCAGAAGAAGTACCTTTTTATTGGTTTATTTTTTTTCTAAAATTCTAAGACTAAATTGTTATTACAATGTCTTCACAAAATTATTAATAGAATGCCTTCATAATTATCTCACGTAAATATTTAGATAAATAGCTATGTAATAGCTGAATTTTCTCAAACTGTTAAAATATTATTTCTAAAGGTATATTTCAGGTTAAGAAGGATTAAGCTGCAGAGATATAATGTTTAATGATATTTCTCAAGTGATAAGAACTTACTGTCAGAAGCATGTAATGTATTAGTACCCTCATTATGGAGTTCAGATTCTCTCTTCAGCAGAAGATGCTCAGGGCATATGTGAGTGATGATAATTTTTTTTTCTATGCCTATATTCCTATAGCATTTCTTATCATGATGTCATTGGGTAACTGCATTTAAAGTGGGCTCTTAGGGACTTCCCTGGTGGCGCAGTGGTTAACAATCCACCTGTCGGGGCTCCCCTGGTGGCACAGTGGTTGAGAGTCCGCCTGCCGATGCAGGGGACACGGGTTCGTGCCCCGGTCCGGGAAGATCCCACATGCCGGGGAGCGGCTGGGCCCGTGAGCCATGGCTGCTGAGCCTGCGCGTCCGGAGCCTGTGCTCCACAACGGGAGAGGCCACAGCAGTGAGAGGCCCGCGTACAGCAAAAAAAAAAGAATCCACCTGTCAATGCGGGGGACACAGGTTCGAGCCCTGGTCCGGGAGGATCCCACATGCCGTGGAGCAACTAAGCCCATGCACCACAACTACTGAGCCCGTGTGCCACAACTACTGAAGCCCACGTGCCTAGAGCCTGTGCTCTGCAACAAGAGAAGGCACCGCAATGAGAAGCCCGCGCGCCACAACGAACAGTAGCCCCCACTCCCCGCAACTAGAGAAAGTCCACGTGCAGCAATGAAGACCCAACACAGCCAAAAATAAATAAATTTTAAAAAAAGATGATTCTTTAATCAATCAATCAATCAATAAATAAAGTGTGCTCTTAAGCATTTGCCAATTAAAGAAACTCAACATAAAGACCCAAAGACCCCATCTGAGTTTGCTAAGTGATGCAGTGTTAATAAAACTGTGGCTCATTGGAATGTAGTGTGTTACAGGATTTTTTGCACACTTAGCTCTTCAACTGATTTGGTTTGGATTCTAGTCAAATTACTTGGTACCTTGGTTAAGTGGGCTTGTGAAAAATACCTGATATATACAACCACTTCCTATGGAGCTAATAGCTATGTGTTTGCTAAGTATTTTGTGAGCAGAAAAGATCAGAGAGCAAAGAAAGCTGGATTTCCTTAAAAGCACTGAACTGTAACATGTACGTAAAGACTGGGTAATTACTGGGCAGAAACAGGCCTGCCAGTAAAAGCCAA
Source organism: Mesoplodon bidens (assembly GCF_964165515.1). Lineage (NCBI taxonomy): Eukaryota > Metazoa > Chordata > Mammalia > Artiodactyla > Ziphiidae > Mesoplodon > Mesoplodon bidens. The sequence continues at coordinate 210,254 of NW_027672367.1, read as the reverse complement.
ATATATGCAGCTCCCTTCTTCTGCTGAAAATCTGTCCTAGTTTCATGTTAAATTATATATTAAAAGAATACTGCATTTTTCTATAATGATGTTTTTATAATATAGAGGGTGTTTCTGACCAAAGACTCTACATCCACAATATATGATAAAAGCAAAGGTATAATGATAAAATATCATACTCAACTCATTTAAGTAGTAAAGTATATTCTAAACCTCATAATGGACAAATACAGTCACTGTGAGGTGGTTCTATAAGTCTCTAATATATTTTAAAAAGGTATATATCATGTTCAAACCAATTTCTACTATATCTTAAATTATAACTATATAAAATGAACCCATTAACTTTAATGACCACTTATTTACACTAATATAAGTCTTTTCCCCAACAAGAAAGATGTACATATGTATATGGGTGTTTGTATGAGTTAGATAACTGGCATCTTTTTAAAAACTGCTCAAGAAAGTTTGAAGTAATGAATTTTCATGTAGCATGAGGAGGTAATCAAAATCATTCTCCCATATTTCCTTAATTCTAAGGTGCCATATGTTGTATATGTCCTTAAGTTAGTGAAACTTTTTTTGGAAAGAAAAAGCAAGTACACCCAATGCGCACATTAGAAGGAGAATTCTGGTTTTATAAATTTTATAATGAAAAAAAGAAAATGGAGTACATATTTTTATTTACCTTAGAATTAAATTTGAATTTAAGCTTAATTTCTACAGTAACCTTTAGAAATTTTTATTATGCAGTCTTTCTTGATGATAATTTGTAATTTGCTATGATTGATTTAGAATTTCCAAATTTCCATCCATTTTTAGAATTCAAAATTTTGGCTAAAACCATCAATTATTGGAAATCCTCTCAATGTAGACTGTGCATGAGGCCAGTACCTGAGCTGATCCTCTAGGGAGCTTCATGGAGAGTATAATAAGGGGAGCCCTTGTTGAGTAATTTATAGTTGATTAACATCATCATGAATTGCTCCCAACTTTATTCATGATTCTGAACACTTGAGATAATTGAAATACCAAAAGAACGAGTATAAAGCTATTAGGACGAGTGGATACTTGAGCCTACTCACAGTCTCTTTGAGGCAGAGGCTCATTTTGTGCATAAGTGTAAAGAAATATATTTTTGGAAAAATAATTCTAGTTCCAGTTAGAAGATGGTGGACTCAGAGATTTCATTGATCACTGCTCAAAGTGTTTAGAGCCATTGAAAACATTTCCCCCTAGACATTGACATGATGGACTTATTTTAATCAGCAATTACAAAAGTTGACCAAGTGCCAGGCATCAGTGAGTAGATTATTGGGCAAAAATCAGTTTTTCCCCCTTGTACAAAACCTGGATGCATCCTGTCCAAGGACAGACTTAAACAGGCAAGGGAAAGTTTATTGAAAACGATTGCAATTGGAGAGAGAGATTGGACTAAACTCTGCTGAAACAAAAGGTGGGACAGTTTATCAATTCTGGAGTGAGCTAGTGGACTGGTACTGGAGGACATTAGGAGGAGACTGGTTAATGTGATTAGGCCATCTGTGTTTGCTAATCAGCACTTATTGAAGTTAGACTCTTGCCCTCCCACAGAGAATGTGGTGCTATCTTTCTTGATGATTACATTTCGAAAAATGGCTCCCATGTCCGTGAGAAAGACATTCCTGGGTTGTAAATCTGGCAAGATTACTAGAAGAAGATTTACGTGTCAAAGGGGTGAAAAAAGAATTTGCATGTTTTTTAGAGTGAATGTTCTAAATAAGGGGAGGTCAAGGGCCTATAAGTCAGGAAGAAACCTGTCTAAAGTTTTATTAAGCTGAAAGGAATGTGAAGGCTGTCTTGGTCCATCTAAACCTTGAACACAGGTAAAGATGTTTGCCAACTCTAGAGAAAAGCCTACAAGTACGGCAAGCTCCTTTACCTTTAATCTCCCATCCTCCCTAATCTGATTTAGATATTTCCCTTGTGTTGTCACAGGCTTACCAATATCACAGAATTTATCAGGTCAAATTGCAATTTTTTGTCTGTTTACTACTCTTGACACTAGACTGTAAGGTACCTGAGAACAGGGATCCTGTTGACATTTGTAACCACAGGACCTACTGTAATTCCCCTTACCTCAATTCATGCCTGCTAAAATAAACTGAATTCTAAAAAATTAACAGAAAAGTAGCTGAGATAGGAAATAAGAATGTGGGAATTACAAAAAAATTAAGAGCCTTTAGTTTAGTAAAATGAAGATGGTAAGGGAATATGATCAGAAGCCATATATTCCTAGAAGGTATGAAATTTTCTAGTAAATCCTAGAAAACTAGAAGTTGGCCACACCCAGTGGAGATAGGAAAGAGGGCTCACATTTAATGTACACTATATGGTAGACACTATGTTAGCATATCAAATTTAATCCTTTATCTGTGAAGAAAGCACTGCAAACCCTATTTTATAAGTAAGAAAACTGATACCTGGAGTGGCCATATACCACCTCCAGAACAGTGAACCAAGATTTAAACACTCACCTTTATGGCCCCAAAGCTGTTAAATTTGGCTGCCTTAAACATAAATTATAATAGTTTAAGTTTAGGAGAGAAAAATGACCAATACTTTTAACTTTGCATATGAGATGATATCCCTAAGAAGGGATCACCCTCAAAATATAAATAGAATCAATAAGTATCAGATGTGTCTTTAAATACTAGAGACAAGCAAGGTTGTAAAGAAAACTGGTGATGTTTGGGGGTACCTTGCAAAACTTTTGAAGGTGGTGTCACCACAAGGAGACTCTGTCTCTTGGTAGCACCATCAGCTCTGCTTCTGGATTGGATGGATTTTGAGATGACATTAGAAGTGCTCTTCTCTTAGAGTTAGGACATTCTCGGATTCTTTAGTAATGAAATACCTTTGATTCTTTGCTTTATCACCAAAAAAGATGGTTTAAAGGAACAACCTTTTTGTTTTTCCAGATACACACTGGGAATGCTATTTACTAACTCTCACTACATGCTAGAGATATGATGGTAGTCCCCTTCTATATCGCAGTATACCGTACAGAAAATATTAAGGCTACTGGCATCAGTCCCATATGGTTAAATAAGCTATTTAAAGGAGGATATTCCTGAACTGGAGAGGGATGTCTGGGACAAGAGCAAGCAGGATGAGGATTTAATCAACAATTTAGTTTTCTCTGGAAGCCTGATAAAATTCAAATACCCATGTCTCGCTTACATGGGACTTATTTTTCAACATAGTATGGCTTGACAATTTTTCTTAAGAATTTGGGATGAGAAGGAAAAACATAATAATTTAATCTAGTCAATAAAAGGAATATTGATGTTCCTCATATTTCTTTGAAGTCCTTTGGTAAATTTCTTGACTTGTCATCTGACTGACTTTTACCCTTTTCTAGAAAAAAAGCATACCGGGAGGAAGTAAGACCTAGTGCTTTTTAGTGTACTCTTGGCATTCTTCCAACTCTTCTGGAAAACATCATTCTATCACTTATATTCCTGTAGAACTGTAAGTTGAAATGAAGAACCCTCTTACCCAGCCTCTTACACAAAAGTATCACGATATTCTTTAAAAGACCCTATCCAAACAGACACATTTTAAATAATTATTAGTTCATTATCATGAGCCAACAAGACTGCAAGGTTGCTTAGCAACAGAATCAGGCACTCTTAACAGGAACATGCATGGGAACAATGGTGAAAAGTGATGGAGATCTTACAAAGGCAAATTCTTTGAATTAAATCTTTGTGAAAAGACATCACAGGGAAGATGAGTTTTTTAACCTAAAAATTGTTTCCTGAGATTGATACATTATTTCATAGCTAAACATCAACCACTTTCCATAGAATAGATAGAACAATGGAACTTTTAGTCTTTACATAATTTAGGGCACTTACAAAACATTATTTATCAGTGTTAGCTTGAAAATGAATAATATTTCTGTGTTGTCCCATTATCTTTAAAACTGTATAGATATATAAAGAAAGGAAGTTACTTACAAAAATAAATACTGCAAATGTATTTGATTAACGCCGTTCTATTTTTATGTCATACATAATTAGACTATAAAAAATTGTATTCTTTTAAATTTGAACAAGATATAAGTATATATATATATATATATGTATGTATACATACATACACACAAACATGCATTATCTATCTAATTCCCATTTCCAGTGGGAAAAGAAAAGAAAAGAAAACAAAAAGCCTGCAAAGCATTGTCTCTTTGGGACTCCTAGATTGACTAATTTTTGACTAGTTTGACTGAATGGGCTGATTTTATACTACAATACCTGTAAAGGCACTAACTTGCTTCTATTAGTAAATGGAAGAAAATCCAGTACATATGGGTTCTGTTGATGCAATATGTAAACACCCAGCAAGTTCAAAGAGTAAGCTCAACATCCTGGCAGAAGACCTCAACTTTGACCCTAGTCCCATCTCTGGCTTGGACAATTCACTTAACCACCATAGACCTCATATTCCTCATCTATAAAAGGAGGCCTCCAAGATTATTTTCAGCTCTAAAATTCCTAAAGTTCATGTCCATCAACTCTAAGTAGCATCATTCTTTTTTCTCACAGAAGAATTGTTTGTTTTAGTGCATTGGTTATTTGACTACTGTCTTTATGTAAATACTAGAAGTAGCAGGCTTGTTCACCAATACATTCAGGTATCAAGCAGAAAATTTTCAATACTGGGTTTTTGTTTGTTTCTTTCTTCATGGCTGATTGCATGTTGCAGAGCTGATTTTTAGTTTCTGGAAGTTAAAAACATGCAGGTGTAGATATAATATGCTGCAGCCATTTATATCACCAGCCATAATGTTTTAAAACAAGTGGCTTTTTTGCATAGTCTTTAGAAGAGGGTTAGATGAGCACTTCTGTTTTCCTTTTCTTGAGAAGTTTTATAAAAACACCAAAAGGTCATCTTTAAAAGGTCAGACAAGATTAACAACAAAATCTTGGAAGACAGCCAGTCCACCAAGGAAACAAACCCAAAGGACACTTTACAGATGCAAATCTTAAATAAGCAACAGAATCTGAGAGTGGGGTGAGGGCAGGGGAGAGAAATACTTTGTAGCAAAGAAATACATTCAAGAGATGCCTCGTGGCCTTGAACTGTTGGAAAGGAGTAGCAGTAAACAAACCTGGCTCCCAGCAATTGCTAAAGGGCACATTCATTAGGAAGTTGGAAGCAAGAAGTCTAAGATCATGAGTCAGAGAAGCAGAATCATGAGCCACACCCACACTGGGTTCTATATGCTATTGTTAAAACAAAGAGAAGTTGATGTAAATCTTTTAATTGCAAGGCATTGAAAAAGTGGTTATTAATCCCACTAGTTGATGCCAGGCCAGGTTTCTGATTATACAACTGAGGATGTAGCTCTATAGTCCTGACAGCTGGGTAGTAGAGAAGATGCAGTTTTCTTCCCACAAAAATACCACTTCTCCTACTAACAATTCTAAAGGGAGAGAAAGCCTTTAACAGAGAACACATTAAAGGAGAGTCACAGTTATTTAAAACCAGAAACTTAAATATTGATGGAAGAAGCAAGTAGGTTTAGGAAGAGAGCAAGCTACAGAAATTGATAAAAGCTTTGCACTTTTAGTTGAAATTTTTAAAATTATAAACAGAAATGGAGAATTCTCTGCCATTTGTATTTTATCCAGTATTCAACTAAGTGGCCTATTAGTTTAGTAGGATGAAAAGTATCTTGCTGGCAAATGTGGAAACTAATACTGAAACAAAACTATAAGGCTGAGACATATTTTTGTAGCAAAGGATTTCACCAGCTTTGTCAGGGTTGACACAAGTATCATATTATAGTTATACTTAATATAAATGTTAGATTATGTAATACATACATGTATATTCAGTAGAAATAGTCAATAAATTGTACATAATGTACTACAGTAGTAAATGTTAGGTTCTTTTCAATGAATACTTTATAGTGTTTTTGCGATCTTTATAAAGAGCCTGGTTTTTAAATAAATACTATTTCAAATTTGGGGAATGCGAAGTTTAAAATAAGATGAACCAGACTTCTACAATCCATTTTCTGATGCTCAAAGTGGGCAGACTACAAAATGGAGCATGGCTGAGGCCATGTGGTCATCTGTGTGTTCCTTGCACTGTTTGAATTTTATTATACATCCGTAATATGCAGGGGCACAAATCACTCATAGGTTATGGGTTTTAGGCAAACTTTTACACACAAATAACAACTAATTAGAATAGACCTTAGCAAAACCGTGATGTTTGCTTGCTTCATCAAGCTCCACTTTCTGAGTTTCCCCTGTGAGTCTATTTATTGCTCTGTCTTCTCTATTCCCTAATACCCTCTGCAGAACACTTATGCCCTCAAGTTCTCTTCCCTCTTGCACATCATCAAAACTTGCTTTTGGATCATTCAGGCTGAGGTAAAAATGACTACAATCTTAAAGCACAACGAGTATTTGAATTTTAATGGGGAAAAAAATATTTAAGCTAAAGGGATGAGATTCCGAGATAAAAGGATGAGAGTTGAGTGCCAACCATCAGTTAGTAGATGAGAAGACATTTTTAGGCATCAAAACTTTTCCGCATCTCTAGTCATAATACTAATTCTGCAAGCTATATAGTTGGAGAGATGTAATCATATGAAAGGCTCAAGATACCAGAAAATAGAAACCAAAACTATTTCTTCTTAGTTCATAACTAGGGTGTAGGTTTACTAAAGAGGACATTAAAATTGCTCCCTGTTTCCTGAACCCAATCCATCCAGCAAGGGAAAGGAGTTGAATAATGTGGCATTTGAGTTGGTTCATGGCAGGGCGAATTCAGAGTGGAATTACAGATGTAAAATGGATATCAGGATGTTATTGGTGTGTATGTGTCCATTGTGTATGTGTATAGAAGCCACCTCTGTCATCTAGGAAAAGACATTTAAATCTTCCAGAGTTATTAATTCACTGAGAAGAAACGATAAACTTCAGCATCATTTTGTTGCTAACTTGGGTCCTATTTGAGGGATGAATCAATAACAATGATTTCCTTGAAAGGTTTCTCAAGGCTATTGATTTTTTTATGGCCCTGGTATGCAAGGGGTTTGTTCTGAAAGGACACAAACAGGTAATTCTCTCTTTCAAGAATTTTGGTCGTAGGAGTTGAGCAAAAACTACAGTATGATAGAAACCAGTTAGTTTTCCTTGTGTCATATACAGAGTTAAAATTAGAAAGTGAAAAGACCCTACGTTTTATCATTTTATATTTAACACTTATCTACATAAGTGTTAAAACAAATTGATCTTACTACCCATTATGATTATTAAGGTAGCAAAAAAAAATTCACTTTGAAAACGTGTCCTGAATATGGATACATTTTGTATTCAGAATCACCTGGAAAAAGAAGCCTCTTAACTTACATGGGCCAGTGTCCCATAGTTATTGATCATTATTCATGGGAAATAAATTAATTTTCTAACATTCCATCATTTGCTACTTTTTTAACAAAAGAGGGATTTTATTGTTCAGCACAGGGAAATATAGCCATCATTTTATAATAATTAAATGTAGTATAATCTATAACAATATTGAATCACTATGTTGTACACCTGAAACTAATATAATATCGTAAATCATCTATACATCAATAAAAAAGGTATTTTAGTTTTCTTATCAGCTGTTCTGTTCTTTGATTCTAAGGAAGTCAGATCCTTGATTTGCCTGATGATTATGAATATGAAAAAAGTGTTCTTTACAGAACAGTAGCTCTTAATCAAAAAAAGGCCGGCTCTAACATATTCTACAAAGAAGAGTGTGCCAAGATATAGCAATCCTTTTTGATTTTTTTGAAGTTTAAACAAATAGTGTACTCTGCATGAATTTTATCTTTCAACTAAATCATTCTAATGTGGAATTTATGATGCTATAGTACTAGTTTACGAAGAAAGTAGAGTAGGCTTCACAAATCTCCATATCTTATATTGATGGCATTTAAATTCTAATACCAAACTGTTACTGTTTCATAAACTAGGAGAAAATTGCGCTGATAACAAGCAGGAGAAGCTGGCAGAAACAATAGATTTTCTACTCTTTGCTTTCTATTGTTTGTAAGCCTAATTACCCTAGTTGATCAGTTAATGACAACACATGACAAAATTTTCCTGACTGCTAATTAATTAGCTCTAATTTCACCAGCTTTGTTACTGCTAAGGCTTCCACTAATTCTATGTGTGAATGTCTTCTTACCCTACTCATCCTATTTTCCTCTTTGAGCTTCCTCATATGTAGAGAACCCATTTGATTGACTTAAGAGTCAGAAGATACTTATAATCAGAGAAAAAGCAAAAAAGAATGACTATAATGCCAACTAGTATAACTATTAATTAGAAATTATGTTTTGAGGATTTTCAGACAGAAGAGGGGTAGAAATGATAATAGTTTAGTTTTAGGAAAGCTGTAGTACACAAATAGAACCCCAAATCACACCACAGATAATTTTCCAGGAATTTAATATATCTGATATACACTCAATTTGTGCCCATGAATGGTGAGCAACTGGAAGTAAAGGAGAATCACATAGTTACATTTCTGGACAAATCAGGTTATCAGAATGATGCAATAATGACAGTTTACCTCAGTCACTTCTTAGGCTTTCTTATTTACTATGCTAAATGTTAAATGAGATTCCTGAGTAAAAGCATTACAATGACTTCAGCATTGTGGGACACGAAACACAGTGAGAACTCAGAGCAGGGAAGGAAATAAGTCAGGTAAGCAGGAAAAAGAATTGAAAGAGCTGAAAGATGTATTACTTGGCTGTCAGGTGTTAGGAGAGTTTATTTGTGCTTTTTCTTAATCTTCATAACGCTCTTGTCAGAATGGTAGTAACATACCCATTTTTTTAGATGAGCAACCTTTAACTGTAGGTTGCACTTGATTGTCTGCCAGGTTTTCAAGTCTGTGATGGGGACAGTAATGTCAGAAATTTCAATCCCAGTCAAATCAAGAGCTGGTAGAAACACCATTAAGGAAGTGCATAGTTTTGACCCAAATTTAACATTAAAATATTGTTCTTTCTTCTCCAGAATGATAGTCTGTATTTCAAGAAGAATTCTAATTCTTGCCCCATAACAATTTCTCTGAGTTCTTTGTGCCAACTAAAGCCTTTGATTGATTTTCATATTAGCAAAGCCCTGGAATTCTATGCAAAATGCTATGAATAGTTATCTACCTATCTAATTATTTTTAGCAAAAGGATGCAGAGCCGTTATCAGATTCTCAAAACTCAATCAGATTATCTAAGAGTTTACATTAAATGAGGTAATGAATACCCTTTCTGGATCCAAACATTATAATATTTTTAATCCTTACCGTGGTCCCTGAAATGTCTATTATCTCTAATTATCAGTAAGGGAATTGAGGCGTCGTAAAGTCTAAGTAAGTGAGAGGTCTGGAATTCAAATCCAGGTCAGTTTCAGTCTTGAACACTGTAAGGCCAACTGGCCCGAGGCAGGGGAACGCAATCAGATTCACAGGTTGCATCAGACCGAAACTCTCCGGACCACCCAGTTCCAGAAACCGACCTGGAGACACTCCGGACCACCCAGTTCCACGAACTGACCTGGGGGCTTTCCACCCGGCCCAGCCTTCCTGCCTTTCAAGGGGCGGGACTAGCGGTCCCAAGACTGATGTAACCGGCACCAGATATTGCCAGGATACCCGAAGAGACCACCAAATAAGGAATACCCTGCGCCCCCCAGATTCACCACACCCCTTTCCCTTCTTCCCCTATAAAATCTTGCCCAACCCTCGCCCGGGTGCGACTTCTCTGGCCCCTTTCTCTCGGACCGGTGAACCTCGCCCGGGAGCGCCCCCTAATAAAGCTCACTTGAAGCTTTCCTCTGTTCCGTGATGCCCTTTGTTAAGATCCGACCTTACAAACACCACTAAGTCTATAGCCTACACTGCATTCTATACTCTCACTGTAGATAATCAATAAATGTTCATTTATTTCCTTTACCCCAGTTGGGGACAAAGAACATGGGTGTGTGAAAGTACAGATTAGTTTTAATGTAAATGATATAATAATAATGCTAGTCAGCAGTTATGGAATATTCATATTGTGCTAGGAGTTGACCATTAAGTACTTTACAGGCATTCTTTTATTTAAAATCTCATATATATAATACCTACCTTAGGAACTAGGTAATATAAATGTGCCAAGGTGATTGAAATAACGTGGTCATTTACAGGCAATGAAACTGGGAAAGAGTTTTCTGGGCTGATGGTTGAATTTTGGCCAAGACATTAAGGGGAGAAGGGATGAGCACTGGTGGGGATACTGAAAACTTATTCATCGTAGGGAGAAAGCACTGGTGGAAGCACTGTACTGCTTGCTTAAGAACTGTTACCCTCATAACCCGAAAACTGAGGTTTTGCTGAAAGCTGAAGGCAGATTTCTTGCAGTGTGAAAAAGAATTTACTGATATCTCTTCATCTCTTCACGTTTGAACATGACTGTTTTGCAGATTTGTTGAAATGACTCAAGTTCTCTTTCAGATCTGGACTAAATGTCTGTATCACAGCATTAGGGCCCATGGAGCAGCATTTGCAAGCCCATACTCACCTCCCCCCTTTTTAGTGTTTTGCACTCTGGAAAAGCAAACAACAGCAACAACAATATCTTATTTCCTTTTATCTATAGTTATTATTAATCTTGTCAAGAAACCCAATTTGATATATTTATGCTAAAATATAAATGAGATTTTTCCAGTTTTATTGAGATTTAATTGATATATAATATTCTATCTGTCCAAGGTGTACAATGTGATGATTGATATATATATATATATAGTGTGAAATGATTACCACAATAACTTTAGTTAACCTTAATTCACATAATTACAAATTTTATTTTTGTGATAAGAACTTTCAAGATCTACTCTCTTAGCAACTTTCAAACATAAAATACGGTATTGTTAACTGCAGTGACCAAGCTGTACATGACATCACCATTACTCACTTATCTTATAACTAGAAGTTTTTATCTTTTGATCATCTTCACTCATTTTCCTCACCTCCAACCCCCAGCTCTGGCAACCATCATTCCATTCTTTCTATCATGAGTTCAGTATTTTAGATTTCACATATGAGATCCTAAAGTATTTATCTTTCTCTGTCTGACATTTCATTTAGCTTAATGCCTCCTAAATCCACCCATGTGGTGACAAATAGCCAGATTTCCTTCTTTATCATGGCTGAATAATAGTAGGTTGTATGCACCCCATTGTCTTCATCCACTTATCCACAAAAAAATACTGAGGTTGTTTCCATGTCTTGGCTACTGTATTGGGTCGGCCAGAAAGTTCATACAGTTAATGAATACACCGTTCAATAAAACTTGGTGAAAATGAAAATTGTGTCTTTTATTTTTACTTCAAATAAATCTTTGATAAAGCCAGCTAGGCATCCCTTTGATTAATGACTTATATCACACTGAAATATTTTAAACATATGAACAGTAATAGCTTAAATGACAAATGTTACTAATATTGACACAATTGATCAAGGAGAATATGTTAGAATATGTTAAAATGCAGATGGACAGTGAAAGAACAAATATAACTTTTAACTAAATATTGTCTTGATATTTAGACCATTGGTTAAGAACATAACAGATTTCATCCATTTCAAGAAAGCAGAATATTTGCAGATCACTTAACATTTACTAGGTATGTTCTCAGTCTGGAAGGATATATTTCATTTACATGTGTCATTTAATTTAAACCCATCCCTCTGTAATAGATAGTGTTATCCTTATTTGCAGATAGGAAACAGGCTCAGAAAGATAAATAATGTTACCTAATTCTAGTAAGTAGCCAAACCTAAACTGATCTAATTCCAAGGCAAAGCTCTTTCTGACACATCAGTGTGGGTCTTTATCTCTTTGAGAATTGTTGAACATTAAAAGCCTTCTTCCAGGTAAATGCATAAAGAAACAACATGAGCAATGATATAACAATACAAGTCTCACTAAATAATTAGTGTGTTTGGCCTTGCTTTTCCTGATAGATCTTTTGCAAAATCGCTTTTCTCTGAGATAGTGGACTTTAAATATTTTCTTTGAAGACTTTCCTAAATTATACCTATCAGAAAGCTACTTTACTTTAAGGCTAAAGAAAAATGAAAGCTTACTTAACTACACTTAGGTGCCAGGGTCATACTATGGACTCTATACCTGCCAGGATTCACGCTAAGATAGGGTGGCTCCGCAAACTGTCCATAGTACTGTGATTTCTTTCTGATACTTTGAAGTAGAAATAATTTAATAACTATTCACAAAAGAGAGAAACACTGTTTCTTGGTCCTCAGTATCATACTGCTGTAGGCTAATTCTTTCTCTCTTCTGTTGCCCCTTAGTATAGAGAGTGTGTTTTGGGGACCCTCCTTCACGATCTTCTCCATTCCAAGAGCATCTTACATAAATCCAGGACTTCTCAAGCAGCCAGTTTTGCCAGATGGTCTTAGGGTTGGTTGTACCCATATATGGATAATCCTGAACTTCTCAAGTAAGGTCCTTATAGAGCATAATGGTTAAGAGAATTGGTGCTGATACCAGGCCTGAGTCCAAATACTGCCTATGCCCCTAACTAGCTGTGTAACCTTGGAGAAATAACTTAAGCCCCTTAAAGGGATTAGATTTCTCACCCGGAAAATGGTATAATAAATGCATCTACCCCATATGGTTAGTGTGTAAATTAATGTAACTTGAGATAGTGCATGTTAAGCATTAGCACAGTGCCTGTCTCTTATTAGTAATACCTGCTTTTATTATGAATTATTCTCTTTATATTCCCAGTTTCAGCTAGGTGCCTAACATATAATAGTTGTTCAGCAAATATTTACTGGATTGAACGAGCTCTGAAATTTAAGCATTGGGTCAACAGCAAAGTAGTCACCCCACCATCATTTCTCCCACAGAAAGGGAGAATAGATGGAAGCCAGCCATCATACTTTCTTTTCTTATTCTAAACTTCCCATCCAGGTCCAGCAATAAAATAATCTTCCTGAACCCCAACAATTTCGAGAATTTTTCAAATCACAGTATTTGAAAATAGTTGGGTTTCCCTAATCTAATATGTCCCAGGACCCCAAGGTCACCAAGCTTATATTGATGAAGTCTAGTTAAGAGAAATGATTACAGTTAGTAAACCAACTACTTATGAGCTCATTGGGCTTTTTAAAATTTACTATCTGCACTTCATAGAGACACAAGTAGTTTGCTGTTGTAGGACACTCAACAGTCAAAGTAGTCTTTCAAAAAGCACAAATCAGATGCTATTATTGCACTGCTTCTAATCTCTAAAGGCTGTCTATTGTAAAGAGATTAAAATTTCAACTGCTTAGCCAGGCTTACAGGGACCATGTTGTCTGGTCACTTACTACATCTTTCCCTGACCTTCATGGGGTTCGAGGCACAGTTGTCTTTTTCAGTCCCTCAGATGCAACAAGCTCTACTTCTTGCTCTCCCAGCTTTAGATTGGCTAATCCTTCTACCCAGACCAATTTCCCTCTGATCACTAAGGTCTCGGTTCAAACGCCACCACTACTATCTTGACCAAAGAGACCTGCCTCCTCACTGCCTCTCCATCCCATTGTCCAATCGTATTTCTGTCGCTGTACAAAATTTATTTACATGTTGACTCTGTCTTCCTCCACCACTGGACATTTGCTTAAGAGCAAGGACTTTGTAATTTTTTGCTCACCACTGAATCTTCCAAAGCTTGCAGGAGACACTGGCACATAGAAGGTGTGTAGGAAATGTGCGTCTAATAAATGAATAAATATGTGAATGGAAGAAAACTGTAAAACACTAACACAAGAATATTCTTCTTTCAAAAGTATAATGAAAAATAATTTCTTTCAGTAAGAGCCAATCTTAGTTACTGATACATGACTTAGTAGTTCCCATTCAATTTAAAATGTTCCATTTTTTTTCTGATACTTCACAAGTCATTAATTAAATGTTGCTCGCTTTTAAGGCCAATCTGTGAGACATTATTTAACTTGTCTACTCTAAAGTTCCAGCATTAACTCAGGCGGGGCTTCACCAAGTACTGATCATGTGACCTTGGCCTCTCATTGCCTCAGTTTTCTCATTTGTAACATGGGTATAATAATAGGCTTATTTCATAGGCCTATGAGGAGGAAAACCTCATATATATATGTGTGTATATATATATGTATTTAAACAGTGTCTTAGAATAATGTCTGGCACATGATAAGCATTATAGAGTATTGACTGCTGCTCCTAGTACTGTTATTATGAGAACTAACTGTTGAGAATAATCCTTCATATACTGGTTTATTCCACTGAAGATAAAGGAAACTAATAGAATATTAGAAATCTGATTAAATACAGAAAGCCAGTAAAATATACCAAGACAGAAGATGATGAGAGTGTAAAAGCATAGAAGAAAAAAAACGGTTTTTGTTTTTGTTTTTCTTTTTTAAAGAAGGAAAAAGCCTAGAAATAGGACAAAAACTATTCATTGGCTATACTGACATGGAGATCGCTGGTGACCTTCATAAGTAAAATTTCAGGACAGTGGGCAAAGAGATTACAGTGAGAGAAGTCAGATGGATGTAAATTATAGAGTAAATGGGACGTGAGGACATGGAAACAGTATATGAAGATAACAATTTTGAAAAGTTCAGACAGGAATTGGCTAAAGAAGATATGCAGGGATTAGGGGAGAAGGGAGGCTTTCATGTTACACGTAGAGATTTTAACATTTTAAGTTGGAGTTACTAGTCTAGAATGAGGTTGAATTTTGGCAAGAATCATTCCTAAGGAGTAGATGGGCTGTAGAAAATGCAGTGCTGTGAAGTACTTGAGAAGATGAGAGAAAATGAAATGCTATCTGTAGTGCAACATGGCCTTTTAACTTTCACTCGTGTAGTAAAAGGGAATACAAAGATCAACGCAAATGCTAATGAATTAATGGATTTGGCAGTGGACTATTTACTGACTTCTTTGTTCTTAGTGAGTCATGAAGCACCTCACCAGCTCAGAGTGAAGGAAGTAGAGAGGATGGAGGGACATTTGAGGAGGGCAGGTAAAGCTTCTCAGAAAATAGTCCTTAGGGAGAATTAGAAAGAACATACTGTAAGTCAGAGCAATATTTCCAGTCTTGAAAATCCATTTGAAGTTGGTGATTATTAATTTATTGGAATACCAATTTGCCCTGCCACATGATTTTCTCCAGCTACCTGGATATAAGTTACACAGAGGCAGAAAAGAGTGAGAGATAACAATCGAGGGAAAATACAATTAGTATTTTTTTTACATTTTTCCACTTCCCTGCTCCAAATCTGGGGAGCCTTCATGGACATGGCTGCCCTCCCAGCCTCCAGCAGCACTCTGTTATCAAAGAATTCAAAGAAATGGAACATAAGTTTCCAACTTATTAATTTAGCAAAATCAAAAATTATATATAATGTCTTCTGTTGGCAAAGATTTTTGCAACATAATTTGGTTCCATCTTTTGACAAGTAATTTGGCAATGTCTAGCAAGATAAAAATGTTAATAGCTTTTTACACATTAATTCTAATCCTGGAAGCTTATGCCAATATATAATCCAGAAAATTATTATATAAAGATGGTCATTGTCATGTCATTTGTAATAACAAAAAATTGGAAACACCTTTAATTGTTAACAATAGGAAAATATTTAAGGAAATTATATCCACTTAGTAGAAAGCTACACAGTTACTATATTATAATTACAAGATTATGGAGCAAAATAGAATAATGCTTAATAAAGAAAGAATGAAGAAAGCTGACCTAAAATTGTGTCTTCCTTATGACAGTAATTATGTAAACATATAAATATTTGTTAAAACTTAAAACCAAAATAAGGTTTTAAAAGCTCTGTACCAGTAATGGGGATTTTATGTTTGTTTCAAAATATTTTTTAACATAACTCTTATAATTTTGTTTTTTCTACTCCTTTTCTTAAGAATTTCTTATTATTACCTCATTTTTCATTTCATAGTTTCAAATAAAGTCAGCATTTTTATCATCAGAGGAGATTAGACTTATTTGACAGTTCATAATTCCAAGTATTTTGGTATAAAAAGACCATATACACTTGTAGGTGCTTTCAAAATAAAATTTCGAGAATTTTTTTTTTTTTGCTTAGTCTTTCCTAGTATGGAGATTAAGCAAACTACCTAAAATTGCTAGCCATCCTTTTTTCATTTTTCTCATTTTATTCATTTATCTTGCCCTTCACAGGAATGATAACAAATGAGTCTGCAGTTGCATCTGCCAATTTCTTAAATCCTCTATTATCCACAATATGAAACCATACTAATATGAATGTTTCCAATATTTTCAGAGCTCTTTAGTTATTATACTTTAGCATTCTGTATGAAGTATCTTATGTAAGTGTAAAATTTAGACTCAACTTCTGGAAGCCTTTGATTTCTTAGTTCAAAAGTGAGAGATCCTTAGTTCAGCCATATGATTAACAATTACTTGTATAGTAGGAAGCTCCTAAATTATTGTCTTATGGATACCTGGTAGTTTTCTTTCCATTTCTCAGAAGTTCTCTATTAAACACATTCTCCCTCTCTCTCTCTCTCTCTCTCTCTCTCTCTCTCACACACACACACACACACACACACACACACACATTGTGATTAAAAGCACAGACTTTGGCATTATGAAGTCTAAGGTTCAATTTCCAGTTCTTTGATTTCTGGGCCACCTCACTTTAAGCAAGTAACCTAATGTCTCTGAACCTTGTTATTTTCATCTGTAAAATGGAGATTACAATTATATCAGATAATCCTCAAAACATCCATAATGATTTTAGAGTTTCAGAGTCAGGTACAAGCAGGCACTCAGTAAATGGCTAGTGCTTTTATTACTTTATTATTATTTAGGTTTTGGTTTTCCTTGAGTCTGTGAGTCCCCATAATGAAATGTAATTTCCAGTAGATTGAGTAACACCTGTTTTCACCAAAAATTGTAACTGAGTTCATTACTTTCTGTGCAACCCAGATTAGTTTTCTGCCTTCTTTTCTGTGCCATATGTAGGTGTTCAATAGATTTATTTAATAAATGTATGAATGCATGAGTGCGTAGATGAATTTTTAAATGCTTCTTTTTGAGAAGGTAGAACAAATGTGACACAGTAGAACAGATAAGAAAATAGTGCATGGAAAAAATGGCAAAGTCACGTATGTGCCCAGGGCCAGCCTAAAGAGAATTACTTTTTTTTTTAAGGGGAAATGTGTTGAATAGCTTATTTTAATTATTTTTAAAAGTTAAGTACAGGGACTTCCCTGGCGGTCCAGTGGTTAAGACTTCGCCTTCCAATGCAGTGAGTGTGGGTTCAATCTCTAGTCAGGGAGCTATGGTCCCACATGCCTCACAGCCAAAAAACCAAAACATAAAACAGAAGCACTATTGTAACAAATTCAACAAAGACTTTAAAAAGTGGTCCACATCAAAGAAAAAAAGTTAAGTACAAAAATTTGCTGATGATTTACATATTTAGCACCAATAAGATAATGTGAGATTAGCTGTACTAAAACAGAATGTTGAGCTACATTCACATTAAGTGACATTATATAGTCTAAATTTGTGGAAAACTTCTGAGATGGCTGATAAAAAGTAAGGTGGTGAGTGACCTTTGAGCAGAAAAAGACAGAAAGAGAAATGGCCTTTTCTACATCCTATTGCGCCTCTAAGTAAAATGCTTGGTAATCTAGCTACAAAGCTATATGTTATTTGGCTTTAGGCACCTACTGTGATTTACCTTGTGAAGATCAGATTTTGCCATGGAGAGGATTTGTAAAAGTGTCACACATTCCAGTACCATTGGCAACCACAGCTACCAAAAACTCCAATTTAAATTGATGAACCTAATATCAGATGATAGTATCATTTCCTTGTGGGTGTTTTGGGAAAAGGCGGGTAGGAAATGTATAAAAGTGAATACTTTATCAACTGAAAAAACAATTCATCATTTTGAAAACATCAAATACGTTAAAGTTGTTATAGCATCAGGCATTAATATTTCACTGTACTTTAGTCATTGCCTACACTCAACATTTTCTGCCCTTGGAAACAGAATCATGCTTGTGGTATGCATTAATCATATAAAAGATTAAGCACTGAAAAGAAATTCAGCCTTTAAAGACAATTTGCTTTGATTTATTCAGTGGGTTCTTCCAAAAAGTTAATACCAAGAATTATTGCTTGTTGAATTGGAGTTACAAATTCTTTCAGAGTTACTTAGTATTTTCTGTAATATCAGTATCAAGGAAGGTAAAGCAAATTTACATATTTATTAGGAAATACAGGCACATAATCATAAAACAAGAAAACACCTCGTTTTTATAGACTTTATTTTTTAGAAGTGTTTTAATTTTACAGAAAAATTGAGGAGATAGTATAAAGTGTTTCCATATACACTATACCCATTTCCCTCTATGATGATCCACTTACATTAGTATGTTACATTGTTACAATCAATTAACAAATATTGATACATTATCATTTACTATAGTCCAGTTCCTTAGTTTTTACCTATTGTCCTTTTTCTATTCCAGGATTTCATCCAAAACATCACATTACATTTAGTTGCCGTGTTTCCTTAGGCTCCTCTTGGGTTTGATAGCTTCTCAGATTTTCCTTGGATGACCTTGACAATTTTGAGTAGTTAGGTTTTTGTAGGATGCCCACTACTAGAATTTGTTTGATGCATTTTTCATGATAATATTGGGATTATGTGTTTTGGGGAGGAAGACCACAGAGTGGAAGGGTTATCTTGTCAGATCACATCAAGTGTATAAAGTATCAATATGCATTATGAATGCTGAGGTGGACCTTGATCACCAGGCTGAGGTAGTGTTTTTCAGGTTTCTGCATCGTAAGATTACTGTTTTCCCTTTTTCATACTGTACTTGTTTGGAAGGAAGTCAATATGCTCAGCCCACAACTAAGGAATAGGGAGTTATGCTTAAGATGGAGTACTACATAAACTATTTGGAATTCCTTTGCACTGGAGATTTATCTATTCTCCTGCATTTATGTATCCAATTATTTATTTATATCAGAAGAACTCATGGATTTTTATTTTATACTTTGGGTTATAATCGAATTCTACTTTAGTTACTTTGTTCCTCAAATTGCTCTAGTCCTGACCCTTGTGAACTCTTTTCAGTTGGCTCTTGTCCCACTCTGAGGTATCCCCATCCTATATATTTTTTGGAACTTCCTTAGTTTCTGACACTATAAGATGGTCTTGTATATAAATCTTGTATATTTACTGCCCCAGTCCTAGAATCAGCTATTTCTTCAAGGATAACTAGGTCTTTTTAGTGGAGAACGGTATTAGACAGCAGGATCTGGGTGTGGGGTGTGCTAATTGCTGCTAGGATGTCATTGCTTCTAGATCTTTTCAGCTGACAGAGCAAAGAGATAATATGTGTGTACATTACCCATGTATATGCACATATCTCTAAGTATCTCTCTACATGACCATGTGTATTAAGGTAATATGAAGCAATATTAAGCTAAACATGAATGTATATTGATGTTTCCAACTTTAATCTGTTACCACATAGATCATCTTAGCCTCATCTCTTGCTTATCTTTAAATTTCAACTCCAGCAAAACACTTGGCTTCTAGAAGTATGAAAATCAAATTGTAGCAACTTTGGGAATTCCGCCACATCATCTAGCAGAATAATTCTTAAAGGGCAAGGTGTGTATCATCAAATTTTAATTTACAGTCAGCAGTACTTTTTAACATCAAAAGGCCTCCAGACCTCTGCTTCCAAGAAGATGAAGTAGCCCATTTCTCCCAGGTTCTCCCACTTAAAACTAAAACCCTGAACATAACAACAAACAAACATAGGAAGACGCTGAAAGGTGGAAATGAGAAGGCAGACTTAACTAAGGACTTTGGGACTTGAGGAATGACATGGTGATGAGTCCCCTGTGTTTCCTGTTGCTTCCCATACATCCTGGAGAGGGTATTACAGGACCCCCAATCAATAACCACCAACAGAACAACAGACAAAAAAGCTTCAAAGAAAAACCCTACAAAACCCTGTTCCCCCTAGCCAAAGTATGAGGAAAGGGGTTGCTAAAGACAGAAGACCATTTGGGCAATAATATACACACCACTCGAGCCAAGTGCCAGTGGAATATACACACTACTCGAGCCAAGTGCCAGTGGAATATTGCACCCATCCCCTATGTCCTGTCGTTTCAGTTGGGCCAAGGTAGGATTTGATCTTCCACACCACCCCACTCCTGCCCTCAAGAAGAGCCAGCGCTCTGATTCCCCACCAGGGTTGTTTCAGTGTGGTCCAGTGGTGAGCTGAGCCTCCAACCCTTTCCATGAGCAAACAGACTTTAAAAGGTGGTGCCTGACAGGCTAGTTAACACTGGGCTGCCCTCACACAGTCGTGGGGTCCACTGGTGGGACTTAGCCTCCATCTCTCCCTGACATCAATAAGAATAGGGTGTTACAGATTGGAGGGAGTAGGCACCCCACTAACCCCCAACACATGATGTCAGTGAGACCCACTGGGATGCTGAATCCCCATAACCATCCTGAGGCAGTAAGACAGAATGAGATGGCACAAGCAGGGCTAGTTGGCACTTCTCTTCCTCTTACCCTGGTGTCAGTGGGGCCAGCAGGTACCTGACCCTCTACCCACACCCGGCATCAACAAGAAGGAATGAAGTGGGAGGAAGGACAGCAAACAGTTCACTTCTCCCCTCCCCTGGTGTCAAGAAAACTACTGGGGAGATGAACTTCCACTCCTACTAAAAGGCAACACAATGATATTAATGTTCCCACTTTTGGGGGGAAGGTGTCAGAAGGGCCATAGGCTAGCTGAACTTCTACTTGATCTGTCTGCAGTGAGACAATGTAAGTGCCCACTTTTGCTGGGGTATTGTCAGTAGGGCCCAATGGAAATCTGTACGTCACCCCCCAGTCCTCATACTACGCCTCAAATAGGATGACTTCCTTCTAAAAAGTAATAATAAAATTAAATGGGATACAGAGTCATATAATAACTCCCAATGTTTAGAATACAATGGAAAAATACTCATGACACCAAGAACCAGGAAATCACAGAATAAATGAGAAAAGACAATAAACATACACCAACACTGAGATAAAACATCTATTGATATGATCAGACAAGGATTTTAAATAAGCTGTCACTTAAATGCTTCAATTAGCAATTATGCGTTCCTTGACAGAAATGGGAAAAATAGAAAATGTAAACAAAAAACTAGAAGTTATAACAATAAAAACAAATGAGAACAGTAGAACTGAAAAATAAAACAATGAAAAAACTTTGCTCAAGAGTAGAGTGGAGATTACAAAGCATAGAATCATGAACTTAGAAGAGATCAGTACAATGTACCATATGTACAGAGAAAAATAGACTGAGCGGTAGAGATGGGAGAAAGAACAGGATCTCAAGAATGTGTAAACAGTAACAAAACCACTAACATTTATATCATCAAAGTTCCAGAATGAAAAAAGAGAGCAAGTAGGACTGACAAAGTATTCAAAGAAATCATGACTAAAAAGTTCCCAGTTTTTTAGAAGACATAAACACAAATTCAAGAATCTGAACAAACCCAAAGAGGAAAAACGCAAAGATAGCCTTGCCAAGACGCATCATAATTAAACTTCTGAAAAGTGGAGACAAAAAAATCTCGCAAGTGGACAGGCAGAAACAATGCATCACTTATTGAGAAACACCAATTCCAACGACAGCATATTTCTTGTCTAAAACTCTGGAGTCAGAAGCATTGACATAACATTTTTCAAGTGCTCACAGAAAAGAACGCTCAGCCACAAATTCACACTTTTATCTCCACTTTCCTGTTTGACTTACATTAATGGACTACTAACTCATCTTTCTATATCCGGGACTGCCGTCACCCTTCTCCAAAAATCTAGTCACAGTATTTCCAGAGTGATCGTTCTGAAAATGAAACAAAAGTTTCTTATAAAAATACCTGATTGTGTTATGAAACTTGTCTCTCTTCTAAGTTACCAGTTAAAATCCTTCAGTGGATTCCCATCTTTCTTGGAGTAAAATCTCACATCCAAACTCTCTTTGTCCTTTTGGGCTGCTGTAAGATTATACTGCAGGTTGGGTGGCTCATAAACAACAGGCATTTTTTTCTCACAGTTCTGGAGGCTGCAAGTGCAAGAATAGGGTGCCAGTACGGTCAGATGAGGGCCCTCTTGAGTTCCAGACTTCTCACTGCAACCTCACACGGCAGAAGAGCTTCAGGAGCTCTGTGGGGTCTCCTGTGTAAGAGCACTAATACCGTAATCATTTCCCAAAGGCCCCACCTGCTAATACTATCACCTCCGGAAATTAAGATTGCAACGTATACATTTGGAGGGGAACACAAAGACTAGACCGTAGCACTTAGTGTACATGCATGGACCATTCATGGTCTGGCTTCTACCACCCTCTCCATTGTCTTCTTTTCTTACACTCCAGTGAGCATTTCTTTTTTTTTTTTTTTGCGGTACGCGGGCCTCTCACTGTTGGGGCCTCTCCCGTTGCGGAGCACAGGCTCCGAACGCGCAGGCTCAGCGGCCGTGGCTCACGGGCCCAGCCACTCTGTGGCATGTGGGATCTTCCCAGACCGGGGCACGAACCCGTGTCCCCTGCATCGGCAGGCGGACTCTCAACCACTGCGCCACCAGGGAAGCCCCAGTGAGCATTTCTTATACTGATTATGAATGGAACTCCTTTCTGGACTGATCCTTAACCATTCATTTTCTGGCAAACATGAATTTATCTTCTCTTTTCCTCAAAAATTCACCCTTCCTTCATGTTACATATCCATTTCAATTGCCTTCTACAGGAAGCCCTACTGATATCCCCCATATACTACTCTCCACAGAATGCATTAAGGTCTTACCATGTCTTCCTATAGCATTCTTTAATAATTTTTATGGTAACTATGGATTTTCTTATTTGAGTGTCACAATACATTGACTTCTAGGTGGCACGATAATGATTTTACTAACAATAACACTGGTGCCTACTTTAACCCATGGCATACTTTAGGTGTTCAATAAATGTTTGTTGAATGAGTGAATGAATGAATGAATGGTCAATTTGAAATCTTAATCATGTTACTTTTCAAAAATCTGTTAAAAGATACCCACAGTTTTCCAGAAGATTAGGGACTTAGGATCTTCAACTTGATTTAATAGAAGAATTTTTACTCATACATCATGTTTAAATACCTCAAAGTAAAACCATTATCCCAGGAATTTAAGGTTATCCATTTGGACTTGCAAGCCAATAATTAATATATTCTGCCCCAACTGTATTAGATGGTTTCACTGTTCCACTCATATCTCCCCAGCACTCATCATTCCACTATATGCTGATAGACTCATGCTACCACCTGCAATTATCCACCTTAAGGCAGGCCAGAAATGTACAGGAGTTAATGTATCTGGGTGTAGCTTTCAACCAAGGACAGAGGGGACTGGAAGATAAGTACTTCAAGTTTCTCACCGATTCTTGGGATAACTCTGAGACATGTTCTGTAGAGTTTCGCAGAACTCCCCTGAACTACTGGCAGCAGTTCCCTGCAGGAGTAATTTATTCAGCAATGCACCTCTGTTGTCTTCCTTCCATGCCTCCATTCTCAATTCCCACTCCACTTCTGAGTTTTCTGGAAGCACCACCCAGATGAACAGTTTGCATTCAAATTATTGCCTCAGGTTCTGCTTCTAGGGGAATTCAATTTATAGCCTCCTAACAATCCGGTGCTCCTTACAGAGCCATCACTGGTACAGGTACCAAGGCATGGCACATTATGTATCACTCCTCCTAAATCCTAATATTTTTAAACAGATAGGAAAGAGCATGACCTTGAAGAGAAAAATCGTTTATGAGAATGGCCAATGGATAAAGGGAAGGAGAGACAGTGCCATTTGTTTTCCATTAATGATAGTGTGAAATTTATGGGCAGATGGTCTAACAGGTGTGACTATAATTTGAGGAGCCTGCTCCCTTGGTTACAGAAGACTGCTATTGTTATTATTATGGAGGCACAACCTCATGACTTTATTGCTTCGCTTGATGTAGCCTTTTCCTTTACCCTTAAATCTTTCTACATCACTGAATTGCAGCCAATAGCTTTATTTTCTCCCTATGGCTCCATCACAAAAAAAGACGCACATGTGCGCACACACACACACACACACACACACACAGAGTTTTGTGTATGCCAGTGCTTGAAAAGACAGGCTAATGGTGCATGTATGCAATGGATATTGTACATTACAGGTCTCTGTGAAATAGTCTTCTGCAGGTTCCTATGTTTATTTTATGAATAATTAACTTTAGTAAAGTTAATTTCCTGAAGATCTTGATGAAGACTGAAGAAAGGAAGTAAATTTTAAAGAAAAAGACTTAGAAACTTGCCCTTTTTGCCCTCTCTTTGTATCTTAATGAACAAAGGATAACTGGGCCTTTTTTGAAGTCTTTGCTTGAGTTGAAGACACAAAATGCAACCTGTACTCTTATCATAATATGTACAGTTTATGAGTACACAAACTTATAAACCGTGAATTTCCCTAAAGTTATTATACCATTTAGAAGATGTTTGCTTGGACGTTTACTTAAAACCAAACAATTGAGGTCTATATGTCCAAATAATTTCCTTCTCTCTTGCTGTCTCCATTTCAGTTTCCTGAGTTTCTGGGAAGGCCTGGTTTCCCCAAAGGAACGATTTCTGGTAGAAGTCTGAAGGTCTGACCCAAGAAAAATAATCCAGTATAGCCAATGAACTGAGGACAAGAAGGTTTCCAATCAGGTAGGAACATTTAATCTCTTACATTACAATCACCTTAAGTAAGGTGTGCTGATAGCTGGATATGATTTAACTGCTTGGAAAAAGATGCATATATAACCTACCCCACAAGGAAGCTGTTCTCAATTCCCTTAGTGGTTGTGGTGTTTATCGGAGAGTGCCTTGGGGGAAGATGAATACAATAACAGTATGATGCTTTTTTTTTCATTTTTAGCTCATTGTTGCCAAGTACACATGGTGATCTTGGTGCCTGTGGTTTAATCCCAGGAGGTTAGATATGTGGAACAGCACATTAACCCTTTTTAGTGTTTTCTCCCAAGACAAATCATTTTTATAGGTTGTCTCCATGGTCTTCTAGTTCCTTATCAAAATTAAGCATCAAGTCTTCTAAGTGAGCAATAGCCCCAGTCAGTGTGCGGAAATCAGCTTGGTTCTTACTGGGGCACATCTTCTTGGTCTTGGCACAAAGTGAGTTCACATAGGGAGTTAGAAGGAGGAGAATGGGGCATGCGAAAGGGGAGTTCTCTGTTCTCATTTACCTATGCATGTTGAACCTCCACTAACAGTTTTATTTTCATTAGCAATTTGTGCTAAAAACCTAGGGTAGGGCTTCCCTGGTGGCGCAGTGGTTGAGAGTCCGCCTGCCGATGCAGGGGACACGGGTTCGTGCCCCGGTCTGGGAAGATCCCATATGCCGTGGAGCAGCTGGGCCCGTGAGCCATGGCCGCTGAGCCTGCGTGTCTGGAGCCTGTGCTCCGCAACGGGAGAGGCCATAACTGTGAGAGGCCCGCGTACCGCAAAAAAAAAAAAAAAAAAAACTTAAGGTAAAGGGAATAATGAAGCTGTCCCATTATATGGCAGGACAAAAGATAGTAGTGACATCAAAATCAGGGCCTATCCATCTCATTTGCAGTTATATACTCAGTGTTTAGCATAGCATTTGACCCCTCATCAGTATTCAATAAGAAGATGCGTGTTGAATGACTTAAGGATGAATTAATGAATGAAAAAAGTTAATATGGTAGAAAATGTGTTTTATCCTTGTATTTTCGTGTGTTGACTTCTGTATTTCAAGACCCAGCACTGTAACTGACACATAGAATATAAGCAATAAAATTTGTTGAAAGAATGAATGAGTCCCCACAATTCTAAGAATAATTTTAAGACCAACACAGACCCCATATCTGCCAAGGTCTATGAGAGAAGTATCCAGAGAAGAAAGCCTGATCTCAGCTAGTGGTAGAGCTGACAGAATTTATCTAGTTTTAATAATTTACAGCTCATCCCATTACATTTAGGCATAGTACCTACATGAGCCATACAATTAAATGTTGACTGAAAAAAATGCACAACCTAAAAGTTGAGAATTGTTTTATTTAAAAAAAAAAGAATTATGTTTTATTTGGAGGACATACTGAGGACTTAAGTCAGGAGACAGCCTCTCAGATAGCTCTGAGGGACCGTTCTGAAAAGGTAAGGGAGGGCACAGGATATTTAGGGGGTTTTGCAAAAAAACCCAAAAAACCAGGTAGTTGGAACATCAACATCTAGCTCCCCCAAGGTAGACTGCAGTGTGTTACCCTTTCCTCGGCCTACCTTGGGGCACCCTGAAGGGCCTACGGGTCTGAGTGTGGCCCAGCAAGCCCAGGGGAGCCGGCGGGTCCTCAGAGTTCTTGTCCTGAAACTGGCGCTGACGCGACGGGGCCACGAATCTCTAGACGCTTACTGCCGTTAAACGAATGCAGAACTGCGACTAAGGCCTCAGGGAACCTGCTTCACGCCTGCCCTTCTGGATGGCAAATCAAGACCTTACGTCGAGGCTAGGGCCCACGTTGAGATTCCCCTTAGCTCTAGAGCAGGGCAGGAAGAGCTCCCACCCAGGACCTGGAAGCACCCTCTTTCTTTCGAGAAAACTCTTTTTCTTCTCAGAGCCATGCCTACACGGATGAGCATCCGGGCCACATCAGTGTTTTTCACGTAGCTTCAAGGCCGCATAAATGCAGCTTTCAAGGTGGGAAAACAAGGCCTGTCTCAAACGGCCGACATTTCCAGGTTGACATGGGGCAGAATCTTCAGTGGCTTGTACCAAACCAAAAAGACCAAGCTTCTCACTGAGTCCTTCCACAATCAACTTTTCTAGGCAGCGTGTTCTTCCTGAGGTGAACTGCCTAAACGAAAGAATGCGCTAGGGCTCCTAGGGTCCTGCGAATCTTCCAAAAGCCTGCAGCGTTACAGTAGACACTGTGCTCTAGATGCACTTGGACCGCAAGCCGACTTTCTCCTTGAGGCAGGTTGACTTCAGGTATGAAGTACTGGGAGGAATTGTAAGCAAAGTGTTTTTCTCAGTATAGCTCCGACTGTGGCAACGGGGCCAGCGATGACAATGAAGCAGACTTCCATGGCCTGCTGCAGCTGCTACAGTCATCTTCCTGAGGCTGCTGGTGAGCTGAGGAAATCTAGCTCCCCCGAGGACGTGTGCAACATGCTGCCGTTCACTCGGCACACACACGGGTGCTCCGAAGTGTCTCCGTGTCTGAATGTCGCTCCTCAACTGAGGAGAGCCTGGGGGTACTCAGGGCCCTGGCACGGAAACGGGTGCTTTCGCGAGGAGTCTAGGAGTCCTGAAAATCTTACTACAGTTCGACTAAAGCAGAACGGCGACTACTGCCTAATGGAAACTGCTGCACGCCTTTCATTCAGCATGCAGTTCAGGGCCTTATTTCGGGGCTGCTGCTCAGTTGAATTTCCCTTTAGCTATAGAGCAGGGAGGATGAGCTCCCAACCAGGAACAGGAAGCACTGTGTTTCTTTCTTTAAAACTCTTTTTTTTCTTAGAGCCACGCCTGCAGGGACTAGAAACACGGCAACAACAGTGTTTTTCAGTTTCTTTCTGGCCGCAAGAATGGAACTTTCAAAATGGGAAAACCAGGCTTTTCGCTATAGACGCCATGTCTAGATTGACACACAGCCTAAATACGTGTGTTTTCTAACAAGTAAAAGAGACACAAGCTACCCACTGTGCCCTAAACTGAATCAACTTTTTAAAGCAGGGTGTTCTGCGACTAGCGAACTGCCTCAATGAAGGGATGCCTTCGGTCGGCCGAGGGGCCTGTGTATCTTCCAATATCCGGCAGTGTTACACGAAGAACTGTTGTTTAGTTGAAGTTGCAGTGCAAGCTGAATTTCCCCTTGAGGTATGGTGACTTCATGTATGAGGTCCGAGGAAGAATTGCCTTCCTCCCCTTTGAAGTCCCAAACCACTACACCCAACATCTTTGTCTTTAGTTGAAAGTGGTATTTAAGGTGAGGATTTCAGCCATTTGGGAGATTTACTGAGTTCTCCTGGGTCTCTTCCATGTATACATATTATTAAATTTTGTTTGATTTTCTCCTGTTCATCTTAATCGGTCTCATATCAATTTAATTCCTAGACTAACCAGAAAAACCTAGAAGGGTACAGGAAACTTTCTTCCTGCCCAACAGGCATTATAGCGCAGGGCACATTGCCTGCCTTTGAAAGCATCTGAACTTATACACATTGAGAACCCTCTCCTTTCCATGCCCCTTTACCATAGGCATAAAGATTTCTGTGCACATCGAGGCTGAGCAGAACTCCTGAGTCCATCATTGTTTCTCAAGGCAGTCATGAAGACTGTCAGAGAGGAAGAACTTTTCCTCTGCCCTTCTGTAGGCAAAGGGAGTAGGGGGTCCCCAAAGAAAAAGAATCAAATATAACTTTTTGACATAAGAGAAGCCATTTTAAGCCTAAATCATTTGTGATCTCAGCCTGGTCATGATGCTTGCTCTTGAACAGGTCTCAGTAATTAATGATCTTGTGAAATAAAATTGTCCCTTACCATCTGGTTCTATAAGAACTGTAGTCTCTGACCTTGACAAAAAGTAATCACTTGATCTAAAAGAGAACTGGAAATTTTTCTTTGAGCCAAATTTGAGGATTATAACCTGGGAAGAGCATCTCAGAAAACTCTGAAAACTGTTCTGCCCATTAGAAATCCAGGGAGGTGTATAAGTTTTTTTTTTGAGACAGAGGGCTGTACATCAAATGACATTTTATTGAACGTTTACATAATTCAGATCTAAGTGCCATCCTGCTGGTCATGTAACCCCTTACAAGGTCAAGAAGAAATGTTATCTCTTAAGGAGGGAGTTGTCTTGTTGATGTTAGGAGAATGTTGCTCTTTATGGTTGAGCAAGTGTTCCTGCCTATGGGGGAGTTTTGGTCAATGTGTAATGCAGATGCACATGCACAGTGGAGAGAGGAGACCAAAGGGCAGAGAAGAATTTATGTTTAAATTTCTCTTGTCTTGCCATAAAATATAAATTTTGTTTCACAACCTTCAACACACCCTGAATGGAATTCAGGACAGAGATCAGGAATGAGGCAGTCTATGCTCTGGGAAAACCCGGCAGAACAGGCCTTCAGATAGTTAGATATTTTCAGAAGAATTTTTTTTTTTTTTTTTTTGCGGTATGCAGGCCTCTCACTGTTGTGGCCCCTCCCATTGCGGAGCACAGGCTCCGGACGCGCAGGCCCAGCGGCCATGGCTCACGGGCCCAACCGCTCCACGGCATGTGGGATCTTCCCAGACCGGGGCACGAACCCGTGTCCCCTGCATCGGCAGGCGGACTCTCAACCACTGCGCCACCAGGGAAGCCCCACAGAGAGGATTTTGATCAAATGGGCTTTTCAATGTTCCTCCTGTTCTATCACACCTAGTATTATACTACATTTATCTCTAGTGATAGCTTCTTCCTGGGACAGGCCTCCTGTCTTAAATTATTTTAGGGAATAAGGGGGAAGTTCAAAGGCTCTTCCTGTGTCTTTTGGGCCTTGATTGTTTTCAGCTCAAAATAATCCACATGCCATAGTGGCACATCTTGTGGTGGCCTGCACTTAGACCCATTGGCTCCCACGTGCAAATGAGAACCATGCAATGACTCAGGGAGAGCCCTGAGCACATTATTCAGATAGACACCAACATGATGCAATTTTTCTTCGGTGTGTTCAGTGAGAGAAAGCAATACAATAGGCACTGCCCTTTTACTTTGGGGGAGGTTGAAAGTCCCTTCTTGGAAAGGAAAAATAAGTCCTTTTAGAGCATTTAGAAAACCTAAAACCTGTGACTCAATTTTTTTAAGTGCAGAGTTAATTTTACCCAAATGTGTTTTCTTAAAAATTGCAACCAGTCAAGATCAGTATCTTCAAGGGGTGCACCAGTTGTGATATTTGCTGACTTTACACTGTTCTGAAATTGAGGATACCTTCCCTCTACTCAGTTAATGTTTATTTTTATTAAGTTTTAAAACTGTTTTAAGTAGGAGATCTTTTACTGGAGCCTGCGGTTTGATAATGTTAACCACTGTGACACTGCTCTGTTACCTCACATCAACCAATCAAAGAATGGTGCAGGAGCTGATCACATACCCTGTGATTCCCCTCTCTCACCTGGTATTTAAAAATGCTTTCATGAAACCCATCAGGAAAGGGAGTTCAGGGGTTTTGAGCACTAGCTGACCTGAACTCCCTGCCTGGCACCTGCAGTAAACGCTGCACTTTCCTTTGCCATAACCTGGTGTCAGTAGATTTGCTTTACTGCACATGGGAGAGCAGACCCACGTTTTTTTCATCAGCATATTTATATATATATTATTATATATTGTAGGCAATGGAGATATTTTACTTCTTTCCTATTGTGCTGTTTTATTTTCTAACTGAGTTAACCATGAAAGTCAATTTTTGTTGATAGGAAAGAAAAGGTACAAATTAATTAGCTATAGTTAAAAATTTAAAGCTTTCAAAATGCTTGTTATTTATAATGAGATTTATATAACAGAGAATTAGGAAATAATTCTGTATTTAAATGGTTAGATTGTGATTGTGGAACATGAAATTGGTAGTCCACAGGACATATACTAAATTTTCACGCTTAGTGATACTATACTTGTACTGTCCATGTCAAGCTAAAATGTTGTTTTTCAACAATCTTTAGCAAACATATCTTAGTTTTATTATTCAGAGGGAATATAGGAGCTCAATTTGTTATAGGGAACTTGAGCATTCCATCAACAGGAATTTGAAGAATACACTAAGAATATCTTCTACATTACATTGGAGTAGTGAATTACTGATAATTATTTAGGGAATTCTTTTGAAAAATATAGTCATCAGGGGCCGATAATTGAATTCTATTGAAATATAGAGATAGATATTAATAAGAATGGAAAATCATATTTTCATTTTATATTGCCCATATCTTCATTTTATTTGTAGTTTTTGAAAGTTTGCAAGAGAAAGATATCAGAATTTATACTTCATTCAGCAGAATCCCTTGGACCAAATGATCACACACTCAGAATACATAAGTGGAGACATTGCTGACTGTGGCCCAGGAGACAAGGACAAGACCTAGAAAAGACACAGTAAATAATGGAGGGAAAAAAAGATTGGAATAGACAGGCATTTCTCTTAATGAAAAATGTTAACAGTAGAATCCTTGAGGGAGAATCTTTGAAAACATTGGATTTCTATAACAATAAAAAATTGAGTCCCAAAGTACAATGAGAAATAACAATAATGAATAAATAGGATAAAGAAATTATATGTTAACTGGCATACATTCCAGGAGATTATCAGACTCCTGCAGAAACCAGGGCGTTCTGGCCTTTAATTCCCCTTGGGCAGAACTGCAGCGCCCCTGTCCCCAGCCTTCAGCCATCAACTCCAGGACTACAGAGGCAGAGTCCTAGCCCTCAAGTCAGGCTGCCTCACTGACTTGAATGCCCATGGAAAAGGGAACTTTGATCCTGACCTGAGACACAGCCCTCAGATGTTTGTAAGCTGGAAAGTCTGCGTCAGACTTCCTCCTTGCATCTCTCTAGGGTGAACTAGGGAAAACAAGACATCACAAAACCCTTTCCCACAGAAGAAGTCTGGGAAAAAACACATGACGATGTTGGCCTTGGTGCCAGGTGAGGCTGATATAACTAGAGCACACCTTCTCCTGGGTTTGGTACCAGAATCCAGGGCCCTGGTGGGAGGACCTGGGCTCTGCCCTGGGTTCCATGGACACAGACAAGCAAGTATGATCTCAGCAACCTTCAAGGACCCAGATGTAAGAAAGAGGCAATGAAGACACGATGGTTGCTTCAGGGTGGCTTGGTGTCAGCCTAGAACAGCTGGACTTCATAAGGAGTAACACACTGTGGAGGGAAATAATAAAGAATTTATAATAGGAACAGAAAACAGTTTCATTTGAGCCAAGCTGAGGGCTATAATCTAGGAGGCAGCCCCTCAAAAGGCTCTAAGGAACTTCTCCGCTGAAGCATGGTAGTCTTATACTTTATCAGAACAAAGAACATACATCAAACATGACAGGGGTCTATTCCTTAAAGATTTCAAAAGAGACAGATTGAGGACATATCTAGTGAGACAGTAGGATCCTGGTACCTGGGAAAGGAAGCTCGTCTTCGAGAGGGTGTTAACATGGACATCGTAAGAAGGGAGTCATTTCTCCTTATTTTTGAATCACACATTTCTTTTCCTTAATGGTTAAAGCAGATGTGCTGTGTGTGTTTGACAGGCTCTTTCAGTTCACACAAAGTTTAGACTGAACCATGTATAAGCCTAAATGACTTCCCCATACCTCACTACGTGAAAAATTTCTCCCTCAACACTCTAATTTGGGGCTTGACTAATCTTGGCGATAAACCAGACACATAATACCCTCAGCTCTCTAGGCCTCTCCACCTGCAGATCCTGCTGTCTCCTCCCTCCAGGACCCAGCACCACAAGAGGCTGTCAGGTGAGGGGTTTGGGACTCAGAGAATTGACTCCCGAAAGTGTTTCTGTTTTCCAAGATAAATAACAATACAGTTTGGATTCTAAAAATCATCCAAATAAGTGAAAAAAAAATGCTAGACCAACAGTGAATCACAGCGTTTTTCATAAGATAAATGAATGTTATATAATGAAAGAGTAAATAGAGCCCAGAGGCTTTAATATGTAGAATTAAAATGGAGTTCAGTAGTGTTTAAAACACATCCAAAGGTCATATTTATGAGCTGCAAGTCCAACTGTATTCCACAAGAATTTAGGCAAATGCATGAAAGATGAGTTATGAGTAAAGCAGTATCCCCAAACTGTGGGTGTGGGGAAACTCATCCTAGCACTTTGTGCAGAACTAATACATTGCAACCATATCTGGTTTCAAAATTGATATTTTCTGCAACTAAAAAGGCAGAAATAAGCTAAATAAGCTACCTATCCCCCTCTGTCCTTCAGTTATTAATTAAGACTCCTATTTCTTCCTCTCTTATCTATTTTTTAAATTCCAATTTCAAATGCCAAAATATTCAGCTATTATATCTGTTATTGTTCTCTTAATTTAGTCTCTACACAGCCTGAAATTTCTTTTTAATTTCCCTATTATATAATTAGTGTTATATTCATCAATTATGTGATATTTCCAGCAGGTCCTGAGCTTTTATGCTCCAAATGTATGCCCTTCCATACTTTAATGCACATAAATATACTTTATACTTTTACATCAATTTAAAAAGTAATCTGTTGAGTGCAAATTCTGTCTTCAGCATTTTGTTGGGGTCAGCAGTGGGGAGAGAAAATGTAGAAGAAGGAAAAGACATGGCTTATTGTTCTCAAAAGAAGTTACAGAGAAACCTCTGACTTCCTTATCAAAAGGAGGCCCATTTCTTTTTCAATGTCTTTTCTATTGACTTCAAGTCTATCGGGCTTTAAAATATTTGTGTGTGTGTGCTCATATTCTGACTGTCTCTCCCAGCAGATTGTGAGTTTTGTGAAAGTGAGGCAGGAGATAGATGGGCCCCAGGGTAAGCAGCAGGAGTTCATTCCCTCTGGACAGAAACTCCAAAATATCAATAACAGGACAATCGAGAAAGGAGGCTGTGCCCTGCCCAGATAAGAGATAAAAGACTAGATATTCCTCATTCTCAAGTCAAGGAGACCTTCCCAGCTACACATGTGCAGAAGGGTTCCTTGGAGGTCAAAAAGGGAGAGGGCACCACCCCATAGTAAGTGATGTCAACTACCCATAGGCCTCTTCGCTAGAATCCATCTTGGTTAAGAGATGCACATGAACAGGGGAGGACCCTGAGGTATACCAAATATGAACTCAGAACCAGGCAAAGCAAGATGATTGGGCAAAGGAAACCTGGAAGAAATTCCCCATAAAAGTGATTCAAACTACCATGCGAGCGCAACTCTCTCTCTGAGCCCGCCCATGTGTCTATCCACATGTATTCTTTGTCCTCCTAATAAACACTTTACTTGTTTCACTACTTTCCATCTCTGTGGAAATTCATTTCTACACAGCAGACAGGCCAGGACCTTGTCACTGGCCACTAGTTCCTAGTGGTCTAGTGGCTAGGATTTAGTGCTTTCACTGCCCCGGCCTGACTTCAATCTCTGGTCAGGAACCAAAATCCTGCTTCAAGCAGCTGCAGGCTGAGGCCACCTGAGATGAAAACAGGGGCAATGTTTGTCTTGTTTAAGGTCATGTCTTGTTAAAAAACAAAATTCAACTGAGTCAATTTGAAAATCTGATTGGCCTTATTTGATGCTTTATGAATTGGGCAGCATCCCATCTAGTAAATAGAAGGGCACTTTGAGAAGTTATACAGAATGGAAGGTTTTTATAGAAAGGAGGGTGGGCAAGAAAGTCATTAGCAAAAGAAAAAAGGTTATTTGGGACCAGTACTATCTTCTCTTTGTAGGGAAGGGAAGCCTTGAGTTTTATCATGCAGATTGCCTCTTCTTCTTGGGTTGGGGGAGATGGAGAGGGCCCCTGTGACAGATTACCACATTGGTGCTGACCAGAAAATTCCAGATTTCAGAATTAAGATAACATTTCTGGTGAAGGTCGAAATTGCAAGTAGGTTAAGTATTAAATATATGCGTGGTGTCGTGGGCTTTAGCAC
The DNA here is from genome assembly GCF_964165515.1 of Mesoplodon bidens. NCBI lineage: Eukaryota > Metazoa > Chordata > Mammalia > Artiodactyla > Ziphiidae > Mesoplodon > Mesoplodon bidens. Next base: position 175,378 of record NW_027672367.1, on the reverse strand, counting down.
AAATGAAACCATTTTGTGTCAGTGGTTTTCCTCCTTAATAGTCCCTAATGTAGAACTAGCAGAAGCACAACAAAGATTTGTGGAAAAGTAAATGAGTGCCTAACTCAATTGATCAACTGGTGTAAAGAATGTGGCATAAGAATAAAAAGATCTAGAGAGCAGATGAAAGAAGCTTTTGTGTATATTTTTAAAAGGAATGTCTTCTGTGTTTTCAAATTACTGCAAACCTAATCAGCAATGTTGATGTGACTATTAAAAATGATGCTTTTTGAAAGGTTAGGGAAAGGAAAAACAAGAAAAAAATAAGGATGTTTGGCATTCTGGATGTTGGCTAAATGGCAATTTAATCACTAAGAACATATTTTATTCTATTGTCATGATATATATGTAATATATGTAAACATTTATTTATATGTCATACATAATATATATTTCTTTTTAATCACCCCTATTGGGGTACAATTTACATACAACTAATAGTACTCATGTTAAGTGTATAGCACAGTTAGATGAATTTTGACAAATATATACAGTTGTGTAATCACTACCACAGTCATGCTACAGAAAATTTCCATTACCCAGAAAGTTTCCTTAGGCTCCTTTGTGGTCAATCCTCACCTTCCTACAAAAGTGATATGATGATTTGCTTCCAGTGACTGTAGTTTTCCCATTCTCAAATTTACATAAATAGAATCTAACAGTATGTATTTGGTTCCTGTTTTCTTTCACTCAGCATGTTTTGAGATTCATCCATGTTATGTATATTAATATTTCATTGCCCTTTACTGCGGTTGTGAATTACTCATTCACTTGATGATGAACATTTGAGCTGTTTACAGTTTGCAGCCTTAACCTTTATGAAACCACTGGGATTTCCATTAGAATTCTTTAATTTCTTACCCAATTCAACAGTATGATTTGAAAGTTATCAGAAACCTGCACTTGTCAGAAAGTCTTTAGTATGAATCTTCCTGAAGATGAAGCATTTTTGCAAAAGCATCTATGAATGATAAAAAGATTTAAAAAGACACAGTTAAAGATCTGGTTAAAATGCAATTGACAAAAAAAAATTTGTTTACTGCTGTAACATACAAATTTGACATATTCAAATTTTAGAAATTTTATTTAATTTCATATAACTTATAAGAATATCTATATTAATGATATTTAGTATAATCTAAGTGTATAACCTAAGAAGGTTGGAGATACATTTATCTCTAATCAATTGACAGTGCCTCCTATAACATACCAAATAATCCTAATTAGTTTAATATCTCTCTTTGAGATGACTTAGGGGTCCTCTGAAACATCCCAAAGCTATCTAGAGGTCAAACTAACTTTAATTAGGATTCTATCCTTGAGAAGTTTATCCAAAATGTTAAAAAGTTTCAAAACACTTGGTCAAATAGGATTACAGATCACTGTGAAACAATGCTTATCCATTTAACCAAAGTGACAATGAAAGATGTTAAAAGCAAATACAGAAAGTTATAACAGATTATTTAAAAGGTAAAGAAAATTTACAATCTGTAATCAAAAGCAAATCAGTACTCCAAGAAAACTTTTTTCTCTTAACAGAGAGAGAAAAAAATTTCAAGTTTTTGTACCACTTTACTTTTAATCTTAAAATTCATTTACTCAATTAAATTCATTCTAATCTTAGTGAGTCCTGACAACACATAGAATTTCTTTCTAAAGATTACTTTTTCCCCAGAAATCTACAACTTTCTATATTCATATTAACTTGCCCTTTATTTTATTTCCTATTTAGAAATAACCAGCATTAAGACAAAATTACTTCCTTTTTCTTTAACAAAATAAATTTCTATTCTTCATACCTTCTTTTAATGAAAACACACATCCTAATACCCTGTATACTAAAATGTTCTCTTTATTTCTAGTAGCTTTAATTACATATTTAATTAGAATTCTCAAGTCTTAAAAACCTAAATTCCTAGTGAAAATTAAGAAGTAAGCAATTATGAGCTGTTCTTTACATTAGCATTCTGTAGATGGGCAAATTTATAAATAAATGCTATTTATAATTTCTAAAAATATGTGCTTTCTTATGGAAAATGTCTCAGTGTGACAGCAAACATATTTATTAATAGTCTTAAATATCTTTACTTCCTCTGTAAAAGGAAGCCAATGTTTAGTAATTAATATTTCAGTATATTATTTTATTTGGAAATGACCTCGATATTCAATGAATTCTCGTCATTTAGCTTAATTTAGTTAAACTCTAAAATTTCAAGTTACTAAAACTTCCAGAAAAGCTATTTTTAAGTAGACATTCCTAAAACATAATTATTCCCAGAGTTCACCTAAAAACTCTTGTCTCATTTACCTCTGTTTTATTCACTTGTTCTCAAAAATTATGTTTAGATTACCCAAGAAAACTTTATGAGACATTAGACCAAGTCAGCCATTATCCCACATTTAATATTGAATATTTTTCAGATCACATGAATCTGAAATTCATTCAAGTTAGTTTCTTTTATATTTCTGAGAATTTCTATAAGTGCTTAATTTCCTTTAAGTCAATTAAATAGAGCTCATTTACAAACTAACTTTAATAATACCATCCAAAGGAAAAGAGACATATTTGTAATGTACACATGGACATACATACATCCAGACAAACAGAGATCTCACAGTTTTCCTGCCTGAGTTTAAAAAGGACTCTTCTCCCCTTTTTTCCCCCCTCAGTCTCAGGAATTGGCGATGGTATAGACAAGAGTGAGTGAGAGTACATTAGAGCCCAGGGTAGAACATTTACATTTCAAAGGCACAGGGAGAAAAATGTAAGTTCCTCCTAGTAAGATTCGTTTCCTTCTGGTCAGAATAGTGAAGAGATACTTTTAACAAGCCAGCTTTTTCATATGCAAAAACAAGTTTTAGAATGTCAAAAAGTGCCCCATCTGGGTCATTATTCTCCAGAGCCTAAAGAATACTGTGACCACATGATTTTAGAAAAATATCACCTTCTCCTTTTCATGGGTATGAGCCCATGAAACGAAGAGCTAAGAATTTCCCAATTCTGCAAAATACACTGTAGGGAATATAAGATGAAACAGAGCTCTGATTACCCATTCTCAGTTGTTTATGGCTGGTAATCTTAAAATCTCAAACAAACAAACAAATGTAGTCTCTCAGTGTTGCAAACTCCTCAGCCCAAAAGGGAAAATCCCAAAAATGTTTAGCCACTGACAGACCCAAATGGCTAAGAGAATGAATACCCTGGTATTATCACACACAAGTTCCACTACTTACTAGAGAAATCTCAACCAGCAAAGCATGTGTCTTTTTCCCTTTACCACAGAAATGAAAAGTGCCATGGGCCAATGATGCCTGGTCAGTGGCAAGTGTTCAGGGCCATCTCTGAGACAAAGGTGCTCAAGCAGCTGCTGAGTAGTATCCATGAGCTGCCACTGGTCAGGGGCCAGTGTGCTATGGTTGAGATGCCCACTAGGGATGGTGGCCCCTTCATGGTTGCCAAAATTATTGCCAAACCAAACACAGATTCACTCACCCAATACAGAGCAAAGCCAATCTACTGATGCCAGTTGTGGTGAAGGGTTTTATTTGCAGGATGCCAAGCAAGGATAACAAGCAGCTAATGCTCAAAAGACCCAAACTCCCTGAAGACTTTTGGGCAAGTGTTTCTAAAGGCAACATTAGGAGTGAGGGTCTCAGGGTGAATTATCAGTTCATGGACATTCTTTTGATTAGTTGGTGGAGAGGTGACAGGGTGATGTTTTGGGAACCTTAACCATCAGCCTTCTTGTTCCAACCAGTCTGGGACCTACATGCTTGTGATCAGCATGTAGTCAAATCCTCCATCAGGTGGAGAGCCTTAGTGTCTACAAAAAACGCTCAAGTGTCGTGGTCCAAACGTGGGTTGGAAAAGAATTTCCAGACACAAGGCAGAATGTAAAGAAGATAGAATTTATTAGAGGAAAGTGTCTCTGCCAGAACAGCAGGCTGACTTCCTAGTAGTCTGGGGGAGTCGACCCCAAACATGTGCTATTGATCAGTTTTTATAGCCAGAAAACAAAGGAATGGTCCAAGGGGAAAATTTTGTTTACTAATTGGTGGAGGCACATATACTTTCCTTCTGTAGGGTGGCAGTGGGACAGGGAAGATGCCTTTTCTTATTTGGGACAGGTCTCATGGCCCAGCTGGGCTCAGGAATTTCATAACCATCACAACATGGTGGGGAGGGCAATTAAGGGTCTGATAAGGGGTGTAACGCTGACACTTTTTCAGAGAGGGTTGTCCTTTGTCCTTGAAGCACCATTGTCCTTGGAGCACCACATCAAGGATATGTGTCAGACTGTTATCTATATCCCTTGAGGAGAAAGGGATATAAATAACACTGTTTTTCAATCTATTGTTACTTTTCTTGCTTGACTGCTTTTCCTTTGTTTCTGAGTTTTGTCAGTTCTATAATCATTAACTGCTCTTTGGAAATCAAGGGAGGCCTAGGAGACTAAAGCTTTTTTCTACAAACAAGAAGCAGGGAACACTGGGAGTCTGTCACTGGGAAGGCCCCACAGGATTCTACTCAGTTTCACAATCATGAATAAAGTTGTTTCTATGAACGTTCATGTACAAATTTTGTGTGGACATATTTTTCTCATTTAAATTCCTAGGGGGTGAAATTAGGGGGTTGTATTAATGCTAAACTGTTTTCGAAAATAGTACATTATTTCACGTTTTCTTCAGGAACGTATGGGACTTCTGGTTGTTCTCCATCCTTACTAACATTTGATGCTATCAATCTTTTTAATTTTAGTCATTCTAGTAGATGTGAAGTTATTTGCATTGTGGTTTTAATTTTTCTTTGATGACTAATAATGCTGAACATTTAAAAAAGTTGCTTATTTACCATTCATGTATCTTCTTTGGTTAAGTGTCTTATTAAATTTTTTGCCCAATTTAAATTAAATTGTTTGTCTACTAAGTAGTGTTTTAGTGAAAGCTGGAGAAGAAGCAAGTTTGGCTGGATTACAGAAAACAAGGGGGAGAGTGGTAGGAATGAGGCCAAGAGAGACATGGGAGAAGGGGAGAACAGATCAAAAAGGACTTTGAGGCCTTGGTGCGAACTTTGGATTTATTGTAATTAAATTGAATTCACTAGATGATTTTGAGTATAGAGTGGCACAATCAGGCTTAAATTTTAAGGGACCACTTTGGCAGCTCTGTGAACAGGCCAGAGGAATGGGAGTAAACACAGGATAGACTAGGAGGTTATTGCAGCAGTCAGAAAGAGAGAAACTGGTTAGTTGCAGTTCTGAATGACCTTTCCCCTCACTCTTGTTCCTGACATTCCAAACTGTATAATTTCAGATGTGGAAGACTGAGAAATTTCCTGGATTTTCTCAACAGAATATTGACTTACTCAAGGCCTTTAAGTGGAACACACTCTACTGAGGGTTGCGAGAAAGCTGACAATAGTGGCTTGCTTAGCTTAACTCAGTGGTTATGGTTGTTAGTTGTGGTTGCAATATTATGGTTGTGTGACTCTTTGGTTAGTATTCACTTTCTCCATCTTGGAATATAAGTTTGATGAGGATGGAAAAATTATCTCTTTTTTTAACTCACCACTGTAGCCTCAGTTTGAGCACAGTGCCTGCCAATTAGCATTTAGTCAATGGGTTTTTTTGTAGGGGAGTGAATGTGTGTATGTGTGAGGGAGAGAGAGAAGAGGGGCAGAAACAGAGAGGGGAAGAGACAGACATAGGGACAGGGGAACAAGTCCATATTGCAAAAGAACAGGACAATATTTTCTGTGAGTAGAATGCTCAGAGCCTGTGTACTGTGTTCTTTTCTACTTTCTCAGGTTAGATTTATCACTTCATAAATTTTCTTTATCTTATCCAAAATGAATCTACATTTTTTTTTCTTATAAGTATAAAGAAAAAGATTTTTTGGGGGGAAATTTTTAATGTCTCACTACAATTCAAGTACCATAGATGTCTCTTTCTATTATTTGTATATCCTGAAAATATACCAGCATTATTGTCTAACACAAAGGAAGTTGGTACTATAAATTATAAGAGACAGGAGCTATGTTTTCACAGCTCTGTTTCTTGAGCACCCAGCCCAATGGTATTGTGGAGATGGAATAACAATCACCATGAGCACAGGTCACTGCTGACATAGGGACTTGCTTTCTCTCTAAACCATTTGACTTTGTTGGTGCCCAGGGCAGGATGCTCCAAAGTATGCCTCAGTGGAATATTACTTTGAATTAAAGTTACTGAAGAAATGACTGATGCAAGAGAGACACACTGACCTTCCTATCTGTCTCCATGAAAGCAGGAAATTAATATCTCATGTGAATGGTGCCCTCCCTGTACCAGGAGGTAGAAAGACATCATTAGCACCAGAGATAGGGAATGCAGGGTCAAGAAGACTGTATAAACCTTGTTACTTCTTTAACTCAAGAAGGTTGGCAGGGACATTTCTTCCTCCTCAACAGCTGACAAGACAACCAGAAGGCTGGCTAAACCCTGCTTCCCACCACAAGACTGCTGCAGCTGAGAGATCCTAGGACACATGACAAAGGCCAGCAGAAGGTAAAATTTCTTATCTCCTCAACTTCCCAGGCCTTTAAGGTCTGGTGGGAGGGAAAGTGCTTAAGAGTCTCCTTTTCTCTATCTCTAAATTTAGATTAGCAGAAGAAAATACTTATGGAGCAAGATCCTTGTGACATAGAAAATCTGGTATTTGGAAGTGAGTAATCTCATCTCAGTTTTTCTTAATCCTTTCCTCCCAGAGACAGTCACTGTTTTTCTTTGTCTCTGTCTCCTGAGTCATGTTTCATAAGAAGAAAGAACCATAGGGCAGAAGACAGGCATAGGCCCTATAAGCCTGCTGTTTGAGACAGCCTCACAGACTGGTGAGTTAACAGTTCTCTCCAGTCCAGTGCCTATTAAGACAAACTTTGCTGTCAGTCCTCTGTATAAAAACTGGATGAGATTTTTCCTTCTGTATTTTTCTATGTCCTGAGAGTTTGGCTTTTTGTCCAGTGAGAATATTATCTCTGGTCTCCACCATCTGGATGGTGTATTTACTGGGGTGCATCTGGTAACCCGTTGAATTGACTGGGGTTCTGAGACACAAAGTCATAAACAGCACACTCTAGTCTTGTTGTGCCAGCTGTCAGAGGAGTTTGTCCTAAGGGGACCCAGTCCATAAGGGGCCTTTGTTGTTTCAACCTTCATTGCCTTGTTAGTGTTGGAAAAGTCCCATTCCAGTAGCATATGCCTGATGTCACAGATTAGTAGGTTTGGGATCAGAGGTGCCTCAAATTCCCAGGAGAGACCAGGGACACAGTTTGCATTATACCACCCTTACTGCCTGTGCAATGAAGGCCTTTGCTTTCTTAGATTATCCTTGGAAATGAATTTTCACATTATAGGGGCTATATCATCTGTGCCCTCTCCATCTGAAAGTCTGCTTATTTTATCCATGGTAAGGATTTATTCTAAGCCTGAAAAGTTACCTCTGGGTCGTTCCATAAAAAGGCTTACTGATTTGAGTCACTATTTGAAATTAATGTAAGGTCTTACTCCTCAATGGCCAGATGATGGATCCTTTAAATTTGCTGTATTTAAAAGATTGCCTTTTTGAGAGCTCTCATCATAAACAGCTGTCATATTGATATTTATGGAAGGATCAAATTGAAAGGAAAAATAATGTATAACAGCTAGCCTTAGGGAATCGTTATTAAGATGAAATAACAGAAATTAGACTTAAAGATCCAACATGAATTCCTCTTTTTAAGAAAAATTTTAAAAATTGCCCCATCTCCTCAGCAATTCCTTAGGTCCTCCTACAAATAATTAGGAAAAGATCAGTTGGAAGCCAATATTCAAGAGCTAATAGAAACAATTATCTTTGTCTTCCAAATCTCTACAAAACCAGAAATGCAACTTAGGAACGAGTCAAGGCCCATTTATCTTCACCAACCCTGAAACCTATTCCTCTCAAATTCTTGTAGATATTATAAAAGTTGAGGATAATTGGAACAAAATTGTCCTGTACTTAAGAAGAAAAAGTTTTTTAAGTAATAATTACCCTGAGACTTATGATAATAGAAAAATACACTCCAAAACTCATAGAAGAAAATTTGCATTTTTTTCCTCTGTCCCTTAAAGTTATAAATCTTACCATGTCTTTGAAATGTAAACACAGCCACATTGCCTGAGACTGAGCCCAGATTAGCTCAATTGTTAGAACCTGAAACTAAAATTTAAAGAAAAAAAGAAAGAGGTTTTTTTTTTAAACAAAAACCCTCTCTTGCTCAAACTCTAAATGACAGTCTCCTTAAAATTGTTTATCAAGGGCAAGTACACTTAAAGGGCAAGAAGACTTAAAAGTCTTCTCCATAAATAATAAAAGACTGTAGCTATCTGAGTGAGTAAACTTAATTTATTCCAACAAGCAATATAAAAATTCTCAAAAATATAACAAAAACAAATACAAATATTTTTCAAATTCACATGATCTAGGATAATTTTTGGTAAGTAAAATCTAGTTCAGGTTTAGGTTTAATTAATATAGACATATCTTAAGAGTTATCAGCATTAAGTATAATAGCTTTATTCTATGTAGTTTTACTAAAAGTCAAATAAGCTCATGTTATCTCTTTTACAAAATTTCTCAGAAAAAAGTAATAATAATAATAATTTAAGATGATGGCTAACACTACTTTAACATCTTATGAAATTGTCATGAGTAATCTGAGTGATTGTTAAGAACAAATTAATTAAATAGACATAAGATAAGAATTCTTTTAGGTAAACTTTTTTTAGCAATAATTGTTTTTGCTATGTCAACTTAAATAGTTTTCTAAATGTCTTTGATAAATTGTACCCTTAGAGTTTTGCTAAGTTAAATTAAATGAATTGAATGTCTAGATCATTTCCAACTAAGACAAAATACTGAAATATTAATTGCTGAACGAGTCTAAGTTTACCTACTTTTGACCTCTTATTACACACTAAATATGTTTGGTTCTATTAGTAAACATGTCTTGTGCTTCATTAAAAGCTTGTACTATGAAGTAGAATATGTTTCTAGAAATTATGAAATGTATTTATAAGTTTGCCAAGCCACAAAATACTTACACAGTTAATAATTTTAACTTTATCTTTACAAAAAAATTAAAGCTTCAAAGGATTAAGAATTGTAAATAATATATGTGGTTCAAGCTGCTAGGAATTATAAGGAAATTAGAATGTGTTTTGGGGTAAGAAAAAGTGTAAGGTATGGAGATGTTTTTGTTAATGTAAAAACTTTGTTAAGTGATTTTTGTCCTAAAGCCGGTTACTTCTAAATGGGAAAGAGAACAAGGGACAAACCAAAATGGACATAGAAAGTTGTAAGAGGTTTGTTAAAAAGGAATCTTTAGAAAGGAATTTTATGTGTAGTCAGGTCTAAGATTGGAATGAATTTAATAAAGTGATTGATTGAGTTTTAATATCCAATGTAAGCTGGTAGAAAATTAAAATTTGTTTTTTCTCTCTTTTTGCAAAATTTTCTTAATTATTAGTCTGCTCTTAATGAGAAATTGTAAACAAAGACTTTTTTTTACATTTAATGTAATCTGTCTAGCAAAACAAATATTGTTCATTTTGTCTTTATGAGTCTTTGATAATTTTGAAGAAAAACTGAGTGCTTTCAATATTAAAAGAGCTAAGTCTTTGTACAACTATTTAACTATCTGTATTTACATGTGAATCTTTGTCACTTTGATTAAATTGATAACTAAATATTAATTCACAGTGACATATGATCGTATTTGACAAAGTGTTTTAAAACATTTTTATTTTTGAAAAAGTAGATTTTCCCCCAAACCAAATTCTAAATGAAATCTTATTGACCTGGAAATAACGTTCAGGTTTTCCAGAGGCCCCCTGGAACACCTTAAAAGATTTGTTTTGGGCTTCCCTGGTGGCGCAGTGGTTGAGAGTCCGCCTGCCGATGCAGGGGACACGGGTTCGTGCCCCTGTCCCGGAGGATCCCACATGCCGCGCAGCGGCTGGGCCTGCGAGCCATGGCCGCGGAGCCTGTGTGTCCGGAGCCTGTGCTCCGCAACGGGAGAGGCCACAGCAGTGAGAGGCCCGCGTACAGCAAAAAAAAAAAAAAAAAAAGATTTGTTTTATCTTATTAGAAAAGAGAGCTATGAAACTCATTAGGCTTATTTGGTATGTTACTTACATGGGAAGCATTGCTAAATAAATGATCATAAACTCTAGGTTATATCATAAGGGTGAATGTTATTAATATAAATGTTCTAGAAAGTATATGAAATTCCTAAAATTGGATATGTCCTAGTATAATGTTATCAGTCATAATTCTAGTTATTATCTTAAATGTTTTGTGTCACAGATAAATTTTCTTGTCAATTCCATTAGAATGAATCAAATTTTTAGTAATGGATATTTGTCTTTTATTACTTAGACAATGGTTTCACTCAGATGCTTTTACAAAAGCTTCCTGAAAATGTGTTTCATGTTCAGAGAAATTCTTGGAAAAGGATCTAACAAGTATTCTAGAGCACAAGTTTCTGATGAATTTCAAATCATTACACTGAACTGAGTAAGAATTTACAAAACCCTAACGGAGAAATTGATGGTTTCATAAAACTTCTAACAAAAGATCAAACAAAACAAGAATTAATTACATGGGACTAAGTAAACTGAAGAAGATGGTTATAATGTTTTATGATTTTAAAAATAAATTTATTTATTTTATTTATCTTTGGTTGCGTTGGGTCTTTGTTGCTGTGTGTGGGCTTTCTCTAGTTGCGGCGAACGGCAGCTACTCTTCGTTGTGGTGCGTGGCCTTCTCATGTTGTGGAGCGTGGGCTCTACGTGCATGGGCTTCAGTAGTTGTGGCTCGTGGACTTCAGTAGTTGTGGCTCATGGGCTCTAGAACACAGGCTCAGTAGTTGTGGCGTGTGGGCTTAGTTGCTCTGGGGCTTGTGGGATCTTCCTGGACCATGGCTCGAACCCATGTCCCCTGCACTGGCAGGCAGATTCTTAACCACTGTGCCACCAGGAAAGCCCCATTTTATGATTTCTTTTTCGTAGTACACGGGCCTCTCACTGTTGTGGCCTCTCCTGTTGCGGAGCATAGGCTCTGCACGAGCAGGCTCAGCGGCCATGGCTCACGGGCCCAGCCACTCAGCGGCATGTGGGATCTTCCCGGACCAGGGCACGAACCCGTGTCCCCTGCACCAGCAGGCAGACTCTCAACCACTGCACCACCAGGGAAGCCCTATGATTTTTAAATTTGAAACATTGCTGGTTCTTTTTTTTTAAGTTTTGTTTCTCCAAATTTAGGAAAATTTGTTTTTCTCTTTTTTTTTTTTTTTTTTTTTTTTGCGGTATGTGGGCCTCTCACTGTTGTGGCCTCTCCTGTTGCGGAGCACAGGCTCCGGACACGCAGGCTCAGCAGCCATGGCTCACAGGCCTAGCCACTCCGCGGCATGTGGGATCTTCCTGGACCGGGGCACGAACCCGTGTCCCCTTCATCAGCAGGTGGACTCTCCACCAGTGCGCCACAAGGGAAGCCCTGTTTTTCTCTCGGAAGCTTAGAGCAATTTGGTAAATTATACCCTTGTAAGCAAAATTGAATCATTTGTCTTTTTCTCCCTACCCGATTCCTCCAGAATTCAGAGGCTTTCAGTGAACATTCTTATTTTCTTGGCAATATAGTTATTTGCATAATTTCAATAAGAATCTGTTCTCCTTATAATAGCACATAATTGCAAACATTGATTATATTACTAAAGTTTTGCCTAGAATGTCATATTTGAGAGAGATATACATAAACTTAGATTTGACCAAACAGCTTTAAGAAACTAAGGTTGACTTCATGGAGCCAATAAAGCCCCTTGGGAAAATAGTGTGGTACCTTGCTTACAGAGTTCCCAGCAGCCTTACTAGCTGAGTAAGGAAGGTCACTTCCTGGCAAATGCAAGAACCTCAGAATATTTGGGGGACATTGAGGAGAAAAATTCCCCCAAATCTATGGATGTCAAATGATTGGCTTGGCTTCTTAGCCTCAAGGGACTATTAAAAGTTTAATCTGGAGATTCCTTATAAAAAGTTCCAGCAAAGCAGATTTAAAAGAGCCTATATGGGAGATTTCCCTCTAACCCTGGAGATATTCTGCATAGACAGTGGTTGACCAGAGGTCAAGCCTGAAGTCCTTCATGAATTTCAATCAAAATTGGACTTTAAGAAGCCAGAACTCCTCACAGTGACATTCAGGAGAGAGGGTAGAGACAAAGATGGCAGAGTAGAAGGACGTGAGCTCACCTCCTCTCATGAAACCACCCAAATCACAACTAACTGCTGAACAACCATCAACAAAAAAGACTTGAACATACAAAAAAGACATTCTACATCCAAAGACAAAGAAGAAGCTACAACTAGATGGTAGGAGGGGTGCTTTCGTGATATAATCAAATCTCATACCTACTGGGTGGGCGACCCAGAAAGTGGAAAATAATCATCATATCACAGAGGTTCTCCCACAGGAGTGAGAGTTCTGAGACCCACGTGAGGCTCCTCAGCCTGGGGACATGGCAATGAGAGGAGGAGATCCCAGAGCATTTGATCTTGAAGGCCAGTGGGACTTGAGGGCAGGAGCTCCACAGGATTGGGGGAAACAGAGACTCCACTTTCGGAGGGTGCACACAAGGTTTCATGTGTACTGGGACCCAGGGCAAAGCAGTAACTCTGTAAAAGCCTGGGTCAGACCTACCTGAGGGTCTTGGAGGGTCTCCTGGGGAGGAAGAAGTTGGCTGTGGCTCACTGTGGGGGCAAGGACACTGGTGGCAGAGGACCCAGGGAATATTTTTTGTTGTGAGCTCTCCTGGAGGTCACCATTTGGGCACTGAGACCCGGCCCCACCCAATAGCCTGCAGTCTCCAGTTCTGGGATGCCTCAGGGCAAACAACCAACAGGGTGGGAACACAGACCCTCCCATGAGCAGACAGGCTGCCTAAAGTTATTCTGATCCCACAGCCGCCTCTAAACACCACTTGACACAGCCCTGCCCACAAGAGGGAGAAGACCCAGCTCCACCCACCAGTGGGCAGGCACCAGTCCCTACCACCAGGAAGACTTCACAAGCTCCTGAACCAACCTCACCCATCAGGGGGCAGGCACCAGAAGTGAGAGGAGCCATGATCCTGCAGCCTGAGGAAAGGAGGCTACAAACACGGAAGGCAGAGAAATGTGTTCCAGATGAAGGAACATCATCAAACTCCAGAAGAACAACTAAGTGGAGTGGAGATAGGCAATCTTCCAGAAAAAGAATTCAGAGTAATGATAGTAAAGATGATACAAGTAACTGGAAAAAGAATGGAGGCACAGACCAAGAACATAGATGAAATTTTTAACAAAGAGCTAGAAGTTTTAAAAAACAGAGATAAACAATAACTGAAATGAAAAATAGCCTACAAGTAATCAACAGCAGAATAAATGAGGCAGAAGAATAAATAAGTGAGCTGGTAGACAGATTGGTGAAAATCACTGCTTTGGAACTGAATAAAGAAAAAAAATGAAAACAAATGAGGACAGTCTAAGAGACCTCTGGGACAACATTAAATGTGCCAACATTCACATTATAGGGGTCCCAGAAGGAGAAGAGAGAGACAGAGGGGCTGAAAAAATATTTGAAGAGATAATAGCCATAAACTTCCCTAACATGGAAAAGGAACAGTCACTCAAGTCCAGGAAGCACCGAGAGTCAAATACAGGACAAACCCAAAGAGGAACATGCCAACACACATGAATCAAATTGACAAAAATTAAAGACAAAGAAAACATTAAAAGCAACAAGAGAGAAACAACAAATAACATACAAGGAAACCCCAGTAAGGTTATCAGCTGATTTTTTCAGCAGAAACTCTGCAGGCCAGAAGGGAGTGGCCCACTATATTTACAGTGATGAAAGGCAAAAACCTACGACCAAAAATACTCTACCCAGCAAGGCTCTTATTCAGACCTGACAGAGAAATCAAAAGCTTTATAGACAAACAAAAGCTAAGAGAATTCAGCACCATCAAACCAGCTTTACAACAAATGCTAAAGGAACTTCTCTAGATGAAAAAGAAAATGCCACAACTAGAAAAAAAGAAAATTATGAATGGGAAAGCTCACCATTAAAGGCAAACATACAGTAAAGGTAGGAAATCATCTACTCACAAATATGATATCAAAACAAGCAATCATGAGAAGAGGAGAGTACAAATGCAGGATATTGGAAATGCATTTGAAATTAAGAGACCAGCAGCTTAAAACAACTTTTCGTGTGTGTATATATATATATATATATATATATATATATATATATATATATATACTCTGCTATATCAAAACCTCATGGGAAATGCAAACCAGATATCTACAATAGATACACAAAGAAAAAGCAACCCAAATGCAACACTAAAGATGGTCATCAAACCACAAGGGAAGAGAACAAAAGAGGAAGGGAAGAAAAAAGAGCTACAAAAACAAACCCAAAACAATGAACAAAATAACAATAAGAACATGCATATTGATAATTACATTAAAAGTAAATAGACTAAATGCTCCAACCAAAAGACATAGACTGGCTGAATAGATACAAAAGCAAGAACCATATATATGCTGCCTACTAGAAACTCACTTTAGATCTAGACACCCACACAGACTGAAAGTGGGAGGGTAAAAGAAAGGTATTCCATACAAATGGAAATCAAAGGAAAGCCAGAGTAGCAATAGTCATATCAGACAAAATAGACTCTAAAATAAAGACTGTAACAAGGACCAAGAAGGACACTGCATAATGATCAAGGAATCAATCCAAGAAGAAGATACAACAATTGTAAATATATATTCACCCAACACAGGAACGCCTCAATATATAAGGCTAATGCTAATAGCCATAAAAGGAGAAATTGACAGTAACACAATAGTATTGGGGGATGTTAACACCCCACTTTCATCAATGGACGGATCATCCAGACAGAAAATCAATATGAAAACACAGGCCTTGAATGACACATTAGACCAGAAGGACTTAATTGATATTTATAGAGCATTCCATCTGAAAGCAGCAGAATACACATTCTTCTCAAGTGCACACGAAACATTCTCCAGGATAGATCACACACTGGGCCACAAAGTGAGCCTTGGTAAATTTAAGAAAATTGAAATCATATGAAGCACCTATTCCAAACACAATGCTATGAGATTAGAAATCAACTACAAGAAAAAAACTGTAAAAAACACAAATACATGGAGGCTAAACAATATGCTATAAGCAACCAATGTATCACTGAAGAAATCAAAGCAAAAATGAAAAATATACCTACAAATGAAAACAAAAACACGAAGATCCAAAACCTATGGGATGCAGCAGAAGCATTTCTAAAAGGGAAGTTTATAGTGATAAAATCTTACCTCAGGAAACAAGAAAAATCTCAAATAAACAACCTAACCTTATAAGTAAAGCAACTAGAGAAAGGAGAACAAACAAAACCCAAATTTAGTAGAAGGAAAGAAATCATATAGATCAGAGCAGAAATAAATGAGAGACAAAGAAAACAGTAGGAAAGATCAATGAAACTAGTAGCTGGTTCTTTGAAAAGATAAAATTGATAAACCATTAGCCAGCATCATCAAGAAAAAAATGGGGAGAGCTCAAATCAATAAAATTAGAAATAAAAAAGAAGTTACAATGGACACCACAGAAATACAAAAGCTCATAAGAGACTACTACAAGAAACTATATGCCTGTAAAATGCACAACCTAGAAGAAATGGACAAATTCTTAGAAAGGTACAAGCTTCGAAGACTGAAGCAGGAAGAAATAGAAAATATGAACAGACAAATCACAAGTACTGAAATTGAAACTGTGATTAAGAAACTCCAACAGGGCATCCCTGGTGGCGCAGTTGTTAAGAAACCACCTGCCAAGGCAGGGGACATGGGTTTGAACCCTGGTCCAGGAAGATCCCACATGTCACAGAGCAACTAAGCCCATGGGTCACAACTACTAAGCCTGCTCTCTAGAGCCCACGAACCACAGCTGCTGAGCCTGCATGCCACAACTACTGAAGCTCACGTGCCTAGATCCCATGCTCTGCAACAAGAGAAGCCACCGCAATGAGAAGCCCATGCACCGCAATGAAGAGTAGCCCCCGCTTGCCACAACTAAAAAAAGAAAGCCTACATACAGCAACAAACACCCAATGCAGCCAAAAATAAAATAAATAAATAAATTTATTTTTAAAAAATTATTTAAAAAAAAGAAACTCCCAACAAACAGAAGTCCAAGATCAGATGGCTTCCCAGGTGAATTCTCTCAAGCATTTAGAGAACACTAAACACCTGTTCTTCTGAAACTATTCCATAAAATTTCAGAAGAAGAAACATTCCCAAACTCATCCTATGAGGCCATAATCACCCTGATACCAAAACCAAACAAAGGTACTGCAAAAAAAGAAAAAGAAGTCAATATCACTGATGAACATAGACTCAAAAATCATTTACAAAATACTAGCAAAGTGAATCCAACAACACATTAAAAGGATCAGACACCATGATCAAGTGGGATTCATCCCAAGGATGCAAGGATTTTTCAATATCCACATATCAATCAGTGTGATACACCACATCAATGAATTCAGTAAAGTCACAGAATACAAAATTAATACACAGAAATCTCTTTCATTCCTATACACTAAAAACAAAAGATCAGAAAGAGAAATTATGGAAGGAATCCCATTTACCATCACATCAAAAAGAAAAAAATACCTATGAATAAATCTACCTAAGGAGACAAAAGACCTGTACTCTGAAAACTCTAAGATGCTGATGAAAGAAATCGAAAGTGACACAAACAGATGGAGAGATATACCATGTGCTTGGATTGGAAGAATCAATACTGTCAAAATGACTATACTACTTAAGGCAATCTACAGATTCAATGCAATCCCTGTTAAATTACCAGTGGAATTTTTTTTTTAGACTTTTTTCATGTGGACCATTTTTAAAGTCTTTATTGAATTTGTTACAATATTGCTTCTGTTTTATGCTTTGATTTTTGGTTTTTGTTTTTTGGTTTTTTTTGTTTTTTTTTTTGGTTGCATGGCATGTGGGATCCCAACTCCCTGACCAGGGATCGAAGCCGCATCCTCCTCATTGGAAGGTGAAGTCCCAAACACCGGACCGCCAGGGAAGCCCCCACCAATGGCATTTTTCACAGAACTAGAACAGAAAAATTTAAAATTTGTATAGAAACACAAACCGCCAAATAGCCAAAGCATACTATGAAAGCAAAATGGAGCTGGAGGAATCAGGCTCACTGTCTTCAGACTATATTACAAAGCTACAGTAATCAGTATGGTACTTGCACAAAAACAGAAATATAGATCAATGGAACAGAATAGAGAGCCCAGAAATAAACCCACACAACTATGGTCAATTAATCTATGACAAAGGAGGCAAGAATATACAATGTAGAAAAGACAGTCTCTTCAATAAGTGGTGCTGGGAAAACTGGACAGCTACATGTAAAAAAAATGAAATTAGAACAATTTTCTAACACCACAGACAAAAATAAACTCAAAATGCATTAAAGACCTAAATGTAAGATGGGATATTATAAAACTCTTAGAGGAAAATCCAAGCAGAACACTCTTTCACAGCAGCAATATCTTTTTGGATCCACCTCCTAGAGGAAAGAAAACAAAAACTAAAATAAACAAATGGGACCTAATAAAACTTAAAAGCTTTTGCCCAGCAAAGGAAACCATAAACAAAACAAAAAGACAACCTACAGAATGGGAGAAAATATTTGCAAATGATGGGACTGACAATGGAATAATCTCCAAAGTATACAAATAGCTTATGCAGCTCAATATCAAAAAAGCAAACAACCCAATCAAAAAATGGACAGAAGATCTAAACAGACATTTCTCCAAAGAAGACATACTGATGGGCAAAAAGCACATGAAAATCTGCTCAACATCGCTAATTATTAGAGAAATGCAAATCAAAACTACAATGAGGTATCACCTCACACCAGTCAGGGTAACCATCATCAAAAAGTCTACAAACTGTAGACTACAAAAATGTTGGAGAGGGTGTGGAGAAAAGGAGTCCTCCTACACTGTTGGTGGGAATGTAAATTGATTCAACCACTATGGAGAATATTATGGGATTCCTTAAAAAACTAAAAATAGAACTACCATATGATCTAGCAATCCTACTCTTAGGCATGTATCTGGAGAAAATTATACTTCCAAAAGATACATGCACCCCAGTGTTCAGTGCAGCACTATTCACAATAACCAGGATATGAAAGCAATTTAAATGTCCACTGACAGATGAATGGATAAAGAAGACGTGGAACATATATACAATGGAATATTACTCAGCCATAAAAATGAATGAAATCATGCCATTTGCAGTAACATGAGTTGATGTAGAGATTATCATACTAAGTGAAGTAATTCAGAGAAAGACAAATATCATATGATATCACTTATCTGTGGAATCTAAACAAATGATACAAATGAACTTAATTACAAAAGAGAAACAGACTCACAGACTTAAAAAACAAACTTATGGTTACTAAAGGGAAAAGGTATGGGGAGGGATAAATTAGGAGTTTGGATTCACATATACACACTACTATATATAAAATAGATAATCCACAAGACCCTACTGTATAGCAAAGGGAACTCTACTCAATATTCTGTAATAACCTATATGGCAAAAGAATCTGAAAAAGAATGGATATATGTATATGTATAACTGAATCATTTTGCTGTACACCTGAAACTAATTCAACATTGTAAATCAACTATACTTCAATATAAAATAAAAATTAAATTTAAAAAAGAGATTAAAAAAAGAAGTGTCTTCCAATGCAAGGATCAGATCAAAGAACATGAATGGAATATTCCTACTGGGACGATTAGGAGGATAACACATCCTTGGTAGGTGCAGAGCCTGTTCACTTATCCTCTGACTTTCCTTGCCTTTCTCCACTACATCCAATTAAGCAGATAAAAACTTCGAGAAAGCTGCCTCTTCCTTCACCAGTGCCAAGAAGGACAAACTCAAAGAGCCATTTGTCTGTCTGTCTTCCTCTGATGTTGCTTCTTCACGTTTGAGCTATTGGGAGGAGAGAGAGGCAATAAATTCTCTTAATAAAAGCAAAAAATAAAAATAAAAAACAAGCCTATATGGTCAGTCACAATCCTTGCTATACTTATATAAATAAGACCAAGTTTATTGAATCTAGACTTATTTTGCAAACAAATTTGTCTTAATTTGGCTATCTTTGATAGAAATGAGGGTGATTTTAGAGGGAAAAATTATCTTTCAATAGAAACCAAAATACGTATTGTGGATATTAGATTCTAGTGCTATTAATTTTCCTTGAAGTTTTGTTAATTACCTGAAAACTGAACTGTATCCTGAATTTTTCTAGTTTCCTCCACTACCTGACTACAACTCTCCAAACTAGTGTTTCCAAATTTTCTCCCACCCTTTTGACTTGGAATCATTGCAACTAAAACTGCCTTTTTTTCTGAAGTCCTGCATACTGAAGGTAGTTACCGTTAATATAAACTTCAGAGAAATCTCCACAGCAGCTCATGTTTAGACAATCTTCTTCGTTCCTGTTGCTATATGGACCACTCAGAAAGTTTACCTGAACATCTGATGGACATTCAAACTACAAAAGATGCTTTAACCCTGACATTTAGAGATCTTCTCAACTGTCTACCCTCAGAACTCAAAAACTGATCCAAAATTTGCCTCAATTATTAACCATTGTTTTTTTGTCTCCATAGCAATGCCTCTTATTAAATACCTGATTGCTTGTACAGTAAGCTTAACTTCTACTTGGAAATACTGCTTTGGAAGAGAAAATTAAGGTAAAATGATCATATGGATGGACTCTAATCCAATATGACTTGTATCTTTATAAGGGGGGAATTTTAGAACACAGACATGCACAGACTGAGGGGCAACCATGTGAGGACACAGCGAGAAGGTAGCCATCAAAGGAGAGAGACCTCAAGGAAACTAAACTTGATACTTTGATCTTGGACTTCTAGCCTCTAGAACTATGAGAAAATATACTTTTGTTGTTTAAGCCACCTAGTAGCCAGTGTGGTATTTTGTTATGGCAGCCCTAGCAAACAAATACAATCACTATTAGGGGAAAAAAATCATGTGCTTTGTTATTCCAGTAGAATGATTTTAACACTGATTACTTCTTACCTTGAGATTATAAAAGACAGGGATAAACATTACTGTAGAGTATATATGAGTTGTGTCCTATGAAACAAAGCTAGTTAACAAACACCTCTCAGCTGTAGATGATGCCATGTGTTCATCTGATCAGCAAGAGGACATGAGTGGAAGGGAGAACCTTTTCTGCTTCAGACAAGCAACTTCCTGGGTTACCCTGAGTATGACAAAGAGGGCCATTGCTTGGGGACCAGGTCTCCAAGCAGTCACAACAGGCCTCAGGAACCCACAAGAAAATTGTGAAGGAAGAATATTACTAGCCAGGCCCATATGTATCTTTTCCTCCCATCACTGCTCTTCTGTGAAAAATTCTTCCAAATACATATTTTTGTCCCAAAATATCATGTTGGACGCTCGCTACTAGGAGCAAAATTTTCTAGCATCTCTGTTGGATGAATTTTCACACTTGCAAAATCACTCAGAAAAGAGTTCATCCTCCCAACACCTCCCCTGCACCAGTGTCCCCCTAAACAGCATCTGACCACAATATGAAGGAACTTACCTCCCAGGTAAACAGATGCTTGAATGTGATTTAATTATCTCTGCATCCTCTCCCTGGTCTCCCTGTGAAATCTAGTCACCTCTTTGCATTAAAGCATTTCTGTGAGAAGCCCTGTAAGGTGCTGGATATTCTCAATTCTGTCCTGCTGGTTTCTCTGAAGTGCCTAGAAGCTGTCCTCTCCACACACAAACTATTCTGACAAACTTCATTTGAATGAGTTGGATTTTAATTCTCAATTTGCTTCTGTTCCTAAGCTCTTAAGGCTTTTTTTTTTTTAACAATTCAGAAAAAAACATTAAAAAAAAGACAAGGTTGGGCTTCCCTGGTGGGACAGTGGTTGAGAGTCCGCCTGCCGATGCAGGGGACACGGGTTCGTGCCGCGGTCCGGGAAGATCCCACGTGCCGCAGAGTGGCTGGGCCCATGAGCCATGGCCGCTGAGCCTGTGCGTCCGGAGCCTGTGCTCCGCAACGGGAGAGGCCACAACAGTGAGAGGCCCACGTACTGCAAAAAAAAAAAAAAAAAAGGCAAGGCTACTCGCAGATCTAACATGCTAAGCTTTAACTTAGTACGTTCTTAAGACTGATGTTTTCCAAGGAACAAACTTTCATGTTTCCTGTGCAATAATAAAGGTTTGTTATAAAAGTTAAGTACGAAAAGTGAAAAAAAATAAAAATAGTGGTATCTTCACAGTTGAGTTCTTAACATATTTTCTGATATATGTAAAAAGAGAAAAATTGGCAAAATGAGTACCAACATTTTTAAAAATAATAATTAAGCCTAAATCCCTAGATTTACCAATTTTATAAAATAAGAAAATAACATTTTATAAAATACAATTTTATGAAATATGATTTTATAAAATTTGTTTAGGTAAGTAACAAATGATTTGCCCAAAAAACAGATTTAGCAGGTGGAGTCCAGGGGGCACATTCTACAAAATAAGTTTATTGACACTGTAAAGGGTTACTAGCATAAAATTGTGGTGGGAATAAAAAGGGCAGTGACCTTCCTCCTGAAGTTTAGGAGTGATCCCTGATTTGAGAGATATCTGAGTTGAAGTGGTCATTGGAAACAAATGGTAGAGAGAAATCACAGAGAGCAGACTGTATCAATTCCAGCTTCTGGACTCAGAGAAGGAAGGAAGAGCTTCAGATTTCACTGCAGAGAATGAGGCTGAGAAACTTTAAAATCAGATGCTGTTTCCCAGATCCAGGGGGCCAGCTAATGCACAAAAATGCTTAAAGCCACATAGGTATGTCACCTTTATTTCCTAGAGAAGATGTTAGCATTTTCTAAATCCTCATCTACCATGCCTGGCATGCATTATTTTATAGCTTTCTGGAAGTTTCATCAGCACCACTTGTATATTTGTAGTACGATGTGTCTGTGGAGAGTACAGAATGCAGGTCCGGGGTGGGGGCAACGGACTCTTCTAGCTACCACAGTGAGTGGTGCCCCTGCAAACCTGAGTAAGGAAGACAACTTGCCTTTGGGTGGGTAGTGTTACAATCTGCATGTCTAGGGGCACAAATGTAAAGACCGACCCTGTTCTGGGAATGATTGTGATTCTGACTGACCTCAAAGGGGTAATTATGAAACCCCTGGATCATCAGGATCTGGATGTTCCCTACTTTTTCCATGGTGTGATCATGACAGAAAGTGTGGCTGTAGATATCTGGGAACATTTCCAGAAATGTCCTCCTGTAGGAGTTAATTATAAAGTAAATGTGTATAAAACAGAAAATAATATTGAAACCTATCAAGGGGAGTAGATCTTAAGGGTTAATATTGTAGATGGACTACTTTGGAAAAACTCTTTTTCCCTTGGAGTATTAAAAAGTCATCGCATAATTGCCATCTCCACATTTTGTTCTAGAGTGCCTGGTTTATTGATATCAGTGTGAGACCTGTTTTAAATAAAAATCTATTTGTAAAAATCCAGATCTGTAATATGTTCTAAATATCATTAGAGTGTCTTTTAACTATAGATTAAAAATCACTTCATTTTCAACAAAATATTTTGATGTAAACATCAAATGTTTTGAAAACAAAGGGGATCTGTTTTTGTTGTTTTCTCTTTTATCTAATTTTTGTATCCATTTTGTCTGGGCATATTAAATGGTAAAAATATTTATAAGATTTGCAGTAGGTGAATCTTCTTAAAAAGAAAATACTGAAGGCCACAGAGTCTGGGAATATTAATATCTTTTTAATAGATTGATCCCCCTTGATTTCTTATTCTGGAGTAAAAGTACAAGTTTTTCCATGAAAATTAGACACACAAATCATCTGACACAATGTATGGCAGATGGAAAATGATTGATGGGAATTTTGCTTTAATGCACATTGCTCATTGTGATTTTGCCCAGCTTAATGAACTGTGAATTAATAATGAGGAGAAACACATTCAACGTATTATAGTAATAAAGTGCTTTTATGGACATTTTTCATGTTTCCAGACTTTCTTGGCCACCCTGAACAATTTTAACTCAAAGGATTAAAAAATAATCGCTTATTTAACTGTGTTAAAATAGTCAACTTTGAAAAGGATATTTTCCTGTGTGAACTTTTTCCTAATTGATTCCATTTTGTTCGGATCAGTAAAGTTACCTGAGTAAGCTGCACTATTAAAAAAAAGTGATCTGATAGAGTATTAGATGACATACGTGACCACAGCCCATTGTTTTCTGATTCAACGACGTAAGGGAGTAAAGTGAAAAATTAATACTTATACACTTGTTAATTAGGAGAATAGAAAAACTAAATTTCTTGTAGAAATAAGCCCAAAGAGTCCTCGTGTCAGCCCTGCTCCTCTTAAAAGACCGTGATGCTGTAATACCAATGGAAAATCTGGGAGAGAACCAGCTGTCATTAAAATAGATTTTACCAAGGCAAGGACAATAGGTTGCTTATTAGCAATGAGAAATCAGTAGTCTTTTAGAAGTGTACCCTTTGGAAAGTGTGAGATATATAATAAATGAAAGCCTTTCATTATTCATTGTTATAAGCCAAATGTAGATTAAATGTAGACTACCTTCAATTCAGATATTCAGGTATCCTTCCCTCAGTAATTTTATGAGGTAACATGTATAATGTCAAGCATAGGCTAAGTCATATATTTTATAATCCTTCAAAAATTTTTAAAGCAATGTGTTAACCCTATAATGAATATAAAATGGATCCTAACTGCATGTCTTAGAAAATGTGCATTTCATAGAACTATTTAAGAATGAAGCCTTAATAGCCCATCTTTTTAAGTATGTTAGCTGAACGTTATGATTGTGTAATATCATTTTAGGGCATTACCACATTTTAAGAAATAAAATAATATTCAGAAGCATAATTTTGCCAGAATGTAAAATTTAAAACTAGAAATTTGACTTGTGAAAAATCCTCACATGATTATTGGCCTGTTAAAAAATAAAGCAAACCCCACAAACCTGATGCAAGCTATTATGTGCAAAATAATGTGCTAGTTACACAGCCCTCTGGGAAGTGAATGTGAGTCCGGATGCTTCTTTCTTGGTTTATTTCATTCCTAGAGTACCTTTGTTGCAGGTTTTTCTTATGTTTCCAAAGAAAACAAGTAAGCCATCTCAAGTTTAAGTTTTGTCCTCAATAAAGTAAAAAATGTGCCAGATACCATTTGACTGGATGATAACTAAAACTGGACAAATATTTTCCCTCACTGGAGACTGACAGTGTTCTAGTTGTGCTTAAAATTTGTGATTCTCCTAAAAAAAAAGGGTACAAATGAAAACTTATGGTTACCAGGAGATAAGGGGGGAAGGATAAATTGGGAGATTGGGATTGACATATACACACTACTGTATATAAAATAGATAATAATAACCTACTGTATAGCACAGGGAACTCTACTCAATACTCTGTAATGGCCTATATGGGAAAAGAATCTTTAAAAAAAGTGGACATATGTATATGTATAACTGGCTCACTTTGCTGTACACCTGAAACTAACACAAATTTGTAAATCAACTATACTCCAATAAAAATTTTTAAAAATAAAAAAATAGAGTACTACATGCATTTCTAAGAAATAAACATTATTTTCTTCATTCTTCTAAAATAAATAAAAATAAAAAAATGTAATTTGTGATTTTCAAGCTAATGAACACCTAACAATGAAATTTGCAAATCTACATTTGGAATGTATAATTCTTTTGTTCAGAGGCAGTGACATTACAAAAGAACAAAACTTCTCAAACATTTCCCCATTTAGAGTAATGCTGACAGTGAGTGTCTGGTGGATCTCAGAGGGGCACAACTGATGATATATTTATCATGCTGCCAGTTTGCTAAGTGGTTTCCTATTCACTAAGAAAGACTTGTCAATGGATACTGAAGAATAGATGTGAGGTCTCTGTGAGGTCTTTGTGCCAAGTCTCTGTGTGTTGTCTCTGGGTGAGATCTCTGTGTGAAGTCTCTGTATGAGGTCCCTTTGGAAGGTATCTCTGGGAAATCTGTTAAATCTGTGCTAGGTTTCTGTCTGAGGGTCTGTGAAGCAACATGAGGTCCCTGTGTGAGGTCTCAGTATGTGATCTCTGAGAAAGGTGTTTGCGTGAGAAGTCTCTCTTGAGAGGTGTGTCTGTGAAGTCTTTGTGTATTGTCTCTGGGTCTCTCCATTTCTTTTTTTCTTTTGGTCTCTCAATTTCTTGTCTTACTGTACCTTATGGAAGATGGAGCAGCAAGAGAAGGGCAAAGGGACTTGCTTCTTTCTGTTTTCTTGCTGTTCCATCAGCATCACCTGTCTGTGGCACTCTCCCAGCAGGAGCCGAGGGGTCCAAGTCCAGCTTCCCCATATTCCCAGAACTCACTTCTGGGTGCCCCTGAGAGGACCCAGCAGCAGCCAGGCTCAGGTCCCAGCCCTGTCAACTCTCTCCTCTGGGTACCGACCTCTCCCACAAGTCCTGGCTCCACTCTCACTGCTGTGCCCATTCTGGAGGCTGCCTTGGGAATTGGGGCCCAGAGGTAGGGCCTGGCTCCAGGGAGAAACCAGGGGTGTGAGCAGTCCTGTGCTCACTCTGCCCCCTCCACCCCAGGTCACAGCATTTCCACGTGTTGAGGGGCCTGACAGGGATGGGGGATGGGGTCCATTTCTGTTGTCATCTGGATCAGGGGCATCAGCTGGAACAGAAATCTCCACACTGAGAAAGACACCACCTGGAGCTGTGTCCACCATGCGCCCTGCACATGGCAGAAAGCACCAAATCACTCTAGAGAAATTCTTCCTCATCTCCCTGCTTTTCCATATGGATGGGGGTCAGGAGACAAGAAAAGCTGTGCCAGAAGCAGATCAGTGGAACACTCCTGGATTGCACCCGGCCCCATCCACTTTGCACAGGTCACCCCCACACCACCACAAATCCTGTCTGATTGCTTCTTCACCTGCCAGGCTCTGGGGTGATCAAGGACTGGGAGACAGGCAAGGCTTACTACACAATCACAAGCCAGTCCCCACCTCTCCCCTGGAGCAGTCCTTGGGCCATGTGTTTATGTGAAGGTCACCAGACTAGGAGTCACATCCCAAGTTCCCTAGTCCTGGCTTTTACACCTATTGTTAAGTTATCCTTTCTAAAAGTCAAGAGGAGATGATGTGTAAGCTTATTAAATATAGTATTAAGAGATTAACCTTCCCTGATTTGCTTTACTTCTATAAGTTTGACTTTCTGTTTTGACCTAAAGGTGGTTTCTCTAGGTCTGTGATCTTAGAGTTGGAATAGGGTAGAGACCCTGGGGTGGGGCCATGATGAGCTACTGGACCCTTAACTTTTCCTCCCCTTTAGGCCTTTAGATGGTGGTTGTATGTCAGGGGGCTGCTCTTTCAGAACTGCACATTTATGGGAATCTGGTACCACTTTGCCTCCTTCCTTGGATCCAGTGATTTTTCTACACCTACATCCCACCCTAAATTCACAGTGTTTGACCATCAGGTAGTTACTACCCACAGTCACACCCCTATTCCATTCATCCAAAACTCCTTCTCTGGGGTTAACATAGAGTGGAAGGTAGGTGACCCATGAACATAGCCATTCATTTATATGGGACTGGACTCAACACAGCCCTCAGCAGCCTCCCTGATACTCCCCTCACCTACACACACAGAGCTGGAAATGCCATCCTTGCTGCTGCTCTAAAGTATAGGAAAAACAGAGGTGGGGGAGGGTGATGCTGTACATTTTATTATGGCTAAGCTAAAAGGGGTTCATAGGGCATATCTCAATCCCAGCCTTCATCAGAGAGAGAAGGAACTCTTAAGAGCAGATGTTGTATATTCCCTACCAAGAGATCCAGGGGCAAGCTTTCTCCTGTTTCTGAACTCAGAGCCCATACTCTATTCCCCCCAAACTTCCATCCACTTGGCTCTGACACTTCCTGGAGACTGAATTGGAATCTCCAGCCCTATCGTGTAAACCTATCCACTACAGTTGCATAAAGTTCAAAGTAGCATAGAAGAAGGAGAAAGATTGGTTGAACCAGATCCTTGGGTGTGGGTTTCATAGGTTTTTCCCGTCTCATTGTTAGAGTAATTTTGGTTTGTGTAATGACAGTATTATAAGGTGCAATGAAGGGACACGAGACAAGGAGCAAGCTTGTGATGCTACTGTCCACCTCCCTCCATGCCCATCCCTTCTAGAAGACAAAGTGCACAGCACAGACAGCAGCCATTACACTATGCTTTTATTAGGAAAAAAAAAAAATATATATATATACATGTATTGGGGAACACTAAATATCTTGGATGTGCTAATGAGAAAATCATTTTCTCTACATGGACTGAATTTTTACTTGGAGACATGTTTTCCTACTAAAGGGAAGACTAAAGAAGGATTTTACTGTCGACCAGGCAAGACACCTCCCCAAAGATGACAATGCCTTGGACAGTGTTGATGGCGGGCTGGGGCACCTGGAATCCTTGGCCCATACTGGCAGGTACTAACTGGAAACAAACCCTTCTTGGGGGGCAAGGATGGGAGGCACCTTAGGCCCAGCTGCTCATCTTCGAACCTTACACTTTTCAAACTATGTTGGTGTCTGACTTTCCTTTCCCTCATAGAACAACTCTGGCCCTTGGAGGTGGCTTTATGACTACAGGCTGTATAACCCATCATTCTCCCTTGCTCTGGGTAGGAGGTAAGCCTATGGTAGCAGAAACACCCACATACTGGGACTTGGAATTCCAGTTTGTGTTCATTTAACTTTGTGGCATGAAGTCCATGGTGAATTGCTCTTTTTTCTTCTAGGATCTGTCCAACAGCTGCCATGCGTGCCTGACCCTCAGCAGTCTCACTCTTCAAGATTGATCTGCTTTTGACTGATCCGTGACTCCGGGCAGTGGCTGATATGGGCTTTTTTTTTTGCAGAGCATCTCGACCATTGACTTTTTTCTTGGGGAAAATCCACTTTAAAAATAGCCTCATCCTTTTTCTGAAGAGGCTTTCTGGAGGGCTATGTTTCTTCTCTGGCATGCGCTGGAGACATCTGCTCCCAATAGAGTCCGTTATTCCCCTGACCTGGGCAGGGTGGCGCATACTTCCAGCTTGAGAGGTCCCTAATTCTTTAAACCTTTCTTCATGCTCTCCTGGTTTATGCCCCCTACAGTCCTCTCTTTTGTAAGTAGGGGCAATCATCTTGCTCTGGCTCTTCCGTGAGTCTTGGAGTTTTGAAGTTTTGGGCTCCTGCTGCCCTAGGTTGCTCCTTTGGGCTTCCATAAGGCCACTTGGCTCCTGGGAAGCTAACCTGTCTCTGGTGGGGACTCTCTGGGGATGGCACTGAGGCACCTGAGAAGCCAAGTTGTCTGCAGCAGGGAACCTGTGTTTGGGAAAGTCCTGAAGCTGGTTGTCTGACTGTACCTTTACTTTGGAGTTAAACTCACTAGCAACCTCCATGTTAAGGCATGGCTCACCTGGATGTTGGAAAACAGACATTCTAGGTAGTAGGAAACTTTTACTGGCCCCTGGCACCTCTAAACTCCTCATATGTACATTTGTGGTTTGGGATTTTGTCAACACTTTGGTTTCCAAGATAACACGAGACTGTGGTTGAAGAGCAGGAGACTCCTTGGCCTCCACAGCCTCCCTGGCCTCTTCACCTCTCAAAGACTGGGATCCTAAGTTCACCTCCATCACTGTTACCCTATGGCAGGGGTCTCCTGAGGCCTGACCACCACTCTCCTCTCTTGGCTCATTCCTGACCATTGCTGAACTTGGACCTGGCTCTAGGCTGTCCCTCTTGACCCATTCCACAGTCTCACTCTTCCAGGTTCTGCCCACAAGGCTGAGTGTGAGGGACTGAGAAGGTGGCCTGCCCTCCTGTCCAGTCAGAGAAGCCTTTGAGGGCCCATGGCAGTCACCAGATGGAATCGCTCCCAGGGCACTCTGGATTTCCTTACACACAGTTGAGGGGACAAGGAGAGGCCTCTTCAGGGTAGGAACTGACTCTTCTGTTATCACCTTCTCTCCTGAATGAGCCTGAGGAGGTTTCTCCAGGAACTCAGCAAACTGGACTGTTGAGTGGGACCCAGACACACAGGTAGCTGCAGGGGAAGAGGCAAACTGCAGAACGGTGGAGGGTTGGAACTTTTTCAACTTAAAGACATTTATGGCCTTGAGGACCTTGAGGGGTAGGGTCCACCTGTGCTTTACCCCAAACCGTATAATATGTGCTTCCAGCACCTCTCGAGTGTCTGGATCAAGGAAGGAAACCCTACAGGAGGTGTTCATGCAGGGTTCCCGACCCTTCAAGCAGTGTCTTCCACAGGCTCCAGCAGGCACTGCTTTGCACGCCTCACCAGGAGGGTCTTGACATGAGAGCTGATGAAAGTTGTCCTTGCCAGGAAGCCTCCCCAGGCAGCTGTAGGAGAGCAGATGGGGCCAGGATGGCTGGACAGGACAGGCAGGGGTGGGCACCTGCAGCCCAAGAACCCTCCTCTGCCCCCACACTGACTTCATAAAGCTCCTGCTCTCCCTCACTCTAGGGCCTTAGCCACGCCCTCCCATGGCTCCCCCTCCCAGGGCTGGGGTCACATTATAGGCTCTGGGAGGAAGGACGACCCAGGAGAGAAGGGGAAAGATTCTTTACCTTTGCAGAAGTGAAACCAGGTTGTGAGTCCCCTCCAGTTCTTCCAGGCAATCTCTGCAAGCTGGAAATCAGGAGACTGGGTCATGGTGGTGAAGGCAGAGGCCTAAGAGTCTTTCAGGAGGCTGAGTGCAATGGCCCTTTAAGGGAAATCTTTGGAGGATTAGACTCTGGAGCCCAAGTATCAGTGTCCAAGGCCACATGTCCCTGACAGTGATGGTAAGTCTCACTTGAAAAGGGTTTGTCCTTTGCAAAGTGCTTCCACGTTAATTAGGCTCAGGCTCTGTTTCCTGAGGAATAAGCTCTGCC
The DNA here is from genome assembly GCF_964165515.1 of Mesoplodon bidens. Lineage (NCBI taxonomy): Eukaryota > Metazoa > Chordata > Mammalia > Artiodactyla > Ziphiidae > Mesoplodon > Mesoplodon bidens. Next base: position 145,125 of record NW_027672367.1, on the reverse strand, counting down.
ACTGGCATCCTCAGAGACCGTGAAGCTGGGCCCTCAGGGTTAGGAGAGATGGAAGCTAACTCTCGGGGGCGCGCAGGGCTGAATGGCAAAGGCTTACCTTTCAAAGATCCACTTTTCTTCCTACTCCTGCTCCTCCCCTTCAGCTCTACTTGATGCTGAGAGAGAAGAAAAAATGAGGGGCGAACACCCAACTCTCACTGTCCTCTATCTAGGCAAGCTGTGTTCATGAACAACATGACTTTCTACATTTAACTAAAACTCTGTGGGTTTTCTTCCCCTTTTACTTATTTTTAAAGTGGATAACAATATTTTCAGTTTTTCTTCTTTGAAGCGTGCAAAGGTTTGTTTTTTTTTTTTGCGGTACGCGGGCCTCTCACTGCTGTGGCCTCTCCCGTTGCGGAGCACAGGCTCCGGACGCATAGGCCCAACGGCCATGGCTCACAGACCCAGCCGCTCCGTGGCACGTGGGATCTTCCCGGACCGGGGCACGAACCCGCGTCCCCTGCATTGGCAGGGGGACTCTCAACCACTGCACCACCAGGGAAGCCCAAGAAGGATTTTTTTTTTTTTTTTTTTTTCCATTTTTTTTTAAGTTTATTTATTCATTTTTTTAATTAGTTTCTGCTTTATAACAAAGTGAATCAGTCATACATATACATCTGTTCCCACATCCCTTCCCTCATGCATCTCCCTCCCTCCCACCCTCCCCATCCCACCCCTCCAGGCGGTCACAAAGCACCGAGCTGATCTCCCTGTGCTCTGCGGCTGCTTCCCACTATCTATCTACCTGACGTTTGGTAGTGTATACACGTCCATGCCTCTCTTTCGCCTTGTCACAGCCCACCCTTCCCCCTCCCCATATCCTCAAGTCCATTCTCAAGTAGGTCTGCGTCTTCATTCCCGTTTTGCCCCTAGGTTCCAAGAAGGATTTTTTAAGTTTTAATCACCATAGATTTCTTCTGTCACTGTTCCTCTGATCAAGAAACACACACATTCTCAGACCTAAATGTCCACGTGAGCTTTGTCAGATAGGATTCTGCTTCCCAAGGCCAGACCTCCACTCCAGCCTCTTCTCTCAGGCTCTCAGGGGCTCAGCCCCAACACAGAGGAAGGTCTCACTTGTGACACCCGCTGTGGGTAGGTGGCTGGTGAACCAGGGCTCAGGGGTCAGCCTTCCTGCAGAGATTGAACTCTTAGTAATCCAGTCCTTGACCATTATTAGTCACTGCATTTGGGACTTGCCCTGGAGCCCTCTACCATACCTGAACTCCTGGTCTACGATCTTAGGCTAGAAATCCTCATGCCCACTCTAACCCCTCTCTGGCCTGGCTTTTCCCTAGAAGGATGATGTTCTATACTTTTCTGAGAGTTCCCATCTCAGGAGTCTCTCTAGGTGGTTTAGAAAAGTGGAAACAAGAATAAGAAAAAAAGAGATAATCTCTGCTGGGATTAAGCCAAAGGTTTCTTACCTTCCTGATGTTTCTATGTTTCCCAGGTGGTGCTAAGAATGGATTACTCTGGAAGCAGGGGAGTAACATTAGGAAGAGCACCAGTCCACACAGGAACCCAAGGATGATATTAATCACCCAGGAAGTTGGGCTGCATCTCAGCCAGATAGCAACAATGTTTTTCGAAGAAAAGAGATTCTCCATCTTCTGAATTGCATTGCTGCCCTCAGGCAACAGAGCACTGGGAGTTCACTTGATGGCAGAACCCCAGGCCTGCATCACAGAGCTGTGGCCTTGTCACAAAGGGCTCCTGAGTGTGGGGGAGGGGCAATAAGAGAAACAGGCTGAATCACTGCCCCGCCTTCCCATCCAGACCCACAGACACCTGCACCCTCCTGGGGCTTCCAGATCCCTCCTTCCAACTACTCTCATCCTGTCAGAGAGACCTTAGCCAATTTTCTGTTCATTGCATCTGGAACCTGGTTCCTTCATCCATTAGAGACCTTTACTTGAGGCCCACCAATTTGATAACTCTTGAACATCTTAAGCTGACCCTGGAAGACTGGCTGTTTCACAGACATTTTTACTCAGGATTTCCTTTGTCCTCAGCTCCAACTTTCCCACATCATGTTTGTGTCTTGTGTAAACCCAGGGATAGAACTTGAATTTCTTTTACACTTATTTAGTTTTGTGAATTTTGAATAGTGTATGTTTTGCCTCATTTTCTATCAGAGGGAACTACACACAAAAATTAAAATAATTTATTTTTGAAAATTCATAAGTATGAAAGAATGATAAATAGTTATGTAATAGGGAAGAACAAATCTGACTCCACATTAGATCTTTTTTACTTTAATCTTTATGCTTTGTTGCCGGAGCTAACTCTGTCCATCCCTGTGACCCAGGCTGGCTCTGCACTTTTTGGAAAACAATGTTGCCTATAGCCTGAAATATACAGGATAGCCTATTGCTAAGGCTCTGACTTTTAAGAGCCCATTCATGGAGATAAAAAGTTGCAGAACAGAGAATAATAATTGTTTTGTTGGAGGTTTACAGGAACACGTGACCTGACCAGGATCTGACCCATCTGGCCAGCTGCTAGAACAAAGGATCCAACACCAAGATATTTGCAACAATTAGCCATGCCCCTCCCTCACCTTGCCTTTAAAAAGGCTTTGCTGAAAGCCTTCAGGAAGTTTGGGGTTTTTCCTGGGCATGAGCCACGTGTCTTCTTGCATGGCACTGTGTAAACCTTTCTCTGCTCCAAATTCTGATGTTTCAGTATTTAGCCTCACTGTGCATCAGGCACACAGACTTGCATCTGGTAACAGTTAAACCTTCAAATGATGTTTTTGTAAGTTTATAGTGTTTATAATTCTGGAGTTAGTAAATCTTTAAACTGCACAAAAACTTTTGGGACACACTGCAAACACGCACACACACACGTACTCATTTTCCTTAACCAATCTAGTACTTTCAAATCCAATAATCCATAATTTTCTACTTTAAAAAAAATCTTTCATATGTTGTCTCAACCCAACTTCTTAGTTTGCAACGATAAGACAGTCCCCACTCTCCAGATAAATTTTGAAATATGTGGTCTTAATCCATTAGGGCTGCTATAACAATATACCATAGACTGGGTAGATTAAAAACAACAGACATTTATTATTACAGTTCTGGAGGCTGGGAAGCCCAAGATCAAGTCACCAGTATGGCCACCTCGTAGTGAGAGCTCTCTTCCTGGTTCACAGCTGGAGCCTTCTCTCTGTATCCTCATATGATGGGAGGAGGCTAGAGATATCTCTGGAGTCTCTTTTATAAGGCACTAATCCCATTCATGAAAGCTCATAAGCACTTTTGCATGGCCCCGCCTCCTATCTTTAAGAGGTAGGATTTCAACATGTAAATTTTGAGAGAACATTAACATTCAGACGTGCACTCATTCTATACCCGGAAGCTAGGAATGGGTTAGGGGAGCCAAGGTCCTGACCCTAACGGGCTGTAGGGTGAAGAGTAGGACTAGGAGTCAAACCCTTGGGGCTGAGCCAGGTCTTGAGCAGCCTCTTCAGATATTCCTAGTGTGTTATGTATGTATTCTCTTTTCTGAGTGTGCCTTGCCTTTCCTGCCCCATCCTCCCAGGCCCCTGAAGCTTCAAGTCCAGCCTGAACCATATAGAAAGGGAGCTTTGAGTCTTACACAAAATTCCCTTATGACACCACTTTCTATCCCTTAGCAGTAACACAAGATTCACTGAAGGATTCACATGGTAAATATGTCTTAATGCCCCATGAGGGCTTTACAATAATGTGTATTCTCTGCTTCTTGGTCATAATTTTATACAGTTTTAGTGGGAACGTGAGCATGTGAGTTTATTTGGCTATATTGCCATGAATGTGCACTTTCACAAACATATCTCCTACATCTACTATTTTTCCTACAGTCTTTTCCTCCCATATGATATTCTCACCTTAATTCAACCTTTTATCAAAATTTAGACTTAGGTCTGTCACCATGTGGACATGCTTTGTAACAAAATAGCTTCAACCGAGGAGGTCAGTGGAAGGCCTGGACCAGCTATCTTGGTTCCATGATAGTAAGCAAAGGATCGCAAACTACCATGTTAAGCTTAAGCACAAAGCAAAGTTTATTTAAGCATAGGTACACTCTCAGAGAGGGAGAGAGAGAAGGAGAGAGAAAGAGCAGGCTGTTTCTGAGAACAGGCTATTTCAGCGAAGTGAAGCAGGCCCAAAGCAAAGTATATCGAAGCAAAGGTACACTCTCAGGGTGGGGGGGGGGATGGGTGTACTGTTTCTGCAAATTGAAAGCACATTCCTAGAAAGGCTTACGAGTGCTTTTAAGGAGCATTTTGCAGAGAGGTGGGGGTGAGTGACAAGGATCATTATTTGATTGACAGTCCTGAGCTATGTAACAAGCTTTCTGCTGCACATGCTCTCATCCTTGAATCCCCAAGAGATTCCTACTGGGTGGGGTGAGGGGCAAAACCACATGTAATTTATTGTAATTATGGTATAATGAGTTTGGATTTACTATAGGTTATGCGCCTGTCTGGTCTGGGCATGCACAGCCTGGAGAAGTCCCCTGGTGTTACTGTGCCTCTCTTTATCAGGATAAGCTGCCCACCACCCGACCATAGTTTCTCCCGTTCTGGGTGGAGTCAAGGGAGGGTCCCCAGGTGGCTGCGTGTGACTCAATTTCTTCTTGTCTTTCTCACCACTGTCACCTCCTTGCTGCTAACGTCTCACTAACTACCTAACAGGTCTTCTTTGCATTCATATTTGCTCTCTAAATTTTCTCTATGACTTTATTTTCAATATGTTTTGTTTGATGGGGTTTTTTTTTTGAAATTTAAAAATCTTACGATAACATTTACCTTGATTTATTTAATTATTGTTCTACTGTTATTGATTTCTGCCATCTTATTTTATGCTTTATTTTCTACATTTTCTTTAGTGTTTCTTTTTTCCCCTTCTTTGGCATCTTCCATTTTACAGGTCAAGGGTACTTATGTTTGTTTGACATTTGGGAATTTTTAATATTGTAATGGTTTTATATCTTGAATTATGTTAATTTTCTCCTCAATTTCTTACCCGTGGATGAAAAATATTCCCTGCCATATCCGTAGACAAAGGATGTTGCAGTCATCAAGTCAGACGTCAAAGCAGGAACCCTCAACTGAGCACCTTGAGGGGATTCGGGATGGAGAAAAACAGGGTACTGATTCTAGAGTTAAGGTGCATCTCAAAGGAATGATTTCACGGAGCCCAGATTCTTTCATCTTCTCATACATAGAAAAGTGCTAAAGTCCTTAACTTGAGATGTCTAGTTTTCTTTAATTAATAGTAATCTTTTGATGTTCTGACTACCTGGTTTTTGTTGACTCCTCCCTTAGGTCTTCTGAGCAGTTCCTCAGAGTGATCTGACGGGCTGTGTTCTGGGCTTAAGTCCTCAGAAAATCTGCCAAATAAAACATAATCCTCCTTTTGGGTTGTGCATATTTTTCAGTCAGCAGTCTTGGCAACCAATGAAGGGGCCCAGAGCAGACTTTTCTTCTTTGCCTGAACTCTATGAGGATCCAGAGTCCTGGCGCCAGCAGAGGCTTCTTGGGCCTGTCCGCTTTCTCAGAGTGTCCAGACGAATTTGGGTGAGTATCTCCTGGTTCTTGGATCTCCAGTTTTGGTTGATGATCCTAAGTTTTATTCAGTGGTGTTAAACTCTTCTCTTGAGTAGTAGGTTATCCTTGAAACTTGGTTTCAAGAAGAAGTACCTGGGTCACCCTCAGTGAAAGACACTGGGAAGATTTTTACTCAGTTTAAACACTGAGAGCTTATCCTCAGTAGAAAAACACTGGGAAGACTTTTGCTCAAGTGGGTTAGCCTCACTTAAAAGACACTGGGAAGATCTTGCCCAGTTTAGACACTGTGTGGTTTATCCTCAGTTGAAAGACTGGGGAGACTTTGCTCAGGTGAAAGACACTGAGTAAAGTTGGACTGGGTAATTAGGTGGAAGACTAACCTGTCTTCCTTGAATTGGCTACTTTAATAGAGTTTGTCAAAATAAAAGTGATCTTCACAAATTGAACTCAGAATGGGGAACTTAGCTTTCAATACAAAAGAAAAAGGAACAACAGATTTCCAGCCTCCAACGGATATCCTGGCCAGGTTTATGTACATACAAAATTTACATTTACAAGTGCTTACTTACTTGGGACTTAAAGAAAATCTTGCCCTAAAAATGACTAAGATAGGACTCTTTTATTGCATATGCAGTTAAGTTAGAAAAAGCTGGCTTGATAAAAACATCTTTTCAGAATTCTGACTTCAAAAAAACAAAAGGCTTTCTAGGGGAAACTTGCATTTCTCTTCCTGTGTCTTTGAAATGTAAGTGTTCTGATATTCTTCAGAGTGTGTGTGTGTGTGTGTGTGTGTGTGTGTGTTTTGAGAACTTGGTCACTACCATCCAAAAGTACTTATATGGTGTACATTTGGCAGCCAGTCAAATAGACTGGGATTCTGAGCAGTCTTTTGTCTGACTGTACGACTCTCAGGGGCTTTTTGCCATCTTAACCTTCATTGTGTCAGCCTGTACAACAAAGACCATTACTTTCTTAAACTACTTTTGGGAGTAAACTTTCTGGATCTTATTTAGACAGCATCCTTTACACTCTTTTGTGGGGAAGCCTCTTGCGTCTTATTGGTTTGAGTCACTATTAAGGTATACCTCATTTATGGGCAGATCATGGATCCTTCAAATTGGAGAAACTTCTAAATTGGTAAATTTTTAGAGAGCTCTCATTATAAACAGCTGTTTCATTGGCTCCTATGGGGGGAAATGTGGGAAATTAGACATATAATGGTTAACCTAAAAACTCCTTTAGTTTCAAACAAACCCAAAAAATTGGTTTGGGAAACCTTATTTGTGGTCTCTGCTTCCCCTAAATGGGTCTTACAGATGCTAATAAAAACATTAGAATAATTATTGTTAATTAGGTTAAGTAACAGGGAAAAAACTGAAGGAAAAGTCTAAAAACTTTTTCCCAACAAGGTGAAAATTTTAAAGGGACTTCTAAATGAATAAGAAATCTTTAGATGGTTATTTTAAAGTGGGATAAATAAAACAGACATTAATGAGATAAATCAAAGATTGGATACAATACTACCTAAGATTGGATGGGCCAAAGGGATCTCCTACTTGTCATCAACATTAAAGGGCCAGACCCAAACAAGTCTGCCCTATTTACCCCAGTTTAAAATACGTATATTTTATTACATATAAATTTTATACATGTAAAATTACACTGAGATACCTGACCAACAATTACTTGGGGCAAAAGTTAGACCAATTAATCAAGTTAAAAGATTGACAAAAGTGCCTGAGTCCCTTGGCTCAACCACTCTCTGGGGACCCCAGAGTCTTTATAAAAATTGGTATGTTTAAATGGGCATTGTATAAGATAATTACCTCTCTTTTGCCTAATTATATTGTGTGGGATAGACATGTTTCACTGGCAAATTCTTCCCCTGCTTGATATTACAAGACGGCATATGAAGGAAATATTAATTAAACATACTAAAGGAAACCAGTGGGATTACCTGAGCCTATACAATATAAAGTAAAAACTGACAGCTAATATTTAAGGGATAATAAAAATAAAGAATGGAGACTTTACTCTGGGTCTAATCTGTGCACTCAGAAAGAGGGTCTTTGTTGAATGCCTTATGCAAGTTTTGAAGGTATGATAAATTAAACCATAAAGTTCTAGACTATAGAATTCTGAAATTTCAGTCTAGTTGGAAATCTTCTCACTGATACAGAAAAGCAAATTAAAGAAAACGTAGTTGGGCAAATCAATCTTTCAATATTATTTAGGTGACAGGCCAGTTCTTTGGGGAATTAAAAGCAACTGTCTTTGTCTTGCAAATCGGTACAAATCAGAAATGTAAATACAGACCACAATGACCTGAGACTGAGCCTAATTAGCTAAATTAGGTAGAACCTGAAACCAAGGTTAAAAAAGGGGGAAAAGTGGCCTTTTAAAACTCAAACTGCTGATTAGTCAGTCAAGAAGACGGAGGAGTAGGAAGATGTGGAGTTCATATCTCCCCACAAATGCATCAAGAAAACATCTACAATGGAACAATTCTCCCAGAGCGCCTGATAAACACTAGCAGAGGACCTCAGGCACCTGAAAGGACAAGAAAGATCCCCACGTAACCAGGTAGGACGAAAGAAAGAAGAAGGGAAAAGGAAGAGCAGATGAAGTGGGACGTGACCTGTGACCCTGGGCAGGGGAGCGGAGCTGAAGGTGAGAAGAGGTTCCCGCATCTGGGGAAGCAGCGGGGAGAGAAGCTGGGGCAGAAGGAGAAATTTGGTGGCTCAGAGAACAGTGCAGCAGCCAGTCTGTGGCAGGCAGGAGAGAGTGAGGCCTACACAGATGGTCTGGCCACAGCTCTGCATGCCCCAGCCACTGGTGACCACTGGTGCACACGGGGGCTGAGTGTTGGAATGTGGGGTTTGAAGAGCAGACCCAGGAAGGGGAATGATGTTGGCTGTGAGGAGACAGCTCAAGGGGATAGGAGTGAGGAGCTCCACAACAAGGAATGCTCCTGGAGGAAGCCCAGACCAGCATAGAAGCAAAGTGCCACTGCTGAGTGATGCACAAAGGGCGGGGCCCCCATTGCAGCCTCTCTCCTCACACACCGGCCCCTGCCTCCACAGGCACTAGGAAGGGCTCCTGCCAGAGTGGCTCACATGCCCCCAGCCATCATCACCTCAGCACTCTCCTGCTTGGGTGGCCCATTTGCCCAGCTTGCCACCTTGACTCCCTCCTGCCTGACAGGCTCATACATCCCATAGCCACCCAGCACCCTCTCACCTGGGCAGCCTGCCTGCCCTGATTGCCGCTTCTACATCCTCCTGCCTGACAAGCTCGTGTGCTCCAGCACCCTTGGGAGCAGACGCCAGTGGGTGGCCCACATGCAGAGATGGGGCTGAAACCACAGCTGAGTTCCAGGGAACATGCAACTAAGGAAGAAGAGCTGAAATCTCTCCTCATGGCTGTGCAAATCATGGCATTACACTTCCTCTGATGGCTTCCTAAATTCAGCACTTGGGAACATCCCAATGGACAAGTGCTCCTGCAGCTGAGACAGGTCTGGCTTTAGCAGCTGTGGGTTTTGTGGGCACATACATGCTGGGGTTTGGCCAGGCCAGAGTCTGAGCTGCCTCCATATCTCACATAGTGGGTCCAGGTACATAACTACTGCAGTCCTGGGACCTGACCTCAGTGGATCTGGGCCAGTGGCCTGGTGAAAATGATGCCTGAGTCACCAGGGCCAGTTGCCGGCATAACCATGGTTAAGGTGGGACTGAGAGCAGTACCAACAGCCGTGTACTTTGTAAGCCCACACAATGGGCGAAAGGAGACAAAACAGAGCATACCCACAGGTGAACACCTCCAGAGGAGGAATACTCAATGGCTTCTATCCCAGTGGGAGTGCTCCAGTCCTCCCGACCTCACACCGCAGATCAGAAACACAGCTAAGAAACAGATCTGACGGCCTCTACTCCAACGACTAGGGGTCAGAACCCAACCCTGACAAGGCAGTGACAACCACAGAGGAAAGGGAAATTTCTGCTGAATAAAAATCAAAATTAAGAAAATCAACAGGAAAGATCAAACTTGGAAAATGTTTGCAATATCAATATCTGGCAAAGAACTTATATACAGATTAAAGAATTTTTACACTTCAAAAATAAAAAGACAATCCAATGGGAGAAAATGGCAAAAATATATTTATGGATATGTTATATATATAAATGTAAAGTATATGTATCTATGAATATATGCCTATTGGCTATTTGCATGTCTTCCTTTTATTTTTAAGTGCCTAATTATATTTTTTATATGTATACACACTATTACATATAAAATAGATAACTAATAAGAACCTACTGTATAGCACAGGGAACTCTATTCAGTACTCTGTAATGACCTATATGGGAACAGAAACTAAAAAAGAGTGGATATATGTATAGTATAACAGACTCACTTTGCTGTACAGCAGAAACTAACACAACATTGTAAATCAACTATACTCCAATAAAAATTAATTAAAATATTTACATATATTGTATACAACATATATATTAAGTATATATAATTTATATATATTTAGAGATTGCTCCATCAAAGACGTATAAATTATAATTATAATGAGATACCACTACATACCACTATAATGTCTAAAATTTAAAAAACTGTTAATGTCAAGTTTTGGTGTGGACCTAGAGAAACATGAATACATTGTTAATGGGCTTGTAGCATGAAAGCTTTAAAGTTAAATATACATTTACATATGACCAAGCAATTACCTAATAGTTCATACTTATCCAAGAGATATGAAGTCTTATGTCACACAAATTTGTTCACAAAAATGTGTAACACCATTATTCATAATAGGTAAAACTGGATATGACCAAAATATCCAAGATTTTTTTTTAAACATCTTTATTGGAGTATAATTGCTTTACAGTGGTGTGTTAGTTTCTGCTTTATAACAAAGTGAATCAGTTATACATATACATATGTTCCCATATCTCTTCCCTCTTGCATCTCCCTCCCTCCCACCCTCCCTATCCCACCCCTCTAGGTGGTCACAAAGCACCGAGCTGATTTCCCTGTGCTATGCGGCTGCTTCCCACTAGCTATCTATTTTACGTTTGGTAGTGTATATATGTCCATGCCACTCTCTCAGTTTGTCGCAGCTTCCCCTTCCCCCTCCCCATATCCTCAAGTCCATTCTCTAGTAGGTCTGTGTCTTTATTCCCGTCTTACCCCTAGGTTCTTCATGACCTTTTTTTTTTCTTCTTAGATTCCATATATATGTGTTAGCATACGGTATTTGTTTTTCTCTTTCTGACTTACTTCACTCTGTATGACAGACTCTAGGTCCATCCACCTCACTACAAATACATCAATTTCGTTTCTCTTTATGGCTGAGTAATATTCCATTGTATATATGTGCCAAATCTTCTTTATCCATTCATCCGATGATGGACACTTATGTTGCTTCCATGTCCTGGCTATTGTAAATAGAGCTGCAGTGAACATTTTGGTACATGACTCTTTGAATTATGGTTTTCTCAGGGTATAGGCCCAGTACTGGGATTGTGGGGTCGTATGGTAGTTCTATTTTTAGTTTTTCAAGGAACCTCCATACAGTTCTCCATGGTGGCTGTATCAATTTACATTCCCACCAACAGTGCAATAGGGTTCCCTTTTCTCCACACCCTCTCCAGCATTTATATGGTACTGGCACAAAAACAGAAATATAGATCAATGGAACAGGATAGAAAGCCCAGAGATAACCCCACACACATATGGTCACCTTATCTTTGATAAAGGAGGCAAGAATATACAGTGGAGAAAAGACAGCCTCTTCAATAAGTGGTGCTGGGAAAACTGGACAGGTACATGTAAAAGTATGAAATTAGAACACTCCCTGACACCATACACAAAAATAAACTCTAAATAGATTAAAGTCCTAAATGTAAAGCCAGACACTATCAAACTCCTAGAGGAAAACATAGGCAGAACACTCTATGACATAAATCACAGAAAGATCCTTTTGGACCCACCTCCTAGAGAAATGGAAATGAAAACAAAAATAAACAAATGGGATCTAATGAAACTTAAAAACTTTTGCACAGCAAAGGAAACCATAAACAAGATGAAAAGACAACCCTCAGAATGGGAGAAAATATTTGCAAATGAAGCAACTGACAAAGGGTTTATCTCCCAAATTTAGAAGCAGCTCATGCAGCTCAATATCAAAGAAACAAACAACCCAATCTAAAAATGGACAAAAGACCTAAATAGACATTTCTCCAAAGAAGATATACAGACTGCCAACAAACACATGAAAGGATGCTCAACATAACTAATCATTAGAGAAATGCAAATCAAAACTACATTGAGGTATCACCTCACACCGGTCAGAATGGCCATCATCAGAAAATCTCCAACAAGATTTATATGGGTGAACCAGTTTGGTATATCCATACAATGTCATATCATACAGCAGTAGAAGGATAGAATTATGAGGAATGCAACAAGGATGAATCTCAGAAACGCTATGCTGAGAAAAAAGCTAGACACACAAGAGTATGTACTTTATGTTTCTGTTTATATGACTTTCTAGAAAAGGAAAAATGAATCTATGGTGACAGAAAACATATCAGCAGTTGCCTGTATCAAAGATGGAGTAGAGAGTGACTGCAAAGAGGAAAGGGAAAACTGCAAAGGGGGGTAATAGGAAAATTGTCTACCTTGATGGAAACAGAGTTACAAAATATTTACATTTGTCAAAATTCATTAAAGTGTACATTCAAGTTAGTATATTTTTTATATTATACCACAATATATTTCTTTTAATAAAAATAATTATGAAGAGTAGGTAAGTGGGCAAAGGACCTGAACGCCAGCTTTAGCTATGTTAGAGCTGTAAAATCAAAAAAAGATCAAGTTGCCCCTAATTTAAAAACCAAGAAAATGCATAGAAGTTGAGGAATAGAGATTTTAACTTATTTTAAGAGTGAGTTTTCTAACAATTAGAGCTTCCTAAAAATGAAATAAACTTATTTTGAGTTGCAATTTCTTTCTCAGTGAGGACACTCAAGTACAAGATGACGATCATTTTTCAGGTATGTTGTAGAAGTGCCTTAGAGATTGAAATTTGCATTAACCAATACTTAAGATGATTCAATAACATCAGAAAATATGCTATATTTATATATGCTCTTTTATGGTAGAGTTCTGTCTATAATGTTTTCTAAAATATCCTTTGAATTAATATTTCCATAGTAGTCTCCAGTGCTGCAAATATAGGCCAGAAAGTTAGATCTGTGCACAGTCTATTTTTTAAGAAGCTTGTAATCTGGAAGAGAAGATAGATAAAAATGTTGTAGCAAAATGCAGTAAGTTTCATAAGAGATATCCTCATGCTCTTATACGACATGGAAGCAGTGTCACATTCTTAATATGTCATCTTTTTCTGAAATACTTCAGTATTAATTTCTAACAATGATAATAATTAATTAAGGCATGAATTATTTACGGAGAGATACTAGTTATTCCTAAAATATTTGGAGATTGTTTTAACATGAAGATATTTCTTAGAATACCTCCAGTAAAGTTCCAAAACGTGTCTTTCAAAGCCTAAATGTGTTTGTACAAGCCTGAAAACTCAAGGAAAAATGTGAATGTTGCTGATTATCCACCATTTAAAGTTTTCTAGGCTTTGGCATTTTTCTGTAAGTATAAATAATTGACTATGAACTATGCAGAGAGTTGTTTTACCTGAATTTCTTTGAGATCCATCAGATGTGGCCATTAAAATGAGCCAATCTCCTCCATTACAACTACTCACTGTGCAGGCTTCTAGTCAAGCATTGGTGGAGATAGCGCAGCTCAATTTAAATTTAAAATTCAAGGTAATGTAACTAAACAAGTTAGTCCTATCCTTTTCCCCTTACTTTCCCTTAGAGAGTCTTTGAAGTTAGGGATTTGTAAAATGAAAATATTAAACCAAATTTAATAGCAAAATGTCATTGATATCATTAGTGAAACCAAGCCCAGTTTCCATTTACCCCAAAGTATAAATCGCCTATCTGAGAAGCAGTTCAAATTTAAGTCATGTCAGATTGGTGGTCTTTCTGAGTTTCAGTTTGGAGCTCTTATTTGAAGTCATTGTTTCATTCAAGAGCATCTCAATATCAATAGCAGGTTTTCTACTTCAGCAAAAGCCTTGATGTACATCAGTGCCATTGGGTCCAGAGGATAGCCTCTTTGTACGTTTTTTTCTCCCAGTCTCACTGCAATGTTAAAGTCACTGATATCACAGAGCACATTTCTAATCCTAACTATATGCCCTAATTTTGGCAGAAATCCACTCCTCCACTTTTATGCAATGTATTAACAACCAGAAATTTAATTGTATTTGTTGAGACTGTAATATCAACGTGAAGCATTCCTTTTTTGAAGCTCAAATTCTTAATACTTGCTTTCCCCTTTGCAAGAAATACTTACTCCTTTACTCCCTTGTCCCCTTAGGCTACCTACGTCAGACATCAGTTAAGAAGACATTTCACAAGGGATGCCTTTCCTCATCCTTCCAGGTGAGAAAGGCTCCCTGTTCCATGGCTCATAGTACCCTGTCTATATTTACTACAATTAGTAATTATTCTTTAGACTGCAGGCTCTAAGAAATATGGACAATGCTTGCTTTTCCACACCTTGTATTACCAGCACCTAATGCAGTGCCTGGGACATAGTAGAAGTTCTATAAATATGTAATGATTGATGAATGAATGAATGAACGAATGTGTTAGTAACAAGATAAATGCATAAATCGTATTTGTAAAGCACAATACAAAGTAATTTCATAATATTCACCCACTTATTTGTACCTTTATACCCTTCTCTTCATTTATATATCTTAGAATTACTTTTAATTTTATCAGCAGGGATACAGGATTAAATGATGAAATTTTGATGAAATGTGTTAGAAATATTTGTGAGTGAGTAAGCACTATGCCATGGTGAGAGAGAGAAAAAAAAAAGCTATTGCTATATTCTTGACTCAAGTCATACTCAATATTATTTGTTACATATTATATTACACACACAAATGCATTCTCACTGGCATGGTATCACCTACATTATTATAAATTCCATTTCCTTCCCAATCCCTTTAAAGCCCATATCTGACCCTTAGACTTATTAAATTGCATTGTTTTAAACCACTTCTCCAATTTGTCAAGGTCATATTATGGTCATGTTGAATTTTGATCTTGACAAAGTATTCATCAGTCTTATCAACTAAAGAGAACTGTAAATTACTAAATCCACATGCGTTTCTATCATCCTAGACTTGATGAAAATACTAAATAGCCTCTGGCCCAGGATTGACCTCTACATATAAAACTTCTGTCCACTTTGGTTGAGAAGGAACTATAAGTGAGTTTAATTGTTCTACCTACTTTGTTTCCAATAAATAGGTCTCTGGTGCTGATCTCTTTTTATAAATTTGTGAATGAATTCAATTAGTAACATTTTTTATAATATTAATATTTAATGTCTGATTTCAAGTCGTGGATGAAAAAATGCTAACATCAATGAAAACTACTACTTGCCCAAATAGATTAATAATAGTAAGAACAGTTAAAGTAGATTTTAAATCTACTGTCATGTTTATTTACTTTCCTCAATTGTTCCCACTGTGCCACTTCCTTACTTTCTGAATATGACAGGTCCATGCATGACGTCCTCCTCTAGATGCTGTGCCATTAAGAAATCTCACTGATTATAATAGGTGATCATCTATGATGGATAATAAGATAAATATGCTTGTGCATTTTCAATCACAAATCCATGTCTTGCACAATGAAATGATTTTACTTGTTGCTTGATCATGGGGACTTCTTCCTCTGAATAAATAAGACTTGACTTTGCCTCTTTATGCAGTCATCTGTTCACAGTTCTGCCTCTCTCCAGTAGACTGTGTCTCCTTAAAGACAAATGAATATTCATTCATCTTTGATCCCCATTGCTTAGCATGCATAGTAATTGTTCAACAAATATTTGTTTAATAAGTTAAACACCAATATGCCGTGAAGTAGGAAAATCTGGAGATGTGAGTGGTCAAGATGGGGGGTGTGATTAAAGGACCCCTCTGAATTCTAAGAACAACATACTTAGGAGGGAATGCATGAGTAATCAACGGGGCTGACTACTTGACAACTAGCATGTATTCAACTTTCAAATTCTATATTATAAGCATCCCTGAGTGTAATTTGAAATGGATAGACAGGAATTTTTATTTTATTTTTTCTAATGAGGAAGCAGTGTAGGTCTCTATTCTCATGGCCTCTGTTGCTTCCTATGAATATTTCTCCAATATCTTGACATAATCATTTTCAGGAAGCCAAGAGAGTCCAAAAGAAAATGATAAACAACAGAAATTGCTTTCATTTTCTAGTGTTTGGAAAAACATAAAAATAGGTTTAAGTTTTTCAAACATACTTAGATTTCATGAGCTTTTACTTGGTTTATAATCAATATGATAAGATGCATCTATATGTATATAGAATCGTCATTCATTTTAAATTGCAAATAATGTGTATCCCCATGGCTGATTTGCAAACTGTCAATAATAAGAACCAAGCTTATGTCCTCCTAAGTCTTTTGTAGCCCCATTTTAACACATTTTCTGAAAGTTATTTCACTTCAACCACTCTAGAGATTTTCTAAAAAAACAATAGATGACTTTTTAAAATTTTCATTTCAAAATGAAAATATTAAAATATGCTACAAATTGGTGCAATAATGGAAGCTACAACTTACCATGTAAGTTTGTTTGTAATTGAGCAAAATATGTTCCAATAATTTTTGCATTGTATTTGCCTTTCTCTCTGTAATTACTAACCCTTTTTCTTTCACTATGGAATGTGAATGTTGATTTCTCATCTTCAAATTTGCCTTTAAATACATTTCTGCCCCTATTTTTCTTCCATCTGGAAGCTAAGTTTTCAAGAGAAAATTTGTTTCCACAAATATTGAATGTCTTCATATTAGGAATAATTCTAATGCAACTACTTTGTATTTGGAAATGTGCCACTGTGTTTAGGAAGGCTAAACACATACTTTTGGGTAAGTTCAAGAAAGATTACTCCAATGATTCAACCAAATATATTTCAAGCATATTGATAAGAAATTTCAAACTAATTGTGTGTGATAGCCATCAATTAAAGATGTAAAATGAATGCCTGCTATTTTAAAACATAATTAAGCCAAGGAAAAGCTATGCATAACTAGCATGTTCCGTAAAGATAATTGGCTCACTAACTAAATTCTAACAGCCCATTCACATTTCTAGATTTTAATTGAAGAATGGATGGAAATAGTAAGGTGAGCTCATTGCCCAATACACATAAGCATGTGACAATTTTAATTTCTGCAGAGATGCCCATATCGTATGAAATCTTATTAATATTGTGATGGAATACAGTGAATCATGCTGTGAAAGAAGCACATATTTGACTGTTGTACATGTGTTCACACACACGCACACACACAAACACACAGATACACACACATTTCTTTTCTCTCCTCTCTATTCTCATTTCAGTCCCATTTTTCCTTTTCTTAGGTAACTGGTATCATGAATTTAATATAAATACTTTGAATCCATGCTTGAAGTTTTTACTATATGCAAATGAATCCATGAAAAATACATGATTGCTTTGAGTTTTAAAAATTTGTATACATGTCATCATGCCAAACATGTAATCTTGAAAATCATTTATCATGTATATAATTAATTATTTCGAGTGAAGTATTGCATTGCATCTTAAAAATAGTTTATATATGTCTTTTGTAAGCAGCAAAAACTGGAATTTTTGAATTTATTTTTATTGTCTCTGTGATCAAATGTATTGTGATTATTGATCTATTTCTCCTTTATTTTTCCATGTTTTATCCCTCCCGGTACTAACTTCGTTTAAACACATTTTTCATTCTCTTTTTATGGTCTACCTTTTTATGAATCATATATGAAGTATTCATTTTTAGTGTTTTCTGAAAAATTTGACATATATTTCTAACTTTAAAAAGTCTAAAACTAATTATCTCATCTTCCTCCTAAGCGGTTCATGGACCCCTCAAATTTTAAATCTGATCTCCAGTATTTCAGTATATTATCTAGTGTTTTAGTTTGACTTTGTATATACCCCCATTGGCTATTATTTTTTACACTCAACCGTTATTCAGATTCATTCCAACATTACAAATTTCTTTGCTGGTCACTGTTCAGTGCACCTTCCTACTTCTTTTTATGCTTATTTTCTTTCTTACTGAAGGACATTCTTTGTACAATGGTCTCCAATCTTGCCTAAAACACATGAGAATTATGTGAGAACTTTTTAAAGCTCCCATTATTGAAACACCGCCTAGATCACTTTGGTTAAAAAAAAAAAATCTCAAAGTATTGGCTTTAGGCATCAGAATATTTTTTAATGCCTTCAGACAATTCCAATAGCTGCTGCTACTGCTTTAATCATTTTTTGTTGTTGTTGTTACAGTTTGTGGGTGGTAATTCCTCTTTGTCTATGAATGAAAATTTCTTTACTTCTTGTTCTTGAGTAGTTTTTTAAAATGAGGTGTAGAGGTGTAGAATTTTAATTTGGACAGCTATATGTCTTCAGTACTTTGAAGATATTATTCTATTGTTTTCCAGCACCTACCTGTTTTCTGATAAGACAACGAATATTTAAAGCCAGCCCTCAAAAACAAGGCTTATTATTTCCAGGGCCCCCTTGAATTTCTTGGTTTCAACTCCTCCTCACTATTCTAATGTTGAATTTGTTTTTTCCCCTTAAATCCTGAGACTGGGGATCCTCCCCCTTTTTTGTAAGCTTGTTCATTTGCTTTTTATGTGTTCCTACATGTAAAAGCAACATATAAAAGAAAACACAAGTATAACAAACTGTGTGTTCAGATTGGAAGAAAGGATTCTCAATATCAGTTCAGCCTATCGTATTGACTGAAAGCATTTACCTTGTTTCTTTTACAACTAACTTGAATATTATGAGTGTTACATCTAATATACAGTACTCTTCACCCTTCTTGGAATGTCTATGCTCAATAAGGACATTAGTTGATTTGTCACTAATATTGCTTTCCCTACATGTGACCTCATTCAGAGTTCTATCCTGTCCCATATACATAGCATAATCTTATATTTTGTATCTAACTGGCATCAGTTTTCCGGTTTTTTTTTCGATTTACTTCTAAGCTTTACTTTTAGCAGGACTGTACTGAAACACTCTTACACCTTAATAGATCTAATTGTCTGGACTTAAAATAATAGATTTCTCTATCACAGGGGAATTTGTCTTTACAGATACTGATTTCTGTTCTCTGCACATGTTTTCATGTTATATGCCCAGTGTAATATGAAGCGAGTTAATTTATTGTGTTACATATAGTAAAGAATCCAGCAGAATAATGTTATTTAGGTTTTTTTTCATTATTTCTATGAATAACAACAACATCAACAATAATAGTAATAGAAAAGATAATTTTTACCTATAGCAAGTGTCAGTTTTTTCTTAAATGCAGTAGAAGGCCCTTCACACTCTATTTGTCAGCTTGGCTTCAGGTTTTCATTTTGTTGGCTAGAAGACAGATAAAGGGGATTATGGACAGAACTGAGCCTGGTTTCTGCTAATCTCCTACTTGAATTCTTTCAAGGGTTGCAAAATATGATTCAAGTATTTCACAGGCCTTTATAACCTTTGTCATCTGTCTGGTATATGTGCCATCATGGGTGGATTTGGAACTGACATTTTATATCTCTGATCTCAACTGTATAAATATTTGTTTAGACTGACTATCAACATAGAACACAGACATTCTCTTCTGATGTATGGATGATACAATAGTCCTTAACTGGGCCCCTAAGGATGGGGCAGGCACAAACTAACAGAGGGCAATGAGGCAAATTTACAATGAACTCAGATTTTATATTTTCCTTTAGGTAAAAGAGTGGTTGCTTCTATACCAAAAAACTATTTCTTATAATTTGGGTTACATTAAAAATATCTCATATATACAGCCATTTATCTGAATCTATAATAGTGACTTGGTTTTCTCAAATACATTATATATGGAGTCCTTTAGACTGGAATTAAATTAATCATGGTTGTATTTTTTTTCTATTGACTTCCCAGCTATTTACCCCTAGGAAAACTCTCTTAAATAATCAAGAGAAATATTTTAGGCAACATTATGTAAATCATCACCCTTATTAGATGAATTAATATTCTTGAAGTTACAGCTCATTTCATGGAAATCAGATTAACCTGGTGTTATGGGCATTGTCATTTATCAGTAAGTTATTTGTTAATATGCTCAGTATGTGCCATAAAATATGTAACTTTAATAAGAGAATGGATCACCTCAAATAATTTAGCAAATCTTGAAAATGATAAGGATTAAAATTGTGGATGTATAAAGGACACAGAAGCTTGGAGAACTTTAAAACCATCTATTTCTATCCTGTTTCTCTCAGACAAGGAAATGAAGGCTGACACTTTAGCATGGTTTGGAAATCCTTCTAAAAATTATCTGACTTTCTCTTAGAATTAACAAGTAATTTAAAGTTTTAAGAACTGCAGAACTGATCACATGAATTACCATAATTTAGTCAAGAATTTTTTTGAATATCCACCTTTTGACAAACATTGTACATATATGTACCAGGCTGTAGAGATGAATAAAATCATCCTTAGTCTCAAATAACTGAAAGAAAAATCCCCCAATATTAGTGAATACTGAGGAATTAAGGATGCTGCTATGAGAAAATTTTTATAATGTGAAATTTATTAAGTTAAATAAAATATTTTGCTTTTGAGATTAGAATGCCTTGTTTTTGTTCTAATGATACTGATGATAGTGGTTGTATTTTGCAGAAGTTTTATGGGAGCAAATTAAAAACTTGGTAATGTGATATAAATTTGGTCCCCCAAGGCGATTTTTATTGTGATTTCTATTGGTGTTGTTAATGAGAGAAATTTCTGTGAGCTATTAGAAAAGAACATGTGGATATCAATATCTAATCAAAAAGAAGGACAAAATAATGGATAATTAGAGAATATATATAACCAGTAAATTAAAAATATACTCACATGTTAAGGAAGCACAGTGGTGGAAGTTTTGCTCATCATAAAGCTTTAACAGTGAGTAGAAGTTATCTTGGTGTCTTGGGTGTGGGAAGATATGCTAACAACCAGTGATAGATCCGTTGTAAAATTTGGAACTGTTTCTTTGGTATTCAATTTCACTTAAGACCTGTGCTTCTGGACAGGATGGAGTAATAGGAACTGGATTTACTCTCCTGGCTTAAACTGCTAAAAGTAAAATATATATATATATTAAACAATAATTTTAGACATTGAACAACAAACAGCACAAGACAACGGTTGTATAAAGCTGTTAATTATAATGATAACCCATAAAAACCAGTGGCATAATGTTTTGTGTAATACAGTTAAATGTTGGTGTTTGAACAAGTCCCTGGTCACCTGTAAAAAATAAAGGTGGATTCTCTTTTCATATTTATTAACAAAATGAATTTCATAGGGATACAGTATTTAAATATGTTAAAATACTACAGTTACTAGAAGAAAACATTTTTGTTTTATTTAATAAAAGTTAATTAAAAAATTTTTTTAATATTTGTATGTGTTGCATTTATTGCTTTAAGATTATACAAATATGTTTTGATATAATTTAATACATGCAGCGTCAACTAGAGTATTCAATACACAGAGTATTCAATGGGTATAGCCTTAGTAGTGGGACCAAATTAGCCCTAGACTAAATTGTTTCAGTTGCAACCTAATAAGGCTTACAAGGAAGCCTCAAAATGATCAAACTATTTCTTAACTACCTCTTTGAGCAAAGTTACAAATATTTTAAAAAATACAAAAACGCCCTGCAACCAGTAAAGTAAAATTCACAATATCTGACATGCAATCTAGAATTACCAGGGATGCAAAGACAAAGGAAAATATAACCCATAACAAGGAGAAAAATTAATTAATGAAAAGACACTGAAAAATGGTACAATCAGTAAACAAAGACATTCAAACAGTTATTATAACTAATTTTCATAGGTTCAAAAAGGTTAAAGGAAAGCATCAACATCTTAAATAGACATATAGAGGATATAAAAATAACCCAAATTGAGTTCCTAGAGATGAAAAATATAGTTTCTGAGATGAAAAATAAACTGGATGGGATTAAAAGAGATGAGGCAATGCAGAAGCAAAGACTGACCTCCCTGCAAAAGCAAAATTTTGTTATTATAATCTGTCCCACTGAGTAGTCCAAATATAAAGTCTGAAATGAAAAATGCCAGCTTGGTCACCTTTTTTCATTTCGAATTTGCTTTACCCTTGCTTTACCCTTTCAAAAATAATTAAAGTATAAAATTATGAAAATTGTATTCAATGGTATTACTATTAAGCATCTATCCATCTTATGGATTGCCCTGCATAATGCAAATATCTAAAATCTAAATATTATGTGTATATATACATATATGTATATATATCTCACTAGCAGAATGAAAAGAAGATATGAAAGTACACCACAAGTTGTGAGGAATATAGTAAAGGAAAGTAAAATAGTATTTTTGTTTTTAGATATAGTTGCTCTACGCAGTGGAAAAATGATATACGGATTAGCATATTTTATTTTCTGAGAAGCATGAATCAATTTAAAAGGCGAATGGGCAGATGAATTTAAAGAATGATTAATTTAAATACATTATCAGTCTTCAATTTTTCTGTTACTGACAACATCCCCTTTAAGATTTTCAAAATGCTGAAAGGTGGGATTCCAAGATTTTTAGTTGCTATAGAAGCAATTATTAGCAAATCCTTTCTTCTAATCTCATTACAGAAAATACTGCTCTTTGTGCCCAGAGAACTCCCATTAGAACAGATAGCTAGTGGGAAGCAGCCACATAGCACAGTGAGATCAGCTGGGTGCTTTGTGACCACCTAGAGGGGTGGGATAGGGAGGGTGGGAGGGAGGGAGACGCAAGAGGGAAGTGATATGGGAACATGTGTATATGTATAACTGATTCACTTTGTTATAAAGCAGAAACTAACACACCATTGTAAAGCAATTATACTCCAATAAAGATGTTAAGGAAAAAAAAAAAGGAACTGCATTTCGGAGCAGCTCAGAACATAGGGTGTAGCAGTCTGGAGCTATCCCACATTTCCTGTGTCTTATTAAATATTGTGTATATGTGCTATGTATTTATATCTCCATCTAAATATACATCTATATCTCCTAAAATACTGTCTCACATATAATGAAGGCACAGTTTCCAGATAGTTGTTCTGGTAGTCATTAGACAAAATATAGTCTCATTTATTTAAAAAATGTGAAATGAGAGAAATGTATGAAAAACTTGATCCATCTTCTGACTGAATTTGTGTTATTAGTACCTTAAGAAGAGGAAATAATTAATTTATTGTAAATTATTTTATTCCTCATTTATTAGAGAGGAAATTTATAAACTGAATCTGTTAGGGCTTAAAGGGTTTTTTTCCAGAAGATAATATCTGTGGTTCTCACCTTACACTGAGCAGTATATCACTAGTGAACAATCTGACAAATATGTACATTATTAAGTTATTTTATTTTAACCTGGCTTTTTAATACTATCATCTGATATACATTATATTAATTGACACTGCAATTTCTTCCTTGATTTGTATATTTTTTCTACAAACACTTTGCATTCCATCTTCCACGTATCTTATTTACTCAACCATGTGATGGTCTTCATCTTCAGACATCTTGCTGTCTGAGCTGTTCAACCCTGTGACAGTAAAAGCACACTCACTAGGGACTAGGAGTTTGAGAAGGACTTAGAAAATTGTTTGACACCTGAAAAAAATGGCTCCAGAATATGAAAAAAAATCTGCAAAATTGAGATCAAAACTTGTGTAATTAATATTTTCAACTAATATTACTACAACAGCAATGTTACTCAGCTTTCATATAGTTATCTATAAATTATATTGGATATGTGACTTGGGCACATATTAATGCATTTGATAACATTTAGGGTAAAGCTTCTAAAAGGGCAATTGCCTAGGACTGAGGAAGGTTTAAAAATGGCCCTGCACAGAATGAACTAGAAGTGACTTGAATGGGAGGCTGAGGCAGAGATGCTGGACCCAGAGAGTTACAGAGCAGACGTACATTGGAGAGAGCTTTCCTATATAGGAGAGCCAAGAATTTGTTACTTATTGAGTGGGGAGCATGAAGGTAGTGGACCCTATAATGAGAATCCTAGGATTGCTCCTAGATTTCTAACTTGGATAAATGACAGGACGGTACTCTTTGGTGAATACTAAAGGAACAGCAACAGCAGCAAAAGTCTAAGAATGGAACTTTAACATATCACAATGCCACCTTTAAAGTAAATTTGGCATTCTTCTTTTTGAATGAATGAAAATGCGTTAATTAAAGACATACACGTTCACACACCTGCTAATATCTGCTCTTCTGCAATCATGTGTTTTCTGTATAGTGTCTAAATATCTATTCCAGTTGAAGTAGTGCTTAAACACTGCAATATGCCTCTTTTCAGCCAAAAAGAAAAACTGTCTATGACTGCTTCAACATATTTTAAATATATGTATAATCATTGCCAACTTATCTGCTTTGCACATACTCGTTTCCTATACAATATTTAATATCTCTTTATTGAAAATGTCATTGCTCAGTATTATGATTATTTTTCATTTTTATTATATGTCTGAATGTTAGAATTATTGATTAATCTCTTTATGAATGGAATGATCTCAGCACAATGTTAAATACTCTTCTTCTCTACCATTATTATATGTTATTTTAACGATTTTCCATACAGTTACTTCAAATGGGATTTTCAGATTTTTCAGGCTTTTTGAAGTCAGTAGGATAGGCTCCACTGAGTAAAAGAAATGCTGAAGAACAATATGAATTAAACAAAATTAAGTAGTTAAGAAAGCACTAATCTAGTCATTGAGAAATATATAATATTTACATAGTATGTATATATAAATCAATAGTTTCAAAATGAGATAATCTATTGAACAAAATATCTTAAAATGAGAATGAAAAGATGTTGTAAAATCTCTATATGATTAAAGTACAAAAATTTTTATAAGCTTGGAATATAAATAATAAGTGCATTTTTGTCTGGGAGACAAGTTGTTATCTGGGAAACCTCAAGACATTTTGTAGATTATCGAAATCACTTTACTATCAATCTTGAGCATTTCTCCTATCAACTCTATAATTAATATTGGAAATTAGCATAATGACTATTTCACTATCAGGAACATTGAAGAAACTAAAGTGCTAAACATTGGTTTTAACAAAAAACAATTCATCTGAAGAAGATGTTACAATGAACTGAGGAATTAAAAGATCTCAAAGTAGAGAAATTTCACTGACTGCAGTATAAACAACTTGAGGGTAGAGAGTGTCTGTTTTTCCTGTTTGCCCTCCAAATTTGGAAATAGTGTTATATGCACGGTGCAGGGTAATAAGCAAATATTTAACAAATGAAAAGTACTGAATTCATTACCTTGTGGTACAAATTAGGATTTCTTTTGTACTGTAACAAGAAGATTTTAACTTCAGCATTATGAATTATTAATGTCTTTATCTGATTCCCAGTTCTGTGTCAACCAAACTTATTTGAGTGATAATTAGAGGACTTCATGTTTATCCTATCTTCTAGGATTTCACTTTTGCATATCTGTTAATTCATAATTTTGACATTTTTATAGCACAACCAAAGACTATAAAAACACATAGAGCAAGCACTTGCCAAAGAACTCTAAATAAAACAGGTCTCAGATATGAAATTAGAGCCAAGCTTGGTTATACTTCTAAGTGCTTCATCTAAAGAGAGACGTGCAACACTGCTGCATGAATTAATCACCCAGGGTGACTTTTAAACCTACCAACAGCTGGCCCCTCTATCATATCTGATTTTATTCAATAGTCTAAGTGATAATAATTTTTTGATCAAGAACTTTATTTTACTGGTTGTAAAGGTGCGTGCATGCACGCGCACACAATCCCCAGTGCTTTTAAAAATTGTGGGACAGAATTAATCATAACTATTGAGTTTAAATGTCATTTATCAACTTATTAAAGTGCAAGCATGCAGGGAAAATAAGCTAAAGACAAGACTTTCATTTTTCAATTTATTTTTAAAAAGTCTTGTAGAAATCTTTATGAAATTAACACAAAATGGTGGTACCAAAAATCTTTTGGCTTTGTTTATTCCCTAGTCTGTGGCAATGTAAACAGTGGAAGTTAACCCGGAATTTAAGTTAAGGAAAGCTATATTGTATTAGGTTTAGCCAAACATTGTCTAACTTGCCATCATATTTTTTCAAATAAATAAAATTTCTATTCTCTTCCCTCTCTCCTCATCGCCCTTAAGGTATGTCAACTCTAACCCCGACCCCCCCATACATACACCTTGTTGCCTCTGACATTATCTCCTCTACTAGATGCCCTTTTGTACTTATTGCTACACAATAGTTCAACAATAAAATGTGATAAATGCAGGCAAAGGTGTTTCAAGAAAGAAGGTAAATGTCCTTACACATTTTCAACATAGAAACAGAATTTTTCAAAAATGAGTTACAAAACAGCAAAATTAAAAAGAAAATAGTTATAAAGTTTGCAGATAATGTTGTCATCCCTCTTAAAAGAAGAGGGATAAGGCACAGAAGAAATGTAGTGTTGAGGACAATGAAAATAAGCAGTTATTGCAATCTATTTATGCTGCATTTGATGGATTTAGAAGACAGAGGCTTGAGTGCTGTCGTTATTACTTGTTTGCCATTTGATGGTGGGCAAAATATTTAATTTCATTGGGTTTCTCTTTCTATGCCTCTAAAATGTGGATTCCCAGGCTAAGAAAATATTTCAAATCTTTTCCAGGTCTAAAAGTCACAGACCTTAGTGTACCCTTTATAAAGGCCACATTTTCACAAAAAATAGCATTCTTGTAAAACACCTTTATAGAAAGAAAAAGCTATATTTAGAAGGTTCACTCAGTGTCCAAGGTTTTCTGAAGTCGTACTGCTGTTTATAACCAGGTGTAGGCCAGTAGGACAACACATTTGCTTTAATAACTGTCCAGATTTCTTGGAGTTAAAGATAAGTTTTTCATTATTCTAAGTGTTGACCTAAGAAATTATTGAAAGTAAGAATTGTTCTAATTTACTTCTTGAATTGCCCAGTTCTTACATGGCCTGACATGAAAGGTGATTTAAAAGATTGCATTTAAGTTTGGACATATAGCCTTCATCCTGCTGTTTCATCACAGACCTCTTACAAGATAAACATGTGCAACCATTTTGAGTTTCTGAATGGGAGTGCTCCTTATAGTATTTTCCCCTTATAAATTTCTTGCCAACTTACTCCAATTTGAATGCAGGTAGAAATTTATAAATTTCTCCAAGAACTTATTTTTATTTTTATGAATCTTTCTGATTTTGTGTTAATACCGAGGACTTTATCAAATTCATAGACATTTGATAGAATAAAAAGCAAAAGCATAATTAGGAAAAATCCAAAAACCTCAAAGAGAAAATAAGATGCTATGTTGTTAGTAACAGAAATTAGCACAAATAGACTGAAAAACTGACCACCATTGTAAACTGAGCTTTTAACTATGGGAGTCGCCAGGAAAAGGAGGGTTACCTGACTCAGGGGTCTTCTCCTCTTTCTTTGCCTTCTTTTAACGATCTCGAAAATTAAAGAAAGATTGAAATGACAATAAAAATAATTTATTTCCCAAACCATTTGAGAGTAGTTGCCAACGCAATGCAATGTCTCCTCCAAATCCTCTAGTATTTCCTACAAACATATATCCAAATATAATCATGAAAATCAGGAAATTAACACTGACACATGACCACAGAGCTACTAATCCTCAGACCCCTTTCAAGTTTTGTCAATTATCCCCATCATGTCCTTCATAATAAAAGGATCAGCCCAGTGTCACATGTTGCATTTAGCTGTCCTGTCTCTTTAGTTTTTTAATCTGGAAAATTTTCTCAGGCTTCCCTTGAATTTCATGAACTAGAAAATTTTAAAGAATACGGATCAGTTATTTTGTAGGATTTAGCTGTTTGCATTTGTCTCATGATTATTCAGGATATGTGTCGTTGGCAGGAATAACACAGTGGTGAAGCTCTGCTCTTCTCACTGCTTCCTATCAAACAATTTCGGCAAACTTTTAACTTGTAACCTTACTGGAATATTATGTTACTCATTTGATTAAGGTGTATCACCCAGTCTTCTCCATTGTAAAGTTATTTTTTTCTCCTTCATTATTAATAATTTTTGTGGTAAGGCACTTTGTAATTATGTAAATATCCTGTTCCTCATCAAACATAATTTATTCAATTTAATTATTTAAATCAGTATGAACTCATAGACTCCTATTTTATTCAATTGACTATAATACGTTTCTACCATTATTTATTTTGAGGCTTAGATTGTTCAAGATTTGTCCAGTGGAAACCCCTTCAGTTTGGCTTCTATATCCTTTGATGTTTCCCAATTATTCTGTGATATCTCCCTTCTTTTTTTTTTAACATCTTTATTGGAGTATAATTGCTTTACAATGGTGTGTTAGTTTCTGCTTTATAACAAAGTGAATCAGTTATACATGTATCCTCATACCTCTTCCCTCTTGCATCGCTCTCCTTCCCACCCTCCCAATCCCACCCCTCTAGGTCACAAAGCACCGAACTGATCTCCCTGTGCTATGTGGCTTCTTCCCACTAGCTATCTATTTTACATTTGGTAGTGTATATATGTCCATGCCACTTTCTCACTTTGTCACAGCTTACCCTTCCCCCTGCCCATATCCTCAAGTCCATTCTCTAGTAGGTCTGTGTCTTTATTCTTGTCTTACCCTTAGGTTCTTCATGACAATTTTTTGTTTTTAGATTCCATATATATGTGTTAGCATACGGTATTTGTCTTTCTCTTTCTGACTTACTTCACTCTGTATGACAGACTCTAGGTCCATCCACCTCACTACAAATAACTCAATTTCGTTTCTTTTTATGGCTGATCCCTTACTTCTCGAAACAATAATATGTTCTAGGGTCATCTTATATTTTCCCTGTAGTGGTTCTAGAATCAGCCATTTCTCCAAAGAGCTTTTGTTCCTTCAGTTGGAGAGCTGTATTTAGAAACCAAGATCTGGACACTAGGTGTATTCATTGCTCTTGGGAAGTAGTGGTCCCAGGTACTCTCAATAGGCAGAGCTAGGGGATTTAGGTACATATATACATACACACATATGAAAACACATATTCATAACCACTTACACATATTCACAAACACATTCATAAACATATGCAAACATATTGTCTATGTTTATTTCTATAATGTCTCTATATTGAAAATCATGTGTTCACATTAACATCCTCCATTCCCTTTCAACACCCTTTCATTCTAGTTTTTGCCCTTTTCATATTTTAACTCCCTCCACAGATATTAAAATAACACTGATTACCATATCCTTAATATCCTTACTTATTTGATCAATCTTCCTGTATTTAAGTAAATTCTTGTAGCTGCCACTTTCCCATCCACACATTTTCTCCACCTGGCACGGGTTATGACTATCTGTACAGAGTGGTTGCCAAGGCCACTTCCTCACGTGGATGCCCTTTCACACGAATCAGACTTCAGCAGTCAACTCCAGGCTCCCTTATGCAGACATCCTCTCCCCTTTCTCAGACTCTGAGACCCAATGCCAAGTCATGTGGTTCCTTGAATGCCCACCTACCCCATGTTGACAAAGGTTATTTTACCTCACTTAATGGACTAATTTGTTCAAGAAGGGAAGGGATCACAACACTATAAAGCAATTATACTCCAATAAAGATATAAAAAAAAGAAGGGAAGGGACAAGGAAGGGGATGAAGGGAGGTGGACAGGGATGAACAGGTATCTTTTTTTTCTAAACAATATTTGAAGAGGTCCTTCATTTAGAAGTTACAAAGACATTATGAAGTATCAGCTGAAGAACTGAAACGACATATATTTACACATCTATATGCCTAAATCTATGACACACAATGTACACCTAATTTTATAGCAACCAAAATATAATTTAACGAAACTTATGATGCTTAGCCATACACTTTAATACTCAGCAACTTAAAAAAATATGCAGTGCCATTTGGCTGTTAACTATCAGTCCATTTACATGAATGGATTTGTAAAACTCCTGGCCAAGAGTGCTTGGGATAGCGTCTCTACTGGTCCTACTGGATCCTCTTCTTCTTTTGTCACTCTTTTCGGTCATTTGTTGATTCTCCATTGTATCTCATTGGTGACTTGCATGACCTTTGCTAATCATATCTGGGCAAATACCCCAGCTTGGTGTCTCTCAGAGGGCTGACTGAAAACCATCTGCAACAGAATCAACTGTGGTACTAGATAAAATTCAGGTCCACAGGCCCTGTTCTGATTTCCTGCTCAGAAGCTCTTTAGAGAGTAATGAGTATTTGGAAAATACCTTAGCTAATTCTCACACATTAACACTGAAACCATGGTGTAGTTTGCATGTCTACAATTCCTCAAAGTTCACGGTTTAAAACACATAGGTCTCACCAACTACAGTTCTTTTATTTTAGCTTCATCAATTCACATTTGTTATTTAACCAACTTGGAAATCGCTAGATGTGTGATAGCCACCAAAGTAAAATTTATCTATCTTCTGCAAAAATGTCTTCTACCAAATATCTCTACAAAATGAAATGTAAATACCTTCTAAGATCTTGCTTGGAGGAATCTTACAGATTTTTAAAATCTTCCAGGTTGTAGGGAATAGCAAGTGCAAAGGCGCTGATGTTGGGAAAGCCACTGCAGAAAGAAAATCTGGATGTGTGTGTGAGAGAATAGTAGTAGTAAACGAGCTTGGAGAGTAGGGCAGAAGAAATACTGAATAAAGCATGTAGGACACGTAAGAAGTTTAATTTTTATTCTAAAGTGATGGGAACGGGTTTTGCAAAATAATGTGATATGATTTATGTTTTTTTTTATTATTCTGGCTATTGTATTGCTTATAGACTATAAGGATTGGGGCAAGAGGGGAAGAAGCAAGGAGGTTGTGGAAGAGGCTGCCTATTGCATTAGATGAGGCAAGCAATGATGGCTTGGAGTAAGTAAAGATGGCAAGAGTAAGGTGAGAGGTAGGTGGATTCAGGATATATTTTCAAGTTAGACTGGCAAGATTTTCTGATGGACTGGACATAGGAATTGTGGGAAAGTGAGAGTTTAAGGATGAATCTAACATTTTTGGCCTGAGCAACTGGATGAGTTATGGAGCCAGGAAAAACTGGAGTGCAATGGATGGATCAAAGCAAAATATTTAGTTTTATTTGCTAAGTTTGAAATGTCTATTATGCATAGATTGGAGATGTTTAGTGGGAAATTGGAATTAGGAGTCTGGAGGTTAGGTGAGTGGTTAGGGCTAGAAGTATGAATTGGGGAGTCATAAGCCATCTTCCCATTAAAGTAATGGGACTAGATTAAAACTCATGAGTAGTTAAGGTAGATGGAGAGTGAAGGGGGCCAGGAATGAGCCTTAGGGCATTCTAACAGACTTTGAGGGATGAGAGGCATCACCAAGGGAGACTTCCAAGGAATGGTGAGTGAGGAGGGGAGAAATCTAGGAGAGGATGGTGTCCTGGTAGCCAGTGAAACAAAATATTCATTCTGGAAATTATGAAGTTCATTTTCCAAAGTTTCTTGAATTGATGATCATTTGAAACTTGGTATTTTAAAAAGAGCTTTAGCAAACAGAAAAGAGAATAATTTTCTATCATGAGTGATTGATTGCAGTAGCATGGGGAATGGAAAAGTTGTGAAAAGGGAATCAAGAATTTATGTAAAAGACAATTTTAAACAAAAGTCTTCATTTAAAAAACAAGTACACAGTATTTAGACATTATATTTTGTCTTTGTGTCAACAGCAGCTACAGCATGCTGTAAGTGAAAGATGAAGGATTACAGTTGAATAGCAAATCAGGGAAAAAGGTGAAATAGTTGAATTCTTTGTAGATTTTTAATAGATTTCAAACCTCTATTGGTTTTGAATAATGTCATATTTCAAACATAATTTTCTAAATAATCATAACAATTTTAGAATCAGAATAAAACTTATACAAGCCTTATTTAAATGCACATATAGTTCATTTTTATGGGTAAAACTAGGACTCTAGTCTTCTGATTACCAGTACTATTTCTTATTGCAACACACTGTTTAAATGTATAGATGATTGAAAAAAAGAGCATACCAGTGATCTCTTAAATGGTTTACAAAATATTAAGTAATTAAAATTAGGGGAAATAAAGCTCATGAGGATTAAATTACAGGAAGAGTTTAAAGGGGGCAAAGAAGTAGGAGATGTATTTCCACATGGATAAATATGATATTTTAGGAGAAAATGACCCAAACTGCATTTATAAGGTCATGATACTAGCTAAATGAAATAAAGACAACCATCATGTGAATAACATATGATTTTGATGGTGAATTTTGAATATGGAGACTGATACAGATTAACATCTGATTATAATAAAAACCAGATAGGCAGGGTAACAAGGTCTTCTTCATCCAATCACAGCTTATCAGGAATAAGGGAACCTCTTGTGCCATTTTAGGACAATGAACTTGCTACAAAGTGAACACTTGACACAAGAAATAGCTTAGAAACATAAATATGATTCAAGAAATTCATGGATGGTGAAAGCTATGTTGGATTATTTCAAAAAGTTAGGGATGACTAGGTTAAGTAACTTCTCTTTTTAATAACAGAATAACTGTCACATGAAAGATCTCACTATGCCATTGACAAAGATAAAATCCCGGGACGCCATGGCTTCACAGTCTAATATAGTCTAGAGATACAATGTCCAGTATAGTGTCCATTAGTCACAAGTGGCTATTAAATACTTGAAATGTGGGCAAGTTTGACTTAGGAACTTAAATTTTAATTTTATTGAACTTACATTTAAAAATTTAAAAACATATGTGACTAATGGCTATAGTTTTTGACAGCACTAAGAACATTTCCATTATCATGGAAAGTTCTATTGACCAGAGCTGACCCATAACATTTTTATTTAATTTTACATTTATTCCTCTTTGCTAAGAAAATCCTCTCTCTTACTAAAAAACAATATTAGCAAGATGGCTAGATATAAGCTCAAGATGCAAAAGTCTATTGGATTTCTATAATCCAGGAACAAAGAGAGAGCTTAAAAATTATTTAAAATGGAAAAAAAAAACTACCTAGGAATAAATCTAAATAAAAATGTGCAAGACATTTATGGAGAAAATAAAACCTTATTGAAAGATATTAAAGAAGTCTTAAATAAATGGAGAGGTACATCTTGTTTATGGAGAGAAAAGACTCATCATAATGATGTAAATTTTCCCCAACTTAATTTATATAGTCAATACAATTACAATAAAAATACTTAATAGAGGTTTTACAGCATTGCCAATTCTGAAATTTATGTGAATGGTCAAGAACAGCTCAGACACACCTAAAAAAATCCATTCATTCCAAAATGGTCCTGGAAAACTTAATTATTCATAAGAAAACAAAGAAATTGGATAATACAGACAAGTCGATTGTAAGTGAATTAATGGCTTGAATATAAAACAAAGATACACTAGAACTTTCAGAAGAAAATATACTATATCTGGGTAGCATTAAACTAGGGAAGGACATTTTAAGTAGAACAAAAAGACACTAAGCTAAAAGATAAATTTGATTTCATTAAAATTGAGAGCCGCTATTTATCACAAGACAACATTGAAAAAGTGAGAAGGCATGAAGTAACTTATTTGTGTCATATATAGCTGACCAAGGATTATTTGCTTGTATTTACAAAACAATAGAAATAAGAAAGAAAAAGATAAACAGTAGAAAAATGGACAAAAGATATTCTCTGGACTTTCATAGAATAGGAAACATAGGCAACTATTAAACAAATGAAAGGATTCTCAACCTATCGGTAATTAGGGAAATACAAATACAAATTGTTATGGACTGAATTGTGTTCCCTAAAATTCGTATGTTGATGCCCCATCTCCCAATGTGGCTGTTTGGAGACAGGGACTTGAAAAACATAATTATGGTTAAATGAGGTCATAATGGTGGGGCCCTAACTGATATGACTGGTGTCCTTGTAAGAAGAGGAAGAGATACGAGGGATGTATACACACAGAGAAAAGGCCATGTGAGGACATAGCAAGAAAGCAGTGGTCACCTGCAAGTCAAGGAAAGAGGCCTCAGGAGGACCCAAAACTGCCAACATCTTGATCCTGGACTTCCAGCCTCCAGAACTGTGAGAAGATAAATCTCGTTTTTTAACCCACTGAATCTGAGGTATTTTGCTAGGACAACCTGAGCAGACTAATACAAGGAACAAAAGACTAGAATGGCCATTCTAACTGGTGAAGCTATAGAGCAAAAGGGCTGAAAATTGATTCCATATCTTTGGAAAACATTTTGACGTTATTTTTTAAAGTTGAATATTTGAATTCCCTACAACTCAGCAATTCTACTCTTAGTATGTCTACTCTTTTACTTATGTTAAATCTTGCACATGTCTACCAGGAAACATTAAAATAAATGTTCATGGAAGTACCGTCCGTAATAGGCCCAAAACAACCCAAATATCATTAATAGAATAATAAAGACATTTTCTTGTATTTATACAATAAAATATTATACAGTAGTACAAATGAATGAACACTAGTTAAAGTAAAGTGGGTGAACCTTAGAAATATAATGTTGAGTAAAAAAAGCAAGCACAGAAGACTAAAGTATGATATCAATTTTATTAATCTCAATAATAAGCAAAATCAGATAAAAATTATGTGGATGTTGAACATAAAGCCAAGATCAGAGTGATTTCTTGGGTGAAAGCAGGAAGGTGGGATCAGGGTAGAGAACAGAGAGAAGACTCAGCAGTTTTGATTGTAGTTCTTAGTTTCGGTGGTGTGTTTGCAGGTGTTTTTTATTATTTATCATAACTTACATACAATTAAATATATTCTTTTGTATATTATCTAATAATATTTAAAAAATCAAAATCCATTGTATACCAAAGATAACCCTTAGACATTAATTATAGCGAGTCCACTTTGAAACAACATACATAGTTACTCATAAATCTTCTGTAGTTGAAAGCTTTTAGCTATGAAATTCTTCCCCCTTCATATGAGGACCTTATGTTCCATAATGAAGGAAAATTGTTCCTACTTTGGGACAATTTGCCTTCTTTATTTAAGTGATAGTAGTCCTTTGGCTGCCTAGAAATTTTAAAAACAACCGATAACTACATCTACTGCCTGCAAGAGAATAAAGGAAAAGGAGCATAGGAGGCAATCTCATACATTATTGATAAACACATACAAAGACAATATTGGTACAGAGCTATTTCTCCATATAGCAACTCTGAATTTTATTAATAAATACATATATGTATATATATCTAACATTAATAAAAGAATAAAATTATCCAATATGAGTACATTTGCTCTTTTTTTGCAATTAGTTCCAGGATTCTATTTTAGATTATTACTTCATATCTGCGAGAGTTGGGTGTGTGTTTGTGTGTTTGGTTTTGTGGAAGTTGCATTGTGCTAAATTTTACATTTCTTTCTTGAATTAAATGGCTTTTGTTATCCCTTGGGAATACTGAAGATAGCAACAGCAGATTACTACCTACCGGTGGAAAAGTATAAACAGCAATTTTAGCTGCTAGTGATTCTGAAATTGCCCTTAACTTTGCCCTTCTAAAAATGCTCCAAGAATTACGTTTTGCAAATCCACAGATTTACTATCCATATTCAAGTCATTTACGTGGACAAAGAATGTAGCCTGCGGTATCAGTAACAAAGGATGTTACAGCCATCAAGCCATCAGCACCCTGAGGGGATTCAGGATGGAGAAAACAGGATACTGGCCCTAGATAATTAAAGTGCATATCAAGGGAAAGATTTCCATGAGACCAGATTCCTGCATCTCACCATATATAGGAAAGTGCTAAATTTATTAACTTAACTTAGTTTCTTTAATTAACAGTAATCTTTTGATGTTCCAACTACCTGGGGTTTTTTTTGCAACAACCCCTAAATATCCTGTGCCCTCCCTTACCTTTTCAGAAGGGTCCCTCAGAGCTATCTGAGAGGCTGTCTCCTGATTTAAGTCCTCAGTATGTCCTCCAAATAAAACATAATTCTCAACTTTCAGGTTGTGCATTTTTTTTCAGTCAACATTTAATTGTATGGCTCACGTAGGTACTATGCCTAGATGTAATGGGATGAGATGTAAATTATTAAAACTAGATAAATTCTGTCAGCTCTACCACTAGCTGAGATCCAGGCTTTCATCTCTGGATACTTCTGTCATAGACCTTGGCAGATATGGGGTCTGTGTTGGTCTTAAAATTATTCTTAGAATTGTGGGGACTCATTCATTCTTTCAACAAAATTTTATTGATTATATGCTATGTGTCACTTACAGTTCTGGGTCTTGGAATATAGAAGTCAACACACGAAAATACAAGGATAAAACACATTTTCTACCATATTAACTTTCTTCATTCATTAATTCATCCCTAAGTCATTCAACACGCATCTTCTTATTGAATACTGATGAGGGGTCAAATGCCATGCTAAACACTGAGTATATAGCTGCAAATGAGATGGATAGGCCCTGATTTTGATGTCACTACTATCTTTTGTCCTGCCATATAATGGGACAGCTTCATTATTCCCTTTACCCTAAGTTTTTATCACAAATTGCTAATGAAAATAAAACTGTTAGTGGAGTTTCAACATGCATAGGTAAATGAGAACAGAGAACTCCCCTTTCGCATGCCCCATTCTCCTCCTTCTAACTCCCTATGTGAACTCACTTTGTGCCAAGACCAAGAAGATGTGCCCCAATAAGAACTAAGCTGATTTCCTCACACTGACTGGGGCTTTGCTCACTTAGAAGACTTGATGCTTAATTTTGATAAGGAACTAGAAGACCATGGAGACAACCTATAAAAATGATTTGTCTTGGGAGAAAATACTAAAAAGGGTTAATGTGCTGTTCCACATGTCTAACCAACCTCCTGGGATTAAACCACAGGCACCAAGATCACCAAGTGAATGTGGCAACAATGAGCTAAAAATGAAAAAAAAAAGCATCATACTGTTATTGTATTCGTCTTCCCCCAAGGCACTCTCTGATAAACACCACAACCTCTAAGGGAATTGAGACCAGCTTCCTTGTGAGGTAGGTTATATATGCATCTTTTTCCAAGCAGTTAAATCATATCCAGCTATCAGCACACCTTACTTAAGGTGATTGTAATGTATGAGATTAAATGTTCCTACCTGATTGGAAACCTTCTTGTCCTCAATTCATTGGCTATACTGGATTATTTTTCTTGGGTCAGACCTTCAGACTTCTACCAGAAATCGTTCCTTTGGGGAAACAAGGCCTTCCCAGAAACTCAGGAAACTGAAATGGAAACAGCAAGAGAGAAGGAAATTATTTGGACATATAGACCTCAATTGTTTGGTTTTAAGTAAACGTCCAAGCAAACATCTTCTAAATGGTATAATAACTTTAGGGAAATTCACGGTTTATAAGTTTGTGTACTCATAAACTGTACATATTATGATAAGAGTACAGGTTGCATTTTGTGTCTTCAACTCAAGCAAAGACTTCAAAAAAGGCCCAGTTATCCTTTGTTCATTAAGATACAAAGAGAGGGCAAAAAGGGCAAGTTTCTAAGTCTTTTTCTTTAAAATTTACTTCCTTTCTTCAGTCTTCATCAAGATCTTCAGGAAATTAACTTTACTAAAGTTAATTATTCATAAAATAAACATAGGAACCTGCAGAAGACTATTTCACAGAGACCTGTAATGTACAATATCCATTGCATACATGCACCATGAGCTTGTCTTTTCAAGCACTGGCATACACAAAACTCTGTGTGTGTGTGTGTGTGTGTGTGCACATGTGTGTCTTTTTTGTGATGGAGCCATAGGGAGAAAATAAAGCTATTGGCTGCAATTCAGTGATGTAGAAAGATTTAAGGGTAAAGGAAAAGGCTACATCAAGCGAAGCAATAAAGTCATGAGGTTGTGCCTCCATAATAATAACAATAGCAGTCTTCTGTAACCAAGGGAGCAGGCTCCTCAAATTATAGTCAAACCTGTTAGACCATCTGCCCATAAATTTCACACTATCATTAATGGAAAACAAATGGCACTGTCTCTCCTTCCCTTTATCCATTGGCCATTCTCATAAACGATTTTTCTCTTCAAGGTCATGCTCTTTCCTATCTGTTTAAAAATATTAGGATTTAGGAGGAGTGATACAAATGTGCCATGCCTTGGTACTTGTACCAGTGATGGCTCTGTAAGGAGCACTGGATTGGTAGGAGGCTATAAATTGAATTCCCCTAGAAGCAGAGCCTGAGGCAATAATTTGAATGCAAACTGTTCATCTGGGAGGTGCTTCCAGAAAACTCAGAAGTGGAGCGGGAATTAAGAATGGAGGCATGGAAGGAAGACAACAGAGGTGCATTGCTGAATAAATTACTCCTGCAGGGAACTGCTGCCAGTACTTCAGGGGAGTTCTGTGAAACTCTACAGAACATGCCTCAGAGTTATCCCAAGAATCGGTGAGAACCTTGAAGTACTTATCTTCCAGTCCCCTCTGTCCTTGGTTGAAAGCTACACCCAGATACATTAACTCTTGTACACTTCTGGCCTGCCCTAAGGTGGATAATTGCAGGTGGTAGCATGAGTCTATCAGCATATAGTGGAATGATGAGTGCTGGGGAGATATGAGTGGAGCAATGAAACCATCTAATACAGTTGGGGCAGAATATATTAATTATTGGCTTGCAAGTCCAAATGGATAACCTTAAATTCCTGGGATAATGGTTTTACTTTGAGGTATTTAAACATGATGTATGAGTAAAAATTCTTCTATTAAATCAAGTTGAAGATCCTAAGTCCCTAATCTTCTGGAAAACTGTGGGTATCTTTTAACAGATTTTTGAAAAGTAACATGATTAAGATTTCAAATTGACCATTCATTCATTCATTCACTCATTCAACAAACATTTATTGAACACCTAAAGTATGCCATGGGTTAAAGTAGGCACCAGTGTTATTGTTAGTAAAATCATTATCGTGCCACCTAGAAGTCAATGTATTGTGACACTCAAATAAGAAAATCCATAGTTACCATAAAAATTATTAAAGAATGCTATAGGAAGACACGGTAAGACCTTAATGCATTCTGTGGAGAGTAGTATATGGGGGATATCAGTAGGGCTTCCTGTAGAAGGCAATTGAAATGGATATGTAACATGAAGGAAGGGTGAATTTTTGAGGAAAAGAGAAGATAAATTCATGTTTGCCAGAAAATGAATGGTTAAGGATCAGTCCAGAAAGGAGTTCCATTCATAATCAGTATAAGAAATGCTCACTGGGGCTTCCCTGGTGGCGCAGTGGTTGAGAGTCCGCCTGCCGATGCAGGGGACACGGGTTTGTGCCCCGGTCTGGGAAGACCCCACATGCCACAGAGCGGCTGGGCCCGTGAGCCACGGCCGCTGAGCCTGCGTGTCCGGAGCCTGTGCTCCGCAACGGGAGAGGCCCCAACAGTGAGAGGCCCGCGTACCGCAAAAAAAAAAAAAAAGAAATGCTCACTGGAGTGTAAGAAAAGAAGACAATGGAGAGGGTGGTAGAAGCCAGACCATGAATGGTCCCTGCATGTACACTAAGTGCTACGGTCTAGTCTTTGTGTTCCCCTCCAAATGTATACGTTGCAACCTTAATTTCCGGAGGTGATAGTATTAGCAGGTGGGGCCTTTGGGAAATGATTACGGTATTAGTGCTCTTACACAGGAGACCCCACAGAGCTCCTGAAGCTCTTCTGCCGTGTGAGGTTGCAGTGAGAAGTCTGGAACTCAAAAGAGGGCCCTCATCTGACCGTACTGGCACCCTATTCTTGCACTTGCAGCCTCCAGAACTGTGAGAAAAAAATGCCTGTTGTTTATGAGCCACCCAACCTGCAGTATAATCTTACAGCAGCCCAAAAGGACAAAGAGAGTTTGGATGTGAGATTTTACTCCAAGAAAGATGGGAATCCACTGAAGGATTTTAACTGGTAACTTAGAAGGGAGACAAGTTTCATAACACAATCAGGTATTTTTATAAGAAACATTTGTTTCATTTTCAGAACGATCACTCTGGAAATACTGTGACTAGATTTTTGGAGAAGGGTGACGGCAGTCCCGGATATAGAAAGATGAGTTAGTAATCCATTAATGTAAGTCAAACAGGAAAGTGGAGATAAAAGTGTGAATTTGTGGCTGAGCGTTCTTTTCTCTGAGCACTTGAAAAATGTTATGTCAATGCTTCTGACTCCAGAGTTTTAGACAAGAAATATGCTGTCATTGGAATTGGTGTTTCTCAATAAGTGATGCATTGTTTCTGCCTGTCCACTTGCGAGATTTTTTTTGTCTCCACTTTTCAGAAGTTTAATTATGATGCGTCTTGGCAAGGATATCTTTGCGTTTTTCCTCTTTGGGTTTGTTCAGATTCTTGAATTTGTGTTTATGTCTTCTAAAAAACTGGGAACTTTTTAGTCATGATTTCTTTGAATACTTTGTCAGTCCTACTTGCTCTCTTTTTTCTTTCTGGAACTTTGATGATATAAATGTTAGTGGTTTTGTTACTGTTTACACATTCTTGAGATCCTGTTCTTTCTCCCATCTCTACCGCTCAGTCTATTTTTCTCTGTACATATGGTACACTGTACTGATCTCTTCTAAGTTCATGATTCTATGCTTTGTAATCTCCACTCTACTCTTGAGCAAAGTTTTTTCATTGTTGTATTTTGCAGTTCTACTGTTCTCATTTGTTTTTATTGTTATAACTTCGTCTTTTGTTTACATTTTCTATTTTTCCCATTTCTGTCAAGGAACGCATAATTGCTAATTGAAGCATTTAAGTGACAGCTTATTTAAAATCCTTGTCTGATCATATCAATAGACGTTTTATCTCAGTGTTGGTGTATGTTTATTGTCTTTTCTCATTTATTCTGTGATTTCCTGGTTCTTGGTGTCATGAGTATTTTTCCATTGTATTCTAAACATTGGGAGTTATTATATGACTCTGTATCCCATTTAATTTTATTATTACTTTTTAGAAGGAAGTCATCCTATTTGAGGCGTAGTATGAGGACTGGGGGGTGACGTACAGATTTCCATTGGGCCCTACTGACAATACCCCAGCAAAAGTGGGCACTTACATTGTCTCACTGCAGACAGATCAAGTAGAAGTTCAGCTAGCCTATGGCCCTTCTGACACCTTCCCCCCAAAAGTGGGAACATTAATATCATTGTGTTGCCTTTTAGTAGGAGTGGAAGTTCATCTCCCCAGTAGTTTTCTTGACACCAGGGGAGGGGAGAAGTGAACTGTTTGCTGTCCTTCCTCCCACTTCATTCCTTCTTGTTGATGCCGGGTGTGGGTAGAGGGTCAGCTACCTGCTGGCCCCACTGACACCAGGGTAAGAGGAAGAGAAGTGCCAACTAGCCCTGCTTGTGCCATCTCATTCTGTCTTACTGCCTCAGGATGGTTATGGGGATTCAGCACCCCAGTGGGTCTCACTGACATCATGTGTTGGGGGTTAGTGGGGTGCCTACTCCCTCCAATCTGTAACACCCTATTCTTATTGATGTCAGGGAGAGATGAATGCTAAGTCCCACCAGTGGACCCCACGACTGTGTGAGGGCAGCCCAGTGTTAACTAGCCTGTCAGGCACCACCTTTTAAAGTCTGTTTGCTCATGGAAAGGGTTGGAGGCTCAGCTCACCACTGGACCACACTGAAACAACCCTGGTGGGGAATCAGAGCGCTGGCTCTTCTGGAAGGCAGGAGTGGGGTGGTGTGGAAGATCAAATCCTACCTTGGCCCAACTGAAACAACAGGACGTAGGGGATGGGTGCAATATTCCACTGGCACTTGGCTCGAGTAGTGTGTATATTCCACTGGCACTTGGCTCGAGTGGTGTGTATATTATTGCCCAAATGGTCTTCTGTCTTTAGCAACCCCTTTCCTCATACTTTGGCTAGGGGGAACAGGGTTTTGTAGGGGTTTTTTTGAAGCTTTTTTGTCTGTTGTTCTGTTGGTGGTTATTGATTGGGGGTCCTGTAATACCCTCTCAAGGATGTATGGGAAGCAACAGGAAACACAGGGGACTCATCACCATGTCATTCCTCAAGTCCCAAAGTCCTTAGTTAAGTCTGCCTTCTCATTTCCACCTTTCAGCGTCTTCCTGTTTGTTTGTTGTTATGTTCAGGGTTTTAGTTTTAAGTGGGAGAACCTGGGAGAAATGGGCTACTTCATCTTCTTGGAAGCAGAGGTCTGGAGGCCTTTTGATGTTAAAAAGTACTGCTGACTGTAAATTAAAATTTGATGATATACACCTTGCCCTTT
This sequence comes from Mesoplodon bidens, assembly GCF_964165515.1. NCBI lineage: Eukaryota > Metazoa > Chordata > Mammalia > Artiodactyla > Ziphiidae > Mesoplodon > Mesoplodon bidens. The sequence goes on along the minus strand of NW_027672367.1, from coordinate 102,929 downwards.
AAGAATTATTTTGCTAGATGATGTGGCTTCCCAAAGTTGCTACAATTTGATTTTCATACTTCTAAAAGCCAAGTGTTGTGCTGGAGTTGAAATTTAAAGATAAGCAAGAGATGAGGCTAAGATGATCTATGTGGTAACAGATTAAAGTTGGAAACATCAATATACATTCATGTTTAGCTTAATATTGCTTCATATTACCTTAATACACATGGTCATGTAGAGAGATACTTACAGATATGTGCATATACATGGGTAATGTGCACACATATTATCTCTTTGCTCTGTCAGCTGAGAAGATCTAGAAGCAATGACATCCTAGCAGCAATTAGCACACCCCACACCCAGATCCTGCTGTCTAATACCGTTCTCCACTAAAAAGACCTAGTTATCCTTGAAGAAATAGCTGATTCTAGGACTGGGGCAGTAAATATACAAGATTTATATGCAAGACCATCTTATAGTGTCAGAAAGTAAGGAAGTTCCAAAAAAAATATAGGATGGGGATACCTCAGAGTGGCACAAGAGCCAACTGAAAAGAGTTCACAAGGGTCAGGACTAGAGCAATTTGAGGAACAAAGTAACTAAAGTAGAATTCGATTATAACCCAAAGTATAAAATAAAAATCCATGAGTTCTTCTGATATAAATAAATAATTGGATACATAAACGCAGGAGAATAGATAAATCTCCAGTGCAAAGGAATTCCAAATAGTTTATGTAGTACTCCATCTTAAGCATAACTCCCTATTCCTTAGTTGTGGGCTGAGCATATTGACTTCCTTCCAAACAAGTACAGTATGAAAAAGGGAAAACAGTAATCTTACGATGCAGAAACCTGAAAAACACTACCTCAGCCTGGTGATCAAGGTCCACCTCAGCATTCATAATGCATATTGATACTTTGTACACTTGATGTGATCTGACAAAATAACCCTTCTACTCTGTGGTCTTCCTCCCCAAAACACATAATCCCAATATTATCATGAAAAATGCATCAAACAAATTCTAGTAGTAGGCATCCTACAAAAACCTAACGACTCAAAATTGTCAAGGTCATCCAAGGAAAATCTGAGAAGCTATCAAACCCAAGAGGAGCCTAAGGAAACACGGCAACTAAATGTAATGTGATGTTTTGGATGAAATCCTGGAATAGAAAAAGGACATTAGGTAAAAACTAAGGAACTGGACTAATGGATGGGCTATAGTAAATGATAATGTATCAATATTTGTTAATTGATTGTAACAATGTAACATACTAATGTAAGTGGATCATCATAGAGGGAAATGGGTAGAGTGTATATGGAAACACTTTATACTATCTTCTCAATTTTTCTGTACAATTAAAACACTTCTAAAAAATAAAGTCTATAAAAACGGCTGTGTTTTCTTGTTTTATGATTATGTGCCTGTATTTCCTAATAAATACGTAAATTTGATTAACCTTCCTTGATACTGATATTACAGAAAATACTAAGTAACTCTGAAAGAATTTGTAACTCCAATGCAACAAGCAATAATTCTTGGTATAAACTTTTTGGAAGAACCCACTGAATAAATCAAAGCAAATTGTCTTTAAAGGCTGAATTTCTTTTCAGTGTTTAATCTTTTATATGATTAATGCATACCACAAGCATGATTCTGTTTCAAAGAGCAGAAAATGTTGATTGTAGGCAATGTCTAAAGTACAGTGAAATATTAATGCCTGATGCTATAACAACTTTAATGTATTTGATGTTTTCAAAATGATGAATTGTTTTTTCAGTTGATAAAGTATTCACTTTTATACATTTCCTACCCGCCTTTTCCCAAAACACCCACAAGGAAATGATACTATCATCTGATATTAGGTTCATCAATTTAAATTGGAGTTTTTGGTAGCTGTGGTTGCCAATGGTACTGGAATGTGTGATACTTTTACAGATCCTATCCATGGCAAAATCTGATCTTCACAAGGTAAATCACAGTAGGTGCCTAAAGCCAAATGACATATAGCTTTGTAGCTAGATTACCAAGCATTTTACTTAGAGGCACAATAGGATGTAGAAAAGGCCATTTCTCTTTCTGTCTTTTTCTGCTTAAAGATCACTCACCATCTTCCTTTTTATCAGCCATTTCAGAAGTTTTCCACAAATTTAGACTATATAATGTCACTTAATGTGAATGTAGCTCAACATTCTGTTTTAGTACAGCTAATCTCACATTATTTTATTGGTGCTAAATATGTTAATCATCAGCAAATTTTTGTACTTAACTTTTTTTTTGATGTGGACCACTTTTTAAAGTCTTTATTGAATTTGTTACAATACTGCTTCTGTTTTATGTTTTGGTTTTTTGGCTGTGAGGCATGCGGGACCATAGCTCCCCGACTAGAGATTGAACCCACACTCACTGCATTGGAAGGCAAAGTCTTAACCACTGGACCGCCAGGGAAGTCCCTGTACTTAACTTTTAAAAATAATTAAAATAAGCTATTCAACACATTTCCCCTTAAAAAAAAAAAAAGTAATTCTCCTTAGGCTGGCCCTGGGCACATACGTGACTTTGCCATTTTTTCCATGGACTATTTTCTTATCTGTTCAACTGTGTCACATCTGTTCTACCTTCTCAAAAAGAAACATTTAAAGATTCATCTACGCACGCATGCATTCACACATTTATTAAATAAATCGATTGAACACCTACATACAGCACAGAAAAAAAGGCAGAAAACTAATCTGGGTTGCACAGAAAGTAATGAACTCAGTTACAATTTTTGGTGAACACAGGTGTTACTCAATCTACTGGAAATTACATTTCATTATGGGGACTCACAGACTCAAGGAAAATCAAGACCTAAATAATAATAAAGTAATAAAAGCACTAGCCATTTACTGAGTGCCTGCTTGTACCTGACTCTGAAACTCTAAAATCATTACGGATGTTTTGAGCATTGTCGGATATAATTGTAATCTCCATTTTACAGATGAAAATAACAAGGTTAAGAGATATTAGGTTACTTGCCTAAAGTGAGGTGGCCCAGAAACTACAGAACTAGAAATTGAACCTTAGACTTCATAATGCCAAAGTCTGTGCTTTTAATCACAATGTGTGTGTGTGTGTGTATGAGAGAGAGAGAGAGAGAGAGAGAGAGAGAGAGAGAGAGAGAGAGAGAATGTGTTTAATAGAGAACTTCTGAGAAATGGCAAGAAAACTGCCAGGTATCCATAAAACAATAATTTAGGAGATTCCTACTATACAAGTAATTGTTAATCATATGGCTGAACTAAGGATCTCTCACTTTTGAACCAAGAAATCAAAAGCTTCCAGAAGTTGAGTCTAAATTTTACACTTACATAAGATACTTCATACAGAATGCTAAAGTATAATAACTAAAGAGCTCTGAAAATACTGGAAGCATTCATATTAGTATGATTTCATAATGTGGATAATAGAGGATTTAAGAAATTGGCAGAGGCAACTGCAGACTCATTTGTTATCATTTCTGTAAATAAAATGAGAAAAACGAAAAAAGAATGGCTGGCAATTTTAGGTAGTTTGCTTAATCTCCATACTAGGAAAGACTAAGCAAAAAAAAAAAAAAAATTCTCAAAATCTTATTTTTTGAAAGTACCTACAAGTGTATATGGTCTTTTTATACCAAAAAACTTGGAATTATGAACTGTCAAATAAGTCTAATCTTCTCTGATGATAAAATTGCTGACTTTATTTGAAACTATGAAATGAAAAATGAGGTAATAATCAGAAATTCTTAAGAAAAGGAGTAGAAAAAATATAATTATAAGAGTTATGTTAAAAAATATTTTGAAACAAACATAAAATCCCCATTACTGGTACAGAGCTTTTAAAACTTTACTTTGGTTTAAGTTTTAATAAATATGTTTACATAATTACTGTCATAAGGAAGACACAAATTTAGGTCAGCTTTCTTCATTCTTTCTTTATTAAGCATTATTCTATTTTGCTCCATCATCTTGTAATTATAATATAGTAACTGTGTAATTTTCTACTAAGTGGATATAATTTCCTAAACTGTTTTCCTACTGTTAACAATTAAAGGTGTTTCCAATTTTTTGTTATTACAAATGACATAACAATGAGCATCTTTATATAATAATTTTCTGGATTATAAATTATTTATTGGCATAGGCTTCCAGAATTAGAATTAATGTGTAAAAAGCTATTAACATTTTTATCTTGCTAGACATTGCCAAATTACTTGTCAAAAGATGGAACCAAATTATATTGCAAGAAACTTTGCCAACAGAAGACATTATATATAATTTTCGATTTTGCTAAATTAATAAGTTGAAAACCTATGTTCCATTTCTTTGAATTCTTTGATAACAGAGTGCCGCTGGAGGCTGGGAGGGCAGCCATGTCCGGGAAGGCTCCCCAGAGTTGGAGCGGGGAAGTGGAAAAAGGTAAAAAAAATACTAATTGTATTTTCCCTCGATTGTTATCTCTCACTCTTTTCTGCCTCTGTGTAACTTATATCCAGGTAGCTGGAGAAAAATCATGTGGCAGGGCAAATTGGTATTCCAATAAATTAATAATCACCAACTTCAAATGGATTTTCAAGACTGGAAATACTGCTCTGACTTACAGTACGTTCTTTCTAATTCTCCTTAAGGACTATTTTTTGAGAAGCTTTACCTGCCCTCCTCAAATGTCCCTCCATCCTCTCTACTTCCTTCATTCTGAGCTGGTGAGGTGCTTCACAGCTCATTAAGAACTCAGAAGTCAGTAAATAGTCCACTGCCAAATCCATTAATTCATTAGCATTTGCGTTGATCTTTGTATTCCCTTTTACTACACGAGTGAAAGTTAAAAGGCCATGTGCACTACAGAGAGCATTTCATTTTCTCTCATCTTCTCAAGTACTTCACAGCACTGCATTTTCTACAACCCATCTACTCCTTAGGAATGATTCTTGCCAAAATTCAACCTCATTCTAGACTAGTAACTCCAACTTAAAATGTTAAAAACTATACCTGTAACATGAAAGCCTCCCTCCTCCCCTAATCCCTGCATATCTTCTTTAGCCAATTCCTGTCTGAACTTTTCAAAATTGTTATCTTCATATACTGTTTCCATGTCCTCACGTCCCATTTACTCTAGAATTTACATCCATCTGACTTCTCTCACCGTAAGCTCTTTGCCCACTGTCCTGAAATTTTACTTATGAAGGTCACCAGCGATCTCCATGTCAGTATAGCCAATGAATAGTTTTTGTCCTATTTCTAGGCTTTTTCCTTCTTTACAAAAGAAAAAGAAAAACAAAAACCGTTTTTTTTCTTCTATGCTTTTACACTCTCATCATCTTCTGTCTTGGTATATTTTACTGGCTTTCTGTATTTAATCAGATTTCTAATATTCTATTAGTTTCCTTTATCTTCAGTGGAATAAACCAGTATATGAAGGATTATTCTCAACAGTTAGTTCTCATAATAACAGTACTAGTAGCAGCAGTCAATACTCTATAAAGCTTATCATGTGCCAGACACTATTCTAAGACACTGTTTAAATACATATATATATACACACACACACATATATATATATATATATATATATGAGGTTTTCCTCCTCATAGGCCTATGAAATAAGCCTATTATTATACCCATGTTACAAATGAGAAAACTGAGGCAATGAAAGGCCAAGGTCACATGATCAGTACTTGGTGGAGCCCCACCTAAGTTAATGCTGGGTTAATGCTGGACAAGTTAAATAATGTCTCACAGATTGGCCTTAAATGTGAGCAACATTTAATTAATGACTTGTGAAGTATCAGAAAAAAATGGAACATTTTAAATTGAATGGGAACTACTAAGCCATGTATCAGTAACTAAGAATAATTCTTATTGAATGAAATTATTTTTCATTATTCTTTTGAAAGAAGAATATTCTTGTGTTAGTGTTTTACAGTTTTCTTCCATTCACATATTTATTCATTTATTAGACACACATTTCCTACACACCTTCTATGTGCCAGTGTCTGCTGCAAGTCTTGGAAGATTCAGTGGTGAGCAAAAAATTACAAAGTCCTTGCTCTTAAGCAAATGTCCAGTGGTGGAGGAAGACAGAGTCAACATGTAAATAAATTTTGTACAGCGACAGAAATACGACTGGACAATGGGACGGAGAGGCAGTGAGGAGGCAGGTCTCTTTGGTCAAGATAGTAGTGGTGGCGTTTGAACCGAGGCCTTAGTGATCAGAGGGAAATTGGTCTGGGTAGAAGGATTAGCCAATCTAAAGCTGGGAGAGCAAGAAGTAGAGCTTGTTGCATCTGAGGGACTGAAAAAGATAACTGTGCCTCGAACCCCATGAAGGTCAGGGAAAGATGTAGTAAGTGACCAGACCACATGGTCCCTGTGAGCCTGGCTAAGTAGTTGAAATTTTAATCTCTTTACAATAGACAGCCTTTAGAGGTTAGAAGCAGTGCAATAATAGCATCTGATTTGTGCTTTTTAAAAGACTACTTTGACTGTTGAGTGTCCTACAAAAGCAAACTACTTGTGTCTCTATGAAGTGCAGATAGTAAATTTTAAAAAGCCCAATGAGCTCATAAGTAGTTGGTTTACTAACTGTAATCATTTCTCTTAACTAGACTTCATTAATATAAGCTTGGTGAGCTTGGGGTCCTGGGGCATATTAGATTAGGGAAACCCAACTATTTTCAAATAGTGATTTGGAAAATTCTCGAAATTGTTGGGGTTCAGGAAGATTATTTTATTGCTGGGCCTGGATGGGAAGTTTAGAATAAGAAAAGAAAGTATGATGGCTGGCTTCCATCTATTCTCCCTTTCTGTGGGAGAAATGATGGTGGGGTGACTACTTTGCTGTTGACCCAATGCTTAAATTTCAGAGCTCGTTCAATCCAGTAAATATTTGCTGAACAACTATTATATGTTAGGCACCTTGCTGAACCTGGGAATATAGAGAATAATTAATAATAAAAGCAGGTATTCCTAATAAGAGACAGGCACTGTGCTAATGCTTAACATGCACCATCTCAAGTTAGATTAATTTACACACTGACCATATAGGGTAGATGCATTTATTATACCATTTTCCGGGTGAGAAATCTAATCCGTTTAAGGGGCTTAAGTTACTTCTCCAAGGTTACACAGCTAGTTAGGGGCATAGGCAGTATTTGGACTCAGGTCTGGTATCAGCACCAATTCTCTTAGCCATTATGCTCTATAAGGACCTTACTCGAGAAGTTCAGGATTATCCATATATGGGTACAACCAACCCTAAGACCATCTGGCAAAACTGGCTGCTTGAGAAGTCCTGGATTTATGTAAGATGCTCTTGGAATGGAGAAGATCGTGAAGGAGGGTCCCCAAAACACACTCTCTATACTAAGGGGTAACAAGAGAGAATTAGCCTACAGCAGTATGATATTGAGGACCAAGAAACAGTGTTTCTCTCTTTTGTGAATAGTTATTAAATTATTTCTACTTCAAAATATCAGAAAGAAATCACAGTACTATGGACAGTTTGTGGAGCCACCCTATCTTAGCGTGAATCCTGGCAGGTGTAGAGTTCATAGTATGACTCTGGCACCTAAGTGTAGTTAAGTAAGCTTTCATTTTTCTTTAGCCTTAAAGCAAAGTAGCTTTCTGATAGGTATAATTTAGGAAAGTCTTCAAAGAAAATATTTGAAGTCCACTATCTCAGAGAAAAGCAATTTTGCAAAAGATCTATCAGCAAAAGCAAGGCCAAACACACTAATTATTTAGTGAGACTTGTATTGTTATATCATTGCTCATGTTGTTTCTTTATGCATTTACCTGGAAGAAGGTTTTTAATGTTCAACAATTCTCAAAGAGATAAAGACCCACACTGATGTGTCAGAAGGAGCTTTGCCCCGGAATTAGATCAGTTTAGGTTTGGCTACTTACTAGAATTAGGTAACATTCTTAATCTTTCTGAGCCTGTTTCCTATCTGCAAATAGGGATAACACTATCTATTACAGAGGGATGGGGTTAAATTAAATGACACATGTAAATGAAATATATCCTTCCAGACTAACATACCTAGTAAATGTTAAGTGATCTGCAAATATTCTGCTTTCTTGAAATGGATGAAACCTGTTATCATGTTCTTAACCAATGGTCTAAATATCAAGACAATATTTAGTTAAAAGTTATATTTGTTCTTTCACTGTCCATCTGCATTTTAACATATTCTAACATATTCTCCTTGATCAATTGTGTCAATATTAGTAACATTTGTCATTTAAGCTATTACTGTTCATATGTTTAAAATATTTCAACATGATATAAGTCATTACTCAAAGGGATGCCTAGCTGGCTTTGTCAAAGATTTATTTGAAGTAAAAATAAAAGACACAATTTTCATTTTTACCTAGTTTTATTGAACAGTGTATTCATTAACTGTATGAACTTTCTGGCCAACCCAATACAGTAGCCAAGACATGGAAACATCCTCAGTGTTTTTTTGTGGATGAATGGATGAAGACAATGGGGTGCATACAACCTACTATTATTCAGCCATGATAAAGAAGGAAATCTGGCTATTTGTCACCACATGGGTGGATTTAGGAGGCATTATGCTAAATGAAATGTCAGACAGAGAAAGATAAATACTTTAGGATCTCATATGTGAAATCTAAAATACTGAACTCATGATAGAAAGGATGGAATGATGGTTGCCAGAGCTGGGGGTTGGAGGTGAGGAAAATGAGTGAAGATGATCAAAAGATAAAAACTTCTAGTTATAAGATAAGTGAGTAATGGTGATGTCATGTACAGCTTGGTCACTACAGTTAACAATACCGTATTTTACGTTTGAATGTTTCTAAGAGAGTAGATCTTGAAAGTTCTCATCACAAAAATAAAATTTGTAATTATGTGAATTAAGGTTAACTAAACTTATTGTGGTTGTCATTTCACACTATATATATATATATATATATATATATATATATATATCAATCATCACATTGTACACCTTGGACAGATAGAATATTATATATCAATTCAATCTCAATAAAACTGGAAAAATCTCATTTATATTTTAGCATAAATATATCAAATTGGGTTTCTTGACAAGATTAATAATAACTATAGATAAAAGGAAGTAAGATATTGTTGTTGCTGTTGTTTGCTTTTCCAGAGTGCAAAACACTAAAAAGGGGGGAGGTGAGTATGGGCTTGCAAATGCTGCTTCATAGGCCCTGATGCTGTGATACAGACATTTAGTCCAGATCTGAAAGAGAACTTGAGTCATTTCAACCAATCTGCAAAACAGTCGTGTTCAAACGTGAAGAGATGAAGAGATATCAGTAAATTCTTTTTCACACTGCAAGAAATCTGCCTTCAGCTTTCAGCAAAACCTCAGTTTTGGGGTTATGAGGGTAACAGTTCTTAAGCAAGCAGTACAATGCTTCCACCAGTGCTTTCTCCCTACGATGAATAAGTTTTCAGTCTCCCCACCAGTGCTCATCCCTTCTCCCCTTAATGTCTTGGCCAAAATTCAACCATCAGCCCAGAAAACTCTTTCCCAGTTTCATTGCCTGTACGTGACCACGTTATTTCAATCACCTTGGCAACATTTATATTACCTACTTCCTAAGGTAGGTATTATATATATGAGATTTTAAATAAAAGAATGCCTGTAAAGTACTTAATGGTCAACTCCTAGCACAATATGAATATTCCATAACTGCTGACTAGCATTATTATTATATCATTTACATTAAAACTGATCTGTACTTTCTTTCACACACCCATGTTCTTTGTCCCCAACTGGGGTAAAGGAAATAAATGAACATTTATTGATTATCTACAGTAAGAGTATAGAATGCAGTGTAGGCTACAGAATTAGGGGTGTTCAAGACTGAAACTGACCTGGATTTGAATTCCAGACCTCTCACTTACTTAGACTTTACGACGCCTCAGTTCCCTTACTGATAATTAGAGATAATAGACATTTCAGGCACCACGGTAAGGATTAAAAATATTATAATGTTTGGATCCAGAAAGGGCATTCATTACCTCATTTAATGTACACTGTTAGATAATCTGATTGAGTTTTGAGAATCTGATAACGGCTCTGCATCCTTTTGCTAAAAATAATTAGATAGGTAGATAACTATTCATAGCATTTTGCATAGAATTCCAGGGCTTTGCTAATACGAAAATCAATCAAAGGCTTTAGTTGGCACAAAGAACTCAGAGAAATTGTTATGGGGCAAGAATTAGAATTCTTCTTGAAATACAGACTATCATCCTGGAGAAGAAAGGACAACATTTTAATGTGGTTAAATTTGGGTCAAAACTATGCACTTCCTTAATGGTGTTTCTACCAGCTCTTGATTTGACTGGGATTGAAATTTCTGACATTACTGTCCCCATCACAGACTTGAAAACCTGGCAGACAATCAAGTGCAACCTACAGTTAAAGGTCGCTCATCTAAAAACATGGGTATGTTACTACCATTCTGACAAGAGCGTTATGAAGATTAAGAAGAAGCACAAATAAACTCTCCTAACACCTGACAGCCAAGTAATACATCTTTCAGCTCTTTCAATTCTTTTTCCTGCTTACCTGACTTATTTCCTTCCCTGCTCTGAGTTCTCACTGTGTTTCATGTCCCACAATGCTGAAGTCATTGTAATGCTTTTACTCAGGAATCTCATTTAACATTTAGCATAGTAAATAAGAAAGCCTAAGAAGTGACTGAGGTAAACTGTCATTATTGCATCATTCTGATAACCTGATTTGTCCAGAAATGTAACTATGTGATTCTCCTTTACTTCCAGTTGCTCACCATTCATGGGCACAAATTGAGTGTATATCAGATATATTAAATTCCTGGAAAATTATCTGTGGTGTGATTTGGGGTTCTATTTGTGTACTACAGCTTTCCTAAAACTAAACTATTATCATTTCTACCCCTCTTCTGTCTGAAAATCCTCAAAACATAAGTTCTAATTAATAGTTATACTAGTTGGCATTATAGTCATTCTTTTTTGCTTTTTCTCTGATTGTAAGTCTCTTCTGACTCTTAAGTCAATCAAATGGGTTCTCTACATTTGAGGAAGCTCAAAGAGGAAAATAGGATGAGTAGGGTAAGAAGACATTCACACATAGAATTAGTGGAAGCCTTACCAGTAACAAAACTAGTGAAATTAGAGCTAATTAATTAGCAGCCAGGAAAATTTCATTATGTGTTGTCATTAACTGGTCAACTAGGGTAACTAGGCTTACACACAATAGAAAGAAAGAGTAGAAAATCTATTGTTTCTGCCAGCTTCTCCTGCTCGTTATCAGCTCAATTTTCTCCTAGTTTATGAAACAATAACAGTTTGGTATTAGAATTTAAGTGCCATCAATATAAGATATGGAGATATGTGAAGCCTACTCCACTTTCTTTGTAAACTAGTACTATAGCATCATAAATTCCACATTAGAATGATTCAGTTGAAAGACAAAATTCATGCAGAGTACACTATTTGTTTAAACTTCAAAAAAATCAAAAAAGATTGCTATATCTTGTTAGATATGTTATGATCCCAAAGATATGTTATGAATCCCAAAGCCAGCCAGGCTATCCCTCTGCATTTCTTTGTCCTAACACAGGCTTTTGTCCACCAGCATCCCCATCGGCCCCTATACAGAAGAGAACACCGTCTGTTCATCAAGAGCCCCACGCCGCAGACACACGGCGCGGAGTTAGAGCTCAACGATGAAGCTGGAGGAGAGGCAGGGATCTCCCAGTTGTGTCCGGCCTGGTGGGATTTTAGAGAAGCTATTTATTTAGGAAGCGTCCCTTTCTTCAGACAGACTGGGGCATTTCCAGTGGCTGGCCACAGTGCCCCGAAAAGGTGGACTCAGATGGACTTGGGCATCAAGGAAGGTTCTGTGTGGGGCTCACGGGCTGTTCTTCCGTGTTTCGAACATACAAATCAAGTTGGGGGCAGGCCACCACTAGTGCAGGGCCGACCAGAAGGCACGTTCAACAAAGTTTCCCCTCCCTAACCCCTGCAGCCCCTTCTAACAAAAGGAAGACCAAAAGGAAGATGTCCAGGGAAGCCTCATCTAAAAGGTGGAGGAGCAACATTCCTCGGTGCAAGTGTCCTGGCCGTGGCTGCAGTGGGAGGACCACACCATGCCACCCCCTGGCTGGGTGTCATGATGAAATTTGGACATTATACCAGAAGCCAAAGGGTCACTCCACCAAACCCTTAAGAAAAGGATGAGGGACGAAGCATGTGTGCCCTCGAAGCCCCAATCTTCTGGTGCTCCAGTCTTCAAAACTTACACAAGCTGCCTCTTACATGTCTCCTTTAGTTGTCACCTTGGGACAAGGACCTCTGAGCACCTGACTGAGGAAACAGAAAGGCCGCTGCCACAATCATCCTACTGAGCCCTCTCCCCTCCCCTCAAAAAGGGCCAGCAGCCCCCTTCCCTTGAAAGGGCTTTTCTTTAGAAAGGGCGGCCTGGACTTAGCATGAGAGGGGAATGCAGTTTAGAGACACCTGGGACCACGGGGTGCTTTCAAAGCCTCTCCCCGCCCTTCCAGGTCTTGTCTGGTGGGGTTTTCAATATTAACGCCGCACAGATAAATAACACCCAGTGTCAGGATGAAGTGTTCTTACGTGCACAGGGTCAGATGGAGGGTTGAGGCCCCGAGCGTGGTCCAGTGTCACGGGAGTGGGGGCGGGGCGGGGGGCTGGCCGTGAAGAAACAAGAGGAGGAGGGGCAAGGCTCAGTACTGGATCCTGCTGACTACACACACCCACACACACCCACACACACACTTATAATCTTTAGCTGCCCCATGAACTTTTTGTGAACTGTTTAAAACTGGAGGTCTGTTGAACAAACAGCGGCGCCACTGCCAGCCATAATTTCATTGCAACGAGCTAAAGACTCTTTAACTCTTCAGGTTCCAGGCCAAAGATGGACCTGAGCGGAAAGGGACAAGGAGCCGGGGGCCCTGCCTGGCGTGAGGCCCTTCTCCAGAATGACAGCCCAAATCCTGGGCAGGAACACCCTCATCCTGGGCAAAGGCCGTACTGCGTACACCCCACCATCACTGAGAAACGGGCCCACCCCCCATCTCTCTGGGATGTAGAACTAACTAAGGGGATCTTGGGCACAAGGGACACACAGATAGGGTCAGAGACACCGCCACGCTCACCCCATTCCTCTTCTAGAAGCGGCTATTGAAATAGTTGGGGGTCTTTCTTACTTTCTTCTTCTTCTTTTTTTAACCTCCAAGGAAAAGTTCTTCAAAAGTGACTTCCCTCACCCTTGGCTGTGGGTCATGCTGCAGGGGGCAGATGACGTGATTTAGATGACAGACAGAGCAGGCGCTTTGCTGCTGTATATAAGAGGCTCATCTGCCCTTATTTCTCAACGACCCCCCCCCTTTTCTTCCACAGGTGGGTGATGCTTCTGGAAGTGCCAAGATGTGTGAAGTCCATGAAAAGCACTTTACAAGCACCAACCTGTTTCCAGTGGGAGCTGCTAAGCTACACCTTGGCTCTGGGTTTTAACCCTTTTTTCCAGCAGTGGAGAGAAGGGGGCAAGGATGTGGGATAGGGATGAAGAGGGAAGGTGGCCAAGAGAAGGGGTCAGCCGGGGAGACGGAGGAGGGTCTGGTTTCTGAAGAACAGACCAGGAATTGTGGTGGCTGCCCGCTGAACACCCAGTTCTGGGAGAGACCCGGCTTGCAAAACGCAGACTCGCTGCGTGGTCTCCGGCTTTCGGTCTGGCCCTAGGGGCAAGCACAGGAGAGCTTGAGTCTCCCTCGACAGACTTGGGCAGTCATCTGGTCCGGGAGCCAAGAGTTATGATTAGCATCCGAGCTTGGCCTGGACGCTGGGGAGAAGAGCCTGATTGGCAGAAAGAGGTCAGAGGGACCAAGATTAGGAGCTGTCCCCCCAACCTCGGCATCCCTGAGTGAGGGCACCTTGGCCCTCTGTGAAAAGACACGAGGGGGCACACGGGTCCCCAGCTGTACCCACCACCGTTCTGCCGATTCCTGCTATGAAGACACCATTATGGAATGAGGAGAAGGAGAGAACATTTGTTTTGTTTTTTTTCTTTAAAGGCGACTTCCCTTGCCAGGCAACAAACAGATTGCAAAGGAAGGAGCAGTGGCCGTGAGAGGCTGGCGTGAGCGCAGGGAGGAAGGCAGCACCAGGCCACTCCTGCCACCTCTCCTTTCTCTCCACCCCAGCTCCTCCTGGCACCGGGCCACTTTCCACTGCCTCCGCCCTTGAGGCGCTGATGGATTGGTTCAAGTCTGCACAGCACGCTTGTCAAGTGACAGCGACGGAATGGGAAGCAGCGCCACCAAACCATCCCAACTCCACTCCAATACTAACGGTGCCCCTTCCTAGGGCCTCACTCTCTAGGCACCCCATGCCGCATCAGGCACTTATCCAGTTAGTGACCAAGAACACCTGGACGGGTTTTGGGGAGCTTCTGGCTCAGAAGGCCGGGCAGACGGCAGGGCTCCCAGCCAGCATGCCATGTGCCACGGCCCTCCGTAGGCTGGGGACCTCTTCGGGGAAGGGGTGTCTCTCACTGCACGGGCATGGCTGGTTCTCTGTGGAGGACACGCGTGCGCGGTCACCACAGCCTCCCAGCTCCCACTCTCATCAACGGCGTGTCTCTGGGCAGGTGGCCGGACCTCTTCAACTTTGGCCCCCTCATCTGTAAATCTTTGGCACCGTGTTTTCCAGAGGATTAAACTGCACTATGGACTTGAGTTCTGCCTGGCAATAGCTGGTGCAGGCCACATCTAACCCATTAAACAGCATCTGACTCCACTAAACATTCTACGTAACAAACAAACCCCAGAATGGCTATATAGTTTCCTTGCGGCAGAGGGAAGGCTGAGGCAGGGACACAGAGGGGGCCAGGGAGGGGTGACCTTCTGCAGAGTGTGTGGCTTTCATGGAAGCCCAAAACTGATGGCACGGGAGCCCTTCCTGGGACTGCTCCAAGCGCAGACTGAGTCACAGACAGGCACTTCTCTACTGGCGTCAAGGAAGGGAGGGATGAAGAAGTTCCTATTTTAGCATTGGGGGCCGCGAGGAGGTGGGAGATGAGAAAAAGCGGTCCAGGGTGTGCAGCGTTGGGGCAAGTCCTCCTGGGATGTTTTCCCCAGTATGTGTAGCAGTGGGGAGAGGGGAACCCCAAGGATGCCCCCAGGTCGGGGGGAGGGTCGCAGGCTTCCTGGGGTGTGGCTGAAGGAGGTCGCCCGACTGGGTCCTGCAGCCGGGCATGGGTGCTGGGGGGGAGTGGGGGGTGGGAGGAGTGATCCAGCCTGTCCAGGCGCTGTCTCTTGGCACACTCCAAGTCATGGCTGTCGCCGCCTCCAGAGGCGTCCCCACTCACGACCCAAGTTTTGCATTAGTAACACAGCTGCGGAGCAGGAGTGCGGGTGTGACGGGGTGGGGGACGGGAAACTCACGTGGCTGGCCCTGACCTTTTGAGCAACCAGAACCTTCCCTGCCTCCTCCCAGGGCGCCAGGATAGCGCCGCGAGCCACTCCGGTCAGTCGGGAGTGAACTTGGCCGGCAGCTGCGGCGGCGAGTGGGGGAAGGGCGCCCCCTCCCCCGCCTCAGCCCTGAGCACGGATTGGTCGGCAACAAAGGGATTTTCTCTCCCACCACACACACCCGCGCTGCCGCAGGCTCCTCGCCCCTCCTCCGCCAGGTCCCCGCGCGGGGCCGACCCCGCACACGCACCCCCCGCCCGACCTTCCAGGACCCACGGATCTCTCGGCTAGCCCGACCCCAGCTCACCCCGCCCGCGCGCTCCTCTGGGCTCCCCCTTCCCAGGCGCCTGCCGCTGAATCTCTGACAAAAAGCAACTTTGGGTGGGCGCACGGAGAACCCAGGATGTGCGGCGGCGCGCCCCAGGGGAGTGGGCACTGACTGGAGACCGCTCCAGCCCATCGTCCTGCGCTCCCTTCGGCCAGTCTGGAGTGTTCTCTCCGTGGACGCCTCCCCCACCTTCCCCGATTCAAAGATGCAAGCCAGGTGTAGCCAACTGTAAAAGGGGGCTCGGGGGCTTGGGGAGGGGGGCACCAGCAAGGATCGACCGGGAGAGCCGCTGCCAAACCGGGGCTGCCCGCCACACACCCCCTTCCCCCAAAACAGAGCCGTGGCCCCCCGTCAGTTCTTGGACCAACCTCAGACACTTCCCCTTCCCCCTTCCAACCCCCCCCCCCACGCCAGGCCTCGGCTTTTTGTTCCTTTCACTTTCTTTCACGGTTGTGCCACACACAACCACGCGTGTATGCAAGAGGGGGCCCCATTTGGAAGCTGGTGTCCCTCAACAGGAGGCAGCAGCCCAGGACAGGAAACCTCGGTTGAATGCAATTAATCGACCTTACTCCACTCCTCCCCGCCCACCCACCCTCCACACCCCCCCGGGTCTGGTCCCTACAGGCTGGGATCCCACTTGGAGTCTACACAACCTGGAAACAAATCCAGAATAAACGATCCATAGACCACGACTCTAGAGGGGGTGTCACTGCACTGCAGCCTCCATCAGGGCTTTGTAGAAATAAAGTGAACTCACTGCAAACTCCTCCCCCCACAAGGAACAAGCTATACCAGAAAGCTATTAACGACAGCTATCATTAGTACACACAGGAAGCACAAAGGAACTTTTTACGAATGAAAGATGCATAAAACACAGGGTCCTGTGATCTGCACCCGGCTTCCCTGCTGACTGTGTGCAGCCTGGGAGTCCTGGGAAGGCTGGGGGTGAGGGTCAGAGGAGGACAGGGGCTCCCACTTTCTTTACGAGGAACAATAGGAACCCCACGTCTGTTCATCTTGGAACCCGGAACACCCCCAAACAAAGCTGTGGGAAAACTGCGGTAGACGTGGGGGCCCGTGAATTTTTCTAGCTGTTCAGAGCTTAATTACTCCTCCTTGATCCGTGGGACCAGACACGACACCACCAAGGTTAAAATGCCCCAAACAGCGCCGAGCAGATGTGAGCGAGCTGGCAGACGCGCAAATGAGGCCTGCCTCGGAGCACGATAACAAGAGACTAATACGTTGCATATCGTTGAAAGAAAATTATTTTTCTCTGATTTGCGTTTGCTTCGGGGGGAAAAAAAAGCCAACCAGAGTCCCTCTTCACAAGCACGAGTCTTATCCTGGAAATGCAGCCCGGCTGCATTAAGAGAGCTGGAAGGAGGGAAAGACTGCCAGCGCTTTGGCGTTGCAGGCTTGTTTATCTTTCCCCTTTTCCTCCAAGGCGAAACTCGTTTTGCAAGCAACATTCCTACAGAAAATGGCACACGTCATAAAAAGAGACCAGTTTACAGAACTGGCACCGAAGTTCATGTATCATTCCAGAAGCATCTCCCAGCTCCCCACTAGGGAACCCAACTAGATGTAGAAGTCCACATTATAACCCAGAGAGTAGATCTGGGGGCAGGGTGGGGCGGAGGTGGACCCATAATTTGCAGATATCCTGCAAGCTGTACACTCAGGGGCCGAAGTCACACAGAAGGGCAGGATATAGAGTTAAGTCAGCTCTAAATGATCCTCCAAAGCCCGGGGGCCAGGGCTGCGGAAGCCTTCAACCTTGAGGTTGGGGGGAGTGGTGTTTACACCCAGCTTGCCCCAGGACAGCCCAGGGGCAGGCCCATCTTCTGGACCATCCTGAGCCCCGCCAGCTTGGACCGGCCCAGCGGGGTATTGCTGCCACCCACCAACTGTTCTCCCTCCCACCCTGGCACCTCCCCGCAGTGCCTGGCAGAGGACCAGGAACTCAGAGAAGGCCGGGCTCTGGGCATTTAGTTGATTAAGTCACAGAGTGGGTGGCGCTGTGGGCAGACCTCAAGACAGCACCGTTGGTCCTGCAGCTGAAAGGCAAGCGCGCTCTTAAAAACCGGGAAGGCAAAGGGAGGCGGGTGATCAAAAGCCGACTTGCACCCCTCCCCACCCCCATTCACCCCCCTTCGGGTCCTGAACCTACACACTTGTGTTTCCAATCCAGGAAACAGGGCCGAGGGCATAGAACACAGCGGCCGCCCGTCTCTTGAACTTGTCTGAATAACAGGGCCATTTCAGAGGAAGAACAACGGCCTTCAGAGCCTCTGCAATTTCCAGAAAGCCTTCAGTTAATAATACATTCTTTCCAACAGGCTTGCTTTAGGGCGGAAAGTTATTTTCCCAAATCTTAACAACCCGGTCACAAGCCACTGAGGCCCCAGGTCAACAGATCCCGGCCAAACCCCTCCAGACAGTTGACACTCATGACCCCGCAGGCCCTCTCCTGCCACCTCTGCCTAACAAGTTCCCTAAACCACAACACACCAACCAGCGCGCACGTCCACCACGATCCCAGGAGCCAGAAAGATGCGTGTCGCGGGGTGCGGGGGGGCGGGTGCCGCCGCCCAGGGCTCTCTCGCAGCGCATCCGAGGGCTCCCGGGCCAGCAAGGGGCGGCCACCTCTGCAGCTCTCCGCGGGCCTGCATAGTGCGCGCTTTGTGTGAGCGCCGAGGAGGCACAGCGCTGCTCGTGCACCAACAGCTGTCACATTATTTGCACTCGCTGTAAACAGCCTTCACATTCCCCCCTTACCACACAGTTAAAGCCAGACTAACAATCCAGTTAGAGATCAAACCAACAACAGCAGCATTGTGTCTGCCTTCGCACCAAGCCCAGCAGCTGGCAGGTTTCTCCGGAACAAGAGACCCCCCTCCCCCCACCCCTCCAGGCTCCAGCCAAGGCTAGCCGAGGCAGCAATGCGTGTGTCGCTGCTGATTGTTAAAGCAAGAGAACACAGCCATTTCGCGCAGAGTTCTGTGCGGTTCATCAGCTCTCCCAGAGTTTCCTCCTCCCAGGCCCCCTCCCCCATTTCCTCAGCTGGGAATAAAGGTTGTTCAGACTCCCAGGGTCGGTTTCTCTGCTCAGCAAAGTGTGGGTCGGCCTGCCCCGGCCAGGCCTGGGGTCCTGCAGCCCTCTCTACCGTGGTCCCAGAGGCTAGGCAGCCCGGCACTTTCTGCAGCCCAAAGCCTCGTGCGTTTCGGAAAACCGTCCAACTCCCTGAATCCTTCCTGGTCGCCCCACTGACCAAAATGTCTCCTTTTATGATTTTTGGTTAAGTCGAACATTTCCATAATCGTCATTATTAGCGCAAATTACATGCCTGATCGGTCCTTAAATAGATTTTAATTAAATAATCATACAAGGCTCATTTTATGACTTAAGAAAGGCATTAGTTTTCGTTATAAACTTTCCACCAGGATATAGAATAATGATAGCAGACAAATACTTATTCTTTGAAAAGCACCAATAACTGATGGGCAGAGTGTTGGGAAAGAAGACCCTGCTTCACACCTTCTGGAATCCAAGTGGAGACTAGACAGACCACATCTGCACAACTTTCCTCCGGAAAAGGGAGAGGGGATTTCTTCCTCCAAAGCATTACTTTTGTCTTCTCTTTGGGGCCAGGAGAAAGGAACCCCAAATGTTCCTTTTCCTTGCCCATCTGAAGAGATCTCTCCAGCTTAGAAGTCTCTTCTAGAGACCACTCCTCGCCACCCCCATCTGTTTTCCACCCCTCAGTCTGCTGAGAGCCGTGGTGGAAAGCAGGCAGGCTGTGCTTGTTAAATGCTGTGTAAAATGCTGTTAATAAAATAATAAATACAAAGGATGGAGGCTGCTGGTTCCATGGGTGTTTTGACTGGAAATGCCTTGGCACTTGTCATGTGTTTATGGGAGGGCAGACAACTCTAGGATTTACATAGTTTGGACATCTCTGTACTTCATTTATTCTTTCCTAGTTGACGTAGGCCTAGAGCTATTTCAAGTTTGCATTTGTACAGAACTGTTAAATGCCTAAGAGTTTCTCCAATTAAACCAAGTTTTAAATCAGACCCAAGGCTGGAACGTACTCTCGGCCTCGCCCCACTCCACCCCTCTGCCTCTGTGGCTGGAGAAAACAAACAGACACTCAGCAACGATCCCCTGTCCTTGCTCTCCCCACCTTCACCACCCCCACCCCCGGGGGGGGCACCTAGGGCAAAGGTTAAGGTGTCTTCAGATTACAGGCAAGGCCCTGGCTACACACACTGGAAAGCACTGCAGTTGGGCGCATCCTGCGCATACTCGAACCTCTAAAATAGTGAGCTAAGATGGGGGGAAAACTGCTGGCCTGGTAAAACCCACTGTTCACAAAACAATGTCAGCAAAGGCTGAAAGGCATTCTTTAGAGAGGTACCAGGGACTCATGCCTACTGAAGCTCTTTCAGCACAAAGGCTTTTAGGGGAAGAAGGGAAAAGGGGGATGGGGTGGGGGAGGAGAGAAAGGGAGCGCTCCTGTTTCAGAGCAGGCATCCCCAGAGAGTCAAGAACCAAGTGTAGCTTCAATCAAACGCTGACTTCCCCTCTGGGAGTCTAGTAGGAAACCTGATCACAGTAGCTCACTACCGGCCTGGATCCATACAGGTCTGGTTTTCTTCTCATGCTAGTAATTTTTTAAAATACATATCGATAGAAAAGAAGCAATCCCTGACAGACTTTTATTGAAAACCACACTGAGACCTCATAACATCCAGACTTAATCCCTATCAGACAAACCACAGCACCTCTGGCCCCTGCAGTGGGCCAGACCCTTTCACCTCTTCCCACCAGGTCTCTCCCCTCCAGCCGCTGCTGTTCCCTCTCCCCGAAAGAATGACGGGAGGACTTGCCAAAGAGCACCTAGATACCGGTTCTGGAATCAATTCCTAACCATATAAATGATCCCACTTAGGGGGAGAAAAAAAAAATCCCAGCCTTTTCATATGGATTCCTTTAAAGCCCAGAATGCAAAGAACTGTAACAAAGGGAAAGAGGAACCCACGGAGGCAGACCTGGAGGAATAGCCTCAGGAATACCCTTGGAGGGGAGCTTAACCTGCAGGTTGGCCCCCAGACACTGGCCTACGCAGGTCTTGCGGCGGGGGGGGGGGGGCTCGGGCATCTCATGGGCAGCAGGGGATGGAGAAGCAACCTATAGGAATCTGACCAGTCATTCAAAGCAATTACTAATCCTCCGGGCCTACTATGTGCCAAGTATTCTTTGATCCTAAAGGTGGAAAATTATTCCCAGTCTTACAAATGAAGAAACTTACTGAGGCTCAGAGGCCATAAATAACCTGCCCCCAAGGTCACACAGCTAGTAAAAATGGGCCACGGTCAAACTCAGTCCTGGAGTTGAGGAGAGGAGCCAATTATTGGTCAAATTGTGCCATCCAGAATCCACAAGAAGTTCGGAAGCCTTCCTTGGCCCTTGTACTCCAATACAGAGTAAAAGGATAGCACTTAACACCTATGAAATTCGGTCCACAAGGAGCCCGCACCCTAGTTTCTCCTACACCCAGAAATCTCTTGGTCCATGTGAAGTCTTTCGAAATTTCTGCCAACATCCTACCCATCTCCCTACACTGGAACACCCTGGTGTGAGGCCAGGGGTTCCCAACAAGGCTCCACTTTCCCCTCCTCCAGGAGCCCAGAACAGGCAGTGGGAGGTGGGTGCTACTCTTAGGTCTCTATAAAAAGTGCTGACACCTGGAACTAGAAGAAGGCTTGCCACATAAAGCAATAAATCAAATTATCTAGACAGAGCAAAAGCCCTTTGGAAAGACTGCCTACATCTACCTTTCCTAGGACTTGAATGAAAAACTCAGGGACCAAAGTGGGCTGGGGAGGCAACTGAGGGGGAAGCGGCTTGCAAGATGCTGGACCCTCCTGGACTCCTGGGGGTCCCCCCAAAAAGCCAAGTCCCGAGACAAGCCGGAGGTTGGGGTTATCTCTCCTCTCCCCAACTTCTCATCCCAGCAGCGCAGGGTCAGCGCTCAACATCCCCTCCCCACCCCATCTTCAATTTCCTGGTCTGCCCCGGGCTTTCAGAAGCTCCGGGAACCATCCACACCCGATGCCACAGACGCCACAGGCTCCACGACCGAGGGCCGTCTCCAGCTCAGCTCGGTGGGAAGGGGAACGGGCAGGAGCGCCGGACACTCAGCCGCCCCTGCGGCTTCCCGGCCCCGGGCGGGTGGCTCCTCCAGTGGCCGAGGCTCCGGATGTGTGAAATGGCTCCAGGAGCGCCTGGGGCAGGCCAGGGCCTCCGCAGCGGGAGGGACCGAGGCGATGGCGGAGCCGGGTCCTCACCCCTCTAGTCAGCCAAACACGCCCCGGCGGCCCGGCAGCCCCTGGCTCGCAGCCAGTGGCTTTCTCTCTTTTTTAAACTTTCCGGCCTTGGCCATCACCGCCGATTGGGACAGGATTTCCAGCCCCCGCCTTCCCGCCTCCACACCCTCCGTGCAGGCCCTTCCAACCTCCAGGGAGGTGACCCCCGCCCCCGGGCACCGTGAGTCCCTGGCCCCGGCAGACCCTCCCCCGCCCCCGCCACTTGGGCCACCTGGAGCGAGCCGCTTCCCAAAGCGATCGGCGTGCGGCCGAGTCTGGGGCTGCTGCTGCGTCCGGGGAGGAACTCCCGCAGCCTCCAAAGGTCCAGGCCTGCCCGCAGCGGCATGCAGAACCGCCCCCTACTCTCGCTCTCTTCGAAAGACCAGACGCGGGGGGAGGGGGGGCGGGGGAAGTTTAAGGCCTGTCTTTAAAAAAAAATTTAACTCTTCAGATGCAAGAATTTGGGTGCTCTTGGCACGGTTATGAGCGCTCGGGTAGAACAATAGAAATGGGGGGTGCCGGAAATGGTGCAGGAAGACCCCTATAACCCTATAAACCTCTCCTCCCCCCTCGCAGTTACTATTAGCATTAAAAGATCCCAGTGCCTTCAATGCAATAGTGCCTGTTTATAACTTTCCCCTGCTGGGTCCCCATACCCTATACAAGCCCCCTCCTCACGTTTTGAAATCACCAGGGCAAAGATCGCTCCCAAATCTGTGACCTCCCGGAGCTCTTGGGCCTCTCACCTGCTCTTGCCCCTGGCACCCTGACCTGACTCACCCTCTTCCCCCCAGTAGTTCCTCTGGTTTGCACCTAGACAAGAAATTTAGTTTCATTTAGCTTCCGGTCTTTAATTTTAGCAGGTCTCCTTTTTGCATGCAAATCAATATGGCAATTACCATCTAAAAGCTCGCCCAGCCCCGGGTCAATGTAAATTGATCATTGTCCGCCTTCCACAAAATAACACCGGGAGTCTGTGATGCATAATGAGATTATACTGGAAACTGTCTTTTAGATCAAATTCTATTTTATGCTGTCAGGATCTTCTCCTAGCGGACTTCCCCGCTAGTCTAATCACGGGGCGCCAGAGCCCATGGGTGCTGAGGGGCGATGGCTGGCCGGGGAGACATGGTTCTAAGAAATAACAAAGTGCGGGGACGCGCCCCCCCCCATTTCCAACACCCTCGACTAGGGGCCGGCGGAAATGAGCCTGCGCTGGGAAAGGGGGCCTTCTACAGAAACGTTGCGGGGGGGAAAAGTTCGTTGGTTAATTCCCATCCAACAGAAAGTCAGCTATCCCTTCCGGAGGAACACATGGGGGGCAACCAGCGAAAGCCGTCGGGCCGGGCTGGAGGTTGGGAGACGTCCACGGCCAAGTGCTCGGGGCACAGGCGGCTTGGCTGCCACGGGGGTGGCCTGAGAAGACCTTCCACTCCTGCCCCGGCTGCTTCTCAAGCCAGCGCCACCATCTAGGCCCCGGCAGCGCAGCCAGCCTTGCAAACAGACGGAATCCTGCCGGCCGTACACTCGGGCGAGGCAGCCCGGTCGGGCCGGGCTCCTCCAGCCAGGAGAAGGTCCTCCCGCCCCCGCGCGGCCCCCGGGGCACGGGTGTGACCCTGGAGCTTAACAAAGGGCCTTCAGAGCTCCTCGGGCGGGCGGGGGAGCGGTGGGGCCAGCGGGGAGAGGGGCGGTACGGCGGCCCAAGTGAGGCCCCCCGCCCCGCCGGGCTGGGTCTGCCGGGCCCGCCGCCCTCGAGGAAACCACCGAGGTGGCATTGCCGGGGCTGCTGGGCACTCCCGAGGACCGTCCTGGGGTTCGGGCGGCTCGGAGGCCGGCGAGCCTCCTGCCCAGCCCCGCGGGCCCGGCTGTCGTGCCCGACCCAGCGCGGGCTCCACCCGAGTGCGGTCTTCCCAATAAAAGCTGGAATTCCCGGCTGGGCTCAGACAAAGAGGGACCGCGGCAAATCGACGCCGCGGGCAAATCAAACCCAAGCCGAGTTTACGCGCGCGTCTGGGGTCACAGAGGCGCCTGCTAATCCTCCCTACGCTGGCCGTCCCCGCACGGTCTCCTCAAGGGGGTAAAAAAAAGGGAAAGAAAGCATACCTCCCCCCTTGATTCCGCCCAGAGGCCGAGCTTCGCACTTCTTTCGGTTCAGTCTCTCTCAGTTCACTAGGCCCTGCGCCACCTTAGCAAACAGGGCTTAGAGGAGCGCAACATCCCTTGCTTCCGACCCAGAATGCAAAGCTACTCCTCTTTTTCCTCCACCATCCATCCTCTCAGGGTCCAGAACTCAAAAATCTTTCAGAAATCCTCCTACCTGCTCAAGACATACTCTCTTCCCCACTCTAGATGCGAAGAAACTATAACCAGAAGCAATCTTAGTAACCAAGGGCCATCCACCCTTAGCTAGGCACCGTCGCCCTCAGTTTCCCTCTAGCCGAAGACACAGTATTTCCCAGTGAATGAGTGTGCGAATGTGGTCGTGTGGCCCACACTTCCGTGCCCTGCTCTGTCTCACCGGGCAGGAAAATCTTCATCAGGCATTGAGGAGTTTTTGTCATTCAGCCTGTGTATCTAAGCATGGATGTATGCATGTGAATGCTTTTTGTGTTTCCAAGTGACCCTCTTCACACCTTTAAATGGGCTTTTGTCTCTCGAAGGAACTTACAGAAATTCTGCTCCAGTTTCCAGCTCAACAAACTCTGGGATTTTCTCCTAGAATCTCGCTCTAGGTCTCAGTATTTGCATACCCATGTTTACATTCCTCGCGGCCAGTTCTTTCTCTCTTCTGTATCTCTTGTTCCATGTGGGCACCAGAGCCCAAGTGTCTTGATTTGTCTCAGCACATGTCATTCAGGCGCACATCTTAATCTGTGCATTCCTGTCTAATACGTACACCTCCCCACGACTTACATTCTTGCTTTGCCTATAATGGGGCTCGTTCCCAGACCAATATGGGTTTGCAGTTTAATGTAACTAGAGGATCCCCTAAGACTCCAAACCCTAAAAGGAAGAGGAGGGGGAAGGAGAGAGGAGTGTGACTAATGATTCATTTCTCTATAGGGTAACCCACCCACCAATTTCTACCTCAGGGAAAGAACGAGACCAATGCCTGCGGAGTTGTATTAAATTTTTAGACCCATTCAATGTTGACCCCATGGATGTGTATACAAATGATCGATCTTGTACACATCACTGTCCAACTCCTGTTTGGAGGCTGCCTCCCTGCACATATCTTATTTGAACTCTCCACAAGTTCATGGTTAAAAGTGTTTTTATTTACATAGACAACTCAAGGACCCCTTTGCTCTCTCCGACGCATACCTGTATGCACTGGCCAGGCATTTCAGGCTTGGGTCTTTGGTAGGCAACACTCTCGGTCAGAGGCCCCACTGACTAAAGCTCTGAGCAGACCTTCACATACTGGGCCGCTGGGAACGGTAAGGTCTAACCTCTGCATCTCCCCAACTCAGTTCCTTAAGTGAGGGTGCCCACCGTGTGTGTTCACACCTTCCCCATTGAGAAGTATCGGGTCAAATTAGATCACCTAGCAGCTGCGTTTGGTTCGTCGAAGAATCGAGCCCAATGTACCAGGATGTGAGACTGCATACACAGAAGAGAAAGGAAAACCCTAAGCCCAGACTCCCGCCTCCTCTCCCCAGGGGGCTACTTTGCCTCCAGGAATTTCTACTACACTCCACACCCCCACTCTCCCTATCGTCTTTAAAGGGTTAAGAGAAAGCCTCGCAGCCTTCCCTCCACCCTGGTCGCTGGGCCCGAAGGCTCGCTCGCTCACGGGAGTCTGCCGCCGCCTCCGCGGCCCGCCCCCCGCTTCCCGTCCTTCAGCCGGGAGGGAGCCTGCATGCCTGTCTAGACCCATCTATCACAGGCACACCAACAACACCCGCGAGAGCGCGGAGACCCTACCCAGGACCCCCTGCCCGCACGGTTCCCGGCGGACAGAACGCTGGAGCGTGACCGCGCCTGCAGGGTCGGGGTGGGACTCTACGGGCTCGGGCTGCCCCGAGCGCACAGCGGGTCTGCCCCGGCCCCGGCCCACAGCGCTCCCGCCAGCCCGGCTGCCGGGGCACAGTCACAGCTCTGTGCGCTGGGCAGTCCTATTTTTATCTTGTCTAATCCCAAACTGGGCGGGGAGCACAGGCGTCGTGCTTAGAGAACAAGAGATAGGCGAGGGAGGCGGGGAGGAGCAGCCAGGCAGCGACGCGAGCGGGAGCGAGTTAAAGACACAGTCGAGGCGACCGAGAGCAGGAAGAAAGAGCGGGCTGTGCGGGCCTCGAGGCGCCGCACGCAACGCGCCGCCCGGCCAAGTTACACTCGCCTCCCGGTCGCCCCTCGCCGCCCATCCCTCCCCACTTCCCAGAGGCGCTCTCCGCAGCCCGGGCCGCGGGGCCCCGGCCTCTGTGGGAGGCACAGGCCCGGCCGGCCCTGCAAAGGGCTGGAGAGAATCGCTAATGAGCTGTGCGGCCCATTGATCCGGAGAAAACTTCCTAATTAACTCTCAGTCACCTACTGGTGACAGCGCCTCAAAGGACAGCGCTGGGGCCGTCCGAGCCCCAACCCCGACCTGCCCGCGGAGCGCCTGGCGCCCGAACCCCGCGCGCGCGCCCCCCCCCCACTACCCCAGGCAATCCCGGTGAGTGGCGGCGTAAACCCGCACACTAAAGGCCAGCCTCGGGTTAAACCTGGACGGCATATTAATCACCGCCATCTCCCCCCTTCCTCCTCGCGGTGAAATCATGCCCAAAATAAACACGGGAACCAACACTGCAAAGCCCAGACCAGATAACAGGTCGGGGGTGGAGTGGGAAGGGTCGAGAAGCAAATGTATTTTCCAAGTGTCCACGTACAGGAGTCTCGGAGGCCGACAATTAAAATGACCTCCACACAAGCAATTCTGTTGGCCAAACCGAATCCAACACCTCGTAAGGATTGATTTCGGCCCGCGGTGTCCGTTTCCAGTGCCACAGGAAGTGTCAGATGGCTACAAATACCCAAGTCTGTCTGCGTTCACCACCCACCACCTTCTGGGGTGGGCCATTTCCTCCTCGTTTTTATTCCCAAGTCATTTTAAGGATTTTTCTCCAGAGACTACCCCTAGAATCAAATACCACTACCCCTCCTCTGGCCTTCTCTCAAAAAAGAAACAAACAAACCAAAAAACCCAGCTAAAACCCTGAGCTGTCTACTCTAGACACAAGAGGCTGTACGAATACCTATTTGAAGCGCGCTGGTTTCTTTTTTTAAGGTTTGTTTTTAAATACACATAACCCTCCCCCCTCCTTCGCTCTTCCATCCCCGCAACCCCCCAACCCTTTAGACGCCGGCGGCGCGCGCCCTCGTGCGCGCGGGCACTCACAGCCTCTGGCTGGAGATCGCGGACTTTCTGGAAAAGATTCATTAACTGCAAATTAAGCCTCGCCCCGGCTTCGGCCTACACGCGGCCAGGCTCAGCCGTCTCAGGGACCCGGGGACGTGCCCACTCGAGAGTGCAGGCGGCGGGAAGCCCGTCGGGACCACGCGTGCCTCGAGCCGCCCTACTCCGCACACGGCGCCCCGGGGCTTGCTTGGTCAACAGCAGGAGCACGTCGCCGCCGCCCCGAGCCCCCTAGTTGGCGGAGGCTCTGCAGCGCAGCCGCCCACCTGCTCCGAGCGCGGGCCCCGCGGCGCAGCGGCGCCTCGCTCTCCCCGCCTCGGCCGAGGATCGCGCCCGGGTGCGCAAGTTCCTCTTCGCCCTCAGCCTCTGCGCCGCACGCCCTCCGAGTGGGACCAACTTCCTCCGGCCGCAGACTCGCACACGCCCTACAGGGCTTTCCACCAGACTCCACGCTACCCAGAGGAGGACCCAGGTCTCGCCCCCGCGCCCGCCGCCGCCCCCGCCCCCGCACGATCTACCCCAACCCCTGGGGGTAGATCTTAAACTTAAAACCAACCCCACGACGTCGCGGGGAAGGTGCGGGTGGACCAGGGTGGCAGATTAAAATTTTTAAAGAACATTTACAAAACAAAGCGTCTGACCTGACTGGCTGGTGGGCGGGCGGGCCTTGTCGGAACCCCTCGCTCTGCTCGATTTCCTAGTATTTTTTTTTAAATCCATGTGATTCACGCTTTGGAGCAATCCAAAACAAAAAACAAAAAACCGGGATTCCCCTCCCGAGTCGCGCGGCAGCGGCGGCAGGTCGAGCTCGGCTCGGCCCGGGGCGCCCGCCACACACACCCTCGCGCACGCACACGCCGTCGTTCCACGAGCAAGAACGAGCTGCCCCCGGAGAGGTGAGACGAGGCAGCGGCGGCTGGAGGTTTTTACAGTTCTTTCCCGAGTCGAAAAAGAAAGCAGACGGGAACCCGCCGCCCTCCCCTTCCTGCTAGCGAGCTAACGCCGAGCCGAGCTTCCCAGCTTCCAGCCCAGCTCACGCCCCCGCCCGACTCGCGGCACTCAGCGACGACCGCGCTCCCGCGCACACAGACACACACTGCCTGCAAACTTCCAATCCGCGAACTCCCTGCTCTCCTCTCAGCCCCCAGCGGGGCGGCAGCCCCCCCACCCCCGCCGCGCCCCTCCCTCCCCGAAGCCCACGCCGGGCCGCTTAGGTTGGCTGCATTTTTAATAACTTACAGCTAGGAAATAAAAACGAAAGCGAGCAAAGCAGCCAAAGTGAAGCGCGAGGCACAAGCTTCGAGGGGTACGCCAGAGAGTCAGAGGAGCCACCCGCCGCTAGTCTGGGCCCCGAGGGAGGGGGCCGACTGCAGCCCGCCGCACGCACGCCCGCCAGCCCGCGCGGCCTCCGCGGGGAAAGGTGTTCCGGGCACTGACCTGAAATCCCCAGCCGGGGAGTAAGCAGGGAGCCTGCGATCCGGCGCTTTGAAGTTTTCCCCGGAGCAGAGTCGAGGCGGCGAGGAGGAGCGACGGGAGGTGGGGTGGGTGGGGAGAGGTGTGCGGGGTTGGAGGAAAGTGGGGTGGCGACGTTGGCGATGGGAGAAGGGGCCGGGCCGGGGAAGCGCGGCGAACAGCAAAGTTTGCCGTCCCCCGCTGCCCGCAACCCGCTCGCGGCGCCGCGCTCGCTCGCCTCCCTCGCCGTCTGCTGCCAGCCGGCTGCCCTCGGGGTCGGCCACGCCGAGGGGTGGGCTCTGGGCCGGGTGGGGGCGGGGGCGGGCTCAAAGCCTCCGGGCAGGTGGCGACAGCCCCGCGCGATCCTCCGGGCTCCGGCGGCTGGGCCGGGCTCAGCAGCTCTCGCGTCGCCGCTGCTGCCGCCCGCGCTCGGGCAGGAGCCCCAGCGCCATGCTGACGATTAGCCGCGAGCGCCCGCTCGGGCTGGGTGTGTATGTGTGTGTGAGTGTGTTGGCCAAGTCTTCCCTGCGCGGCGACAGCGCGGCTTGGGCTCACCGCCCGGCAGCTCGCGGGCTCCCCCTCCGCCGCCGCTGCCGCCTCGCTCCCGCTCTCGGTCGCGGTCTGGGCTCCGGCGCGTCTTCCCCGCTGCCGCCGAGCTCGGTCCGCGTTCAGCAAGGAGCGTAGCTCTGCCTCCCCTCGCCGCTGGGAGCCCAGGCTCCGTCTGCCGCCGCACGCCGCGATCCCAACGCGTCCCCCCTCCCTGGTTCCCTCCTCTTCCTCCTCCCCCTCCCTCCGCCCTCTCGCCCGCCCGCCCGGCCTCCCTCCCTCCCAGCAGCCGCCTCCCCTCCCCCCGCAGGCGCAGCGCTCGGGCGACAGCCAGCCGCCCACCCGCCGCCGCCTACTCCAGCTGTCGCAAGTTTGAGCTCCCCCAGCCTCCGCTCAGCCTCCGCTCAGCCTCCGCTCACCCTCCGTTGCAGCGCCTGGGCGGTGGGGTGTCGGAGCGGTGATTCCCCAAAAAGGTTTGCCCGAGTTTCCCCAGCCGATTCCCGGCGCGTTTCGCCTATCTGGGTTCGAACCCCAGACCACTTGGGTGGCGTCCCCCTCGCCCCTTGTCCTCCCCTCCCCAGCTTGGACCGAGTTTCCTTCCTCCTTTCCATACTTCCTTTCTATTTCCTTTTTTTTCTTTTAGATTCACTTTAGAAGAAATTTTACATCTTCTTAAAACATAGTTCCTTTAGCTTTCTCTTTTATAGGCTAAATCGTCAACATTCAATTTTCTTCATCATTTATATTCGCCAATAAAATACTACTTTTTATGGATTCTCATTTATAGCTCTTTGTGTTATACAGAGTTAGATATTATTAACATATCTTATTTTACATGATTAGAGTATGAGAAAGAGGAGAACAAAAAGAAAAAAAATGTGTGATGTGATGTGTGTATGTGGGAGGGGGGAGATTTATCACACACACATACACACAAACATATTCATATCAAAATAAGGAAGAAGTACTCATAACTATTACAGCCTGCGTTTCTCCAGCTGATCACATGATCATAGCTGGTATGTATAACAAGCTTCTTCCACTACCATCCTGTACACCCTATACCCTCAGCAAGCACTCCTGTTGGTCATAGATTCTTGCCTGCTAAACTTACCCAAACCTTTATTCCTGAAGGAACTGGACCATAGCAGCCCAACCTGAATTATGATAGTTTTCCACTGACTTTAATCATAGGAAATGAAAGTATTAAAAGGCACCCTGGAGGATCTTTTGCATTCCATACAGACCCTCCTTTACCCACATTATTTGGTAGCAACCCAATTTCATCTTGATAGAAGGATCTCTCCAACTAGTGCAGAAACCCCAGTCTTTGCCTGTTAATTCAGAAGTCCCATCTGGCTAGGTCAAACTCTCAACTTCTATTTCAATGAAAGTATTGTCAGGTTCCCTGGCAGAAGCATTATTTTCCTTGGTACTAAGATCTCACTGGACTTAACGTCATGGAGATGAGAAGCAAATATTTTGCTAGTGGATCACTTGCAGTGATAGTGGAGGAGCCTCTCCCATTTTCCTCCCTTGATTCCCTGACCCAGGAACTCTGACTGTGGGAGATATAGCACTATATGTGAAGGAATGGTGATCATACAGAACACTCTGGAGATATCACCTCAGCCCTGAAAGGTATTGCCATCTAGCTGGCACCATAACTGAGTCTCCCTTAGACCATTCCACCATTACATCTGTGGCTCTGTAAGGAAAACCATGGTTAGACTAATTAATTCCATGAGAATGGACCCATTGCCACATAACTATATCTCTGTATTTAAGCTGCAGGATATCAATGAGAGAGTATGAACGAATTAATAGAAAATGACTATCATGCAAAGACAAACAAGGGACTTTGTATCTCTTCTGAGGAAGGGATTCATCTGTTTTCAGTTGGACCTGGGATATTTGTACCATGTTAGGTGGAAGCACGACTTGGCTGTTTTCAATATTTGGAGATGAATACAGTTTAAGGAGATTTGCATGGGTTGACAAGGGGTGAGCTATGGTGGCCTTTTGATGTGGCCACTTGGCTAGGCCTTACCACACTTTCCAGCATTCCTTTTCTGTATGTCTCTGGGTAGGGTGGGATATAGCAGAGTTTCTTACAGGGGACTGGAGGGGAAGTGAAGCAGCAGTCATTTTATGTCCTCACTGGTCTGCTGGCTCATCTCATTGGTGAGAGACAGTGGCCAGGCCTGCCATTGCCCACCTTCCACTGGGCCTTCCTTCAGCTTCTTCTACTCTGGGACCAGTGTGGGTATTTAGTTCCATGAGGAAGGGGCTTGACTTCTGCAGGAAAACTACACAGTCAAGGTCAGAGGCAATAAGGGCTCACATAGGTTTCATTCTGTTTTCGTGGCCTCTAGCTTTTTTTTTTTTTTTGGTGTATGGGTTCCGGATTGTTGCTACTTTACTTTACATCCATATTCTCTCCCTCGTGGCCTACTTTGTGACCCCCAAGCTCCAGGATCAGACACAGTCCTAAGAATTCAGCCTTACACAATTGTCTAGGTCAGACTGTTGCCTGTGTCTGATACTGGAGCTTGGAGTCCACAGGACATGAAGTCAGGGAGAGAAGACAGACAGATGGGCCTCATTTCTTAGTAGTTCTGCTTCTTCTGGGGGACCTATACTGAAATATTCCCTTTGTATTCTGGAAACGAATATTAAGACATTCTTTCTTAGAAATATAGAAGAAAGAAATATGATGTCATTAACTTATCCTTAACTTTCCTAAAGATCCAGAATTATGCTGTGCCTTTTTCTTTGAAAGTCAGAAGTAGCATAACACCCTAAATGTTACTTATTTGCTAGCAATACTTAACAGAGAAAAAGAGGGATAACTTTGCAGTCAGGAGAAAGACAAACGGCTTGGAAAAGACACAAAATAATTGTCAGCTCCTGAAAAAGTCTTTTTTAAAAACGTTTTTCTCTTTTTAAAACGGTAATAACTTCCCACCACAGAGAGGTGCTCTCACACTTACTTCTCCAATATTTGCAAAGCATTCAAGTCCTAAAATGTGCCAACATTTTTCAAACACAGGATTAAAAATAGAGTATTTTTGTTTAAAAATAATTATATGCCATAACATGGAAACAAATAATTCTGTAGTCTTTGGAAAACAATGGTTTGCCTGTGGATAAAGTCACCCTCCCGCCCTACCCTCAGCCATCATGTCAAAGGAACAATAACCTCCTAATGTGTTAAGTTCTCCATGCATTGTGTTTTAAAACAATGCTTTATGAGCACACCATTGGTGAGCTTTCGGCATTATCTCAGTATATGGTACATCTACAGAAATTTTTTATTTATACTCCTGTCCTTTTTTTTTTCCTAAGGTACTTGAAACATTTTGCTTTGTAGTAATTTTTACTTATTTATGTTAAATAATATCATCTTTTGTAAGCCGCTGGTGATTTTGCCTGAAAGGCTGACTGTTGATAAGAAACATTCTTCTCCTTTTATTTGGCTGAGTATTTTGTAACAGAGGAAACATGACACTGTGGTCAGGCATCAGGCTTCAGAGAAAACTACTAACTTCAAAGTCTAGCTCTGCTCCCAGCCTGCTCTGCAACCAACAGCATGCCTTAACCTCTCTGTGCCTTATTTCTTTTCATTGGAAAAACTAAGATGATAACAAAATATCTACTTCCAAGATTTGTTTTGTAGATTAAATAAGCTAGTTCATGTAAAGTCCTTCACATAGCACCTGGCAAATGCTCAATAGATATTACCCATAATAATATTGTCTTCTGTGCTTGCCAATAAACTATGAAACTATATGGATCTAAAGGACAAGGCTTATAATTAACCAAAAAGAAGGAGTAAAGACCTTAGTTAATAAAAGTAAAATAATGTATCTTTTAAATATAGAGATATTGCTTCTACACAGAAATATTGCTAAAATAATAAATGTCAGACAAATAGATGCACATAACTGTTTTATAACTAGCAGCTGGATCCTTAACTCTCTATAACTTTGAAATGGAGCTGCAAAGTACAATGCATTTCCCTCAGTAGTTTCTCCAGATTCCCTTTGAATTTGTGCAGGGTCGATTGATACATACAAGCACTATTTGATAAAACATATTTTTCAAAAAGTGAGAACAGCACGTAATTACCTCTACATGATATTTCTTTGGTAATTGCAGATAAATTGGTAAAAATATTTCAATTAGGCAAGCAGACTATTGATTGCAACTTACTAGGCTGTAAGAAAAAGTGATTTTTCTCTCAAGTTTTAATATAAGTACTTACTTGTTTTATTTACAACAAATACAAACCTTCTCATTTCAGCAGCTCAAAGTCTTCATGGAAAAATCACATGATTACTAATCCTCAAGACTGACTCTCTGTATTTTTTGCAAGTTTTCGCCTACTTATTATGTTCCTGCTGGGAAGTTCCTAAAAATTACATTTCCTATAACTGGGAGTATTACTAGTTCTTTCTATCAATCTATTTTTAAAGTGCAGAACCTTCAGAACGTTCTGAATATATTCTTTTTAGAAAGGAAAACAAGAAGGTCACAGATTCTTCTTTTTCCTTTAATATTTCTCAACCACACACTCACACACACATTCCCTTTATATCTTACAAATTCATGAGAAAGCTCATTCTGTTTGCAATTTTAATTTTTGCTTTTGTTGACATGCAGTCTTCCTTAAGGGAACTTGATTATCCTTTTATACGGAAGGTAAGCTATGTACTATATTCATTTTAATTGAGGATGCACTGTTTGGAGATTACATCATCTGGTTATTTACATTTTTCCTTTCTTCCTTGAGTTGATCTCAAAGGAAACATGTGTGCATTTATAGTTCATGTATTACTGATAGCTATCCTGAGTATAACAGCATTTATACTCAGCTCTAGTTATAACTTGTTTCACCCAACCAAAACCACACTTTTCTACTGATTATAAGGTGTTAAATTCATCACAGATATCAAAGCGAGAGAGTACAGTGAGACTCAGTAAGCTTATGGAGGGGAGCTGGGGGTTTTATACTTAACTGAGGGAAACTTGATCATTGATGACACTGGTTTATGACAACGTCAGGATGGCATTAGGCAGCTCTGACGTGATAACTCCAGGGCACAATTTTTCACCTATTGGGAGGTAGTGTGAACATCTGAGCAGCTTAGCCAGTCAACTGTGTCTCCCTACAGCCATCATTCTTCCTCGAAAATCTAATGATTCTCTTAGTTCCATGGCAGAATCAGGTCACTCTAGGTAGTTCTATGTTATGTGAACAAAAGAATCACTGAGGATAGTAAAAACTAATTTTAATTTATCAAGGATCATACGTTAAGTATAATATTTTATAAATCATTTATTTTACTCTAAAATTAGTTGACAATTTTTTCCCCATAATTTGATTGGCACATTTGATAATTTGCACAGAAATGTACATGATAAGTGAACATAATGATGTTAAATAGTGGAAGATTGGAGCTGATGCAAAAAGAAAAGGTAATTAAATATATAGAAATTATAACATTATTCAAATTCCTACCCAATCTGCAATCCTTCCTCCAATTATATTTTTTCTGGAATATAGTCTTTTAAGCCAAAAGCACTTAGAATGGTCATTTTAGAGATTATGAGAGAGGAATTATAGCCCAGAGAAAACCTACATGCAATAGGTAGATAGGGGCAGGCTTATTGAATGACATTATTCAGCCAACAAGTTGATACATCATCTTAAATCTGAAATTTTGAACAACTGCAGATAAAATGTCCTAAAACATACGAGGCAGGATGGTGTCTTCAGTTTCCCTCACTTACTTTATCTTTCTTTCCTTTTCTCACTCTTACAGGAAGAGAATCTCCCTTTAACTCATTATGGTTATGCTATAAAAGACTGAGTGATAAAAAAATAAGTTTATTTCAAAGGTGCCTCACTCTGAATCATCTGAATGACAGGAATCATTATACTGAAGAATGGGACTCACTGAGAGCATATATAAAGGAGCCTTATTTTTATCCTCCACTGTCCATTCCCCCTGTGCTGTGAGACTTGTTTTGCCTTTGCTTCCTTGGGTGAAAAGCAGTGCACATCCCATACCTGCCATGGTCACTTTCAGATAACAAGAATCCACCAGTAACTTCCAGTTCCACACACAGTCTCAGTTCAATAATTATTTTGTTCAATCCACTGTATTAATTTCAACATTATGAATTTCATTTAAAGTTGAAATTCCACCCATCCCCCATCAAGGGAGAAGTTTTCAATCCACACTAGTTGTTGGAGTGTGGCATGAAAGCTCTTACTAGATTAATAATGTTGTGTGTGCCTGGTAGATGCTTAAAGCTGACACTTTCTCTTATGGTGCGTGGGTTCTTCCGAGCCCACTGCCCCATCACTGGGAATTTCTCACACGTGGTTCCCTTTAGGGTTACCAAGAGCAACTCTATTCTGGATGGTTAGTTTTAGCCATTGCCTATATCTTGTCCTATGCAAACAGCCTACCCAATCCATTGCCAGGAAACCCTATAGAAATTTAGGTCTTATAATGTCAGTAATTTATTTAAAAATAACTCATCATCACATGTGTGACATTTATGGAATACATATTTGTATTATACCCTCTAGGTATTTGGTTGACACTTGAAATACTTTAATCAGGAATATTCACCC
The DNA here is from genome assembly GCF_964165515.1 of Mesoplodon bidens. NCBI lineage: Eukaryota > Metazoa > Chordata > Mammalia > Artiodactyla > Ziphiidae > Mesoplodon > Mesoplodon bidens. The sequence continues at coordinate 66,692 of NW_027672367.1, read as the reverse complement.
TAAGGGTAGTGAGTCAGCATTTGAAAATTAGGAACTTTCGATTTCTACTGAGAGAAATAAGGAACCCCTGGAAAAATCATAAAGAGGTAGATTTCAACTAAAAACGATTGAACTATCATTGCCTCAATCTGCAACAGAGGACTTGTTAAACAGCCTAAGGGAATTTACAAATATGTACGTATTTGCTAAACGGGTAGTGGTTGAGATATGTTTATTGACTAGCAAATTTGTACAGATACTTGGCCTTTGGACAAGTTCTAGAGAACTCAAGGTGTAACATTTTCCCAAGTGGGGGTTTTAGCCCAGGTGTTTATTCCTTCGGTGCCACCATGATATGAAGGAATCTGTCATCGTACTAGAGGAAAAGGTACTAAATGTAGAACTGAATACCGATGAACTTATGGGATATAGGACTGAATATGGCTGCAACAGTACAGCTCAGGACTGTCTGGGGTCTATTTGCCAATTCATTTTTCTATGAGTGATAGAATTTGGTCTAAGCCTTGCTTTCACTGTAACATCTCACCTGGTTGTGCGATTTTGAGAGAGGATAAGTACAGCGCTCATGTTGCTCTAATCATTGGAAGCCTCTAGCCTCCAGAGTGGCAGTGTGAAGAAACTGTCAGAAGGCTGATTTCAACTCAGACACCTCTGTCCTTGATCTGACCTAATACCACCTAGCTATCCAGTCTTTTGTTCCTTAGGAGGATATGAGTCAGACAAGAATACACTGTGCGCCTCAAGCTCAAGGGGGGGCCATGGTAAGCTATCTGAGTGGTCTTCTTAAACTTGTTATTTTTTCACATTATATGAAGAGGGAAGTACCTTCCACTTTGTTTCCTTGAGGACTGCGATTGGGACTCACAGCACTTCAAGAACTCTCCCTTAAAATCTTCTCTTAATCTCTAAATCCTGACACTTTTGTTGTCTCTATGTAGTTGAGAAGCTTTAGATTTAAAAAAAAAAAAAAGTTTGCTCTTTACTCCATTTCAAATAGTCGAATCACAATTCAACTTGGGATGTGGGAACAACTGGCATTTATTGTGCTACAGTCTCAGTCTGAGAAGGAAATAGTTCGATTTTGTTATCCTACTATGCATAATAAAATGTAACTTCTAGAAAAATATTTTCAGGTAAGTTTTTTTATTTTTTATTTTTTTATTTTTTTGCGGTACGCGGGCCTCTCACTGCTGTGGCCTCTCCCGTTGCGGAGCACAGGCTCCAGACGCGCAGGCTCAGCGGCCATGGCTCCCGGGACCAGCCGCTCTGCGGCATGTGGGATCTTCCCGGACTGGGGCACGAACCCGTGTCCCCTGCATCGGCAGGTGGACTCCCAACCACTGCGCCACCAGGGAAGCCCTCAGGTAAGCTTTTTTTGATATTTCATCACATAATCTGTAGTGAACCAATAATTTTCAGGCTACCACTGGGCTATTTGCTACAGTAAAACAGTGATTTAATCTAGTAAACCAATTGATTATGCGAAAGTATAACTTAAAAATTATCTTACTTATACAAATATAAATGTAACTAAAAATTATTTCATTGTTGGGGGGGGCAGAGAGATAGTAGAGCTGGTTCAAAGAACATTTTAAGGCATTTATAAATAGTGGAATAAGAAATAATAAAAATAATACCATGAAAGACATGACACTAATTAAAATTCTCTGGGGCAATAAAATCATAAATTTGGGTTTATGTTGTTTTTTTTTCTTTTCTTTTTTGCTGGTGAGAAACCTGTAAACTAAGACGTGGCTTTACAGTGGTGTCTGGGCACTAATCAAATAGTAAAGAGCTAAATCTAACTCAAGTACATTTTCCTGGAGAATTACATAATCTTTGGGTGATTCTTTTAAGCAATGCCCCTGCATGACATTGAAAGGACATACCACATTCCCTTTGTCTTATTTGCAAATTGTGGATAATTTTTCCTAATAAAGGACAATATATGCCTCCTGATGTGATTATGTAAGCACTTTAACTGTTTTAGATAATTAAATGAGAAAATAATGATGGCCACTATGTATAACATGGTATAAAATACATATTTCATATTCCTCAATTTCTTTGGATCTCACTAACAACAATAAATTTGGAATAACTGGTTTTTAAGGTCATATCTGACACCAAGAGCCATTCGTTTATTTTTCTAACTGCTTGAACTGTTAGCAACTTTCAACACTGTGGCCTTTCTTTTCAAACAATCTCTTCTTGGTTTCACTGACAGCTCTTCATCCTGCTTTCTATCCTAAGTATCTGGTTATGTTCATCTTTGTACTCTTCTCAGCACTATTTATAGTGTTTTCTCATATTCTTCTTTGCTGGGGATCTACCTCTTCTTCGCTAAAATCCTACCTCTTCTCCTGAGCTGTTACATGTCGGAGCAATTAAGACCTGGTCTGAGACCCCATTTTTTTTTCACTCTGCATTCTCTGTCCTGGTAATCTAATCCACGTTTACTGCTGTAAATGTCATCTCTAGAAAAATAGGCTCCAAATTAGTAGCTCTAGTGAGAACCAGACATCACCAAAAGTTGCTTAATCAGTATCTACATATGGATAAATAAAAGCCAACTCGAAGTCAGCCAGTCCTAAACCAAACTCATCTCTCTCTTTTGCTGTTTTTTTTCTTCACTATTTTCATTTTAATGAACAACCCCATAGTAAATCCAGTTGAATAAGACAGTAACATAGGCATTGTCCTTAATGCTTGTCCTTATTCCTCTCTTCTGTATATAATTCACATTGGGATCTTTCAAGTTTACTCTCTAAATCTGTCTCAAAGGCATTCATATTTTTCAACATCAGTACCACTTTCACTCTAAGCCAAAAACCACCATTTCTTGCTTAGACTAATACTGATTCTATCTAAATAGTTTCACTAACGTGTACCTTTTGCTCTCCATCCAGTTCTCCACACTACAAAAAGAATAGCCATTTTAGAAATCACATATGTTCAGGTTATCCTTTAAAACCCTACAGTGGATTCCTATTTCTCTTAGGAGGAAGGGAAAAAGAAATCCTTCATTTGCCACACAAGTCTTGCACGATCTTTCACCCAGCTGTGTGAGCGGGTGTAGTGTAGTTGTTATAGACAAGAGTTGTGGAGCTACACTGCCTGGGTTCAAACCTAAACACCTTCACACTTTAACCGGCTGAACTATACAAGATGTTTCCCTCTCTGAGCCTCAGTTCTCAGAGAAGTTATTACTTGTACCTACTTCATATAATCATTTAAAAACTCGAATAAGCTAACACAGATCAAGTACTTTGAGCAGTGGCTTTCACTCAATTAGACATGAATTTACCATAGTTTAGTATTACTTTTCTTTCTCATTTCATGATTATCTCACACTCAATCTCTGTAGTTTTTTAATTTGCTTTAGTGCTGAAAACCCATGCTCAGTGCCCCCTCTCCCTTTCATTTGTACCTGCTACCTCCTCTACTTGGAATGTTCTTCCCCCCCCCCCTTACCTCTGGGGGCCTTGACATTTATGGTGATTCCCCTTAACCCTGGCCCCGCTTCTCCAAGTCGTACCTTCATTACATTATCTTCTTTGAACCAAGTGAGTTGAATTTTCTTTCCTGCCAGAAGCCTGACTGATGCAGAAGCTCTGCCCGTTGTAGACACTTAGGATTTACGCTGGTGGAGACTCATCTTCACACACATGCATCTAAGATCCTTATGGCACAGGGAGAGGGTATAAATATTAATTCACTAGGTCTTACATCTCCTTCCTGCAATTGACTTCTGCTCATGTTTAACTGGTCAAGCTATATCATATTTCCACATCACTCTTCAAATGGAGCAGAAAAGTACAGTGTTACCATTTTCTTGGAGAAGAAGGGGAACTAGAACACATATTACCCTGTTATGACTACAAAGCAAAGCATAAGTAAGGGCATTAGAATGTGAAAGTACATAGACTGTTGGAGGTTGTTGATCTAGTGTGAGATGAGCTTGACACATATTCTAGGATTCGATGGAAACACCTGTGAGGTCAGCTCAGTGAGGACTCTACGTGTCATGCAAAATTTGTGTGGTGTCCTTTTCTTAGAATTGAAAAGGAGACATAGGAAAAGAAATCTGGGAAGGAGAAGACAGGAGCATATCTATATTTTGGAATATCATAATTTAATCATTCTATCCTGCTCGTAGCTTCTTTAACTAAGGGAGATTATATAAACTGTTTTCAGATAAATTTGAAATATCCTGAGCTCATTATTTCAGCATCTGGAATGTAGAGTCAACCAAGATAACAAATTGTATGATTTCTCTATTAGGCAGAGGCTTCTACAGCATGAATCAAGGAAATTAGAAGGATCAAGTTACTAGTTTATTAAATTAGCACTGACATTATCACAGTCTCAGAGGAAAAAATATAACAAGATTGTTTGCAATAGAAAACGTTTTGTAAAATAGCCCTTAATCAGAATAGTCATTTGGAAATATTCTAGCAAAAACGTATATGTAAAGCAGCACTGCACCTCAGACTTGAAATTTTCCAAATAATTAATAGCAAGTAAAAATTTTAGGGCTTCCCTGGTGGCGCAGTGGTTGAGAGTCCGCCTGCCGATTCAGGGGACACGGGTTCGTGCCCCGGTCTGGGAAGATCCCACATGCCGCGGAGCGGTTGGGCCCGTGAGCCATGGCCGTTGGGCCTGCGCGTCCGGAGCCTGTGCTCCGCAACGGGAGAGGCCACAACAGTGAGAGGCCCGCATACAGCAAAAAAAAAAAAAAAAAAAAAAAATTTTATATAAATCCATGGAAATAAAATTGGAGTGGCCAAAACATTACTGAAGAATTCTGAGATAAGGACAGTAAATTCATAAAGCACGAATAAAATGACATAAATACCTCTATGTTCTGAATGTAATTTAATTATTGACTCTCACATACATAGCTAGAGTATCATCAATCACCATAGATAATATTTTTTTCTGAGCCATCAAAGCTAATTATAGTCAGAAATCTCACTCACTGAGACTAAACATTACACTACATTAAAAATCAATCTAGGGCCTCCCTGGTGGCGCAGTGGTTGAGAGTCCGCCTGCCGATGCAGGGGATACGGGTTCGTGCCCCGGTCTGGGAGGATCCCATATGCCGCGGAGCGGCTGGGCCCGTGAGCCATGGCCGCTGGGCCTGCGCATCCGGAGCCTGTGCTCCGCAACGGGAGAGGCCACAACAGTGAGAGGCCCGCATACCGCAAAAAAAAAAAAAAAAAAAAAAAAAAAAAAAAAAAAAAAAAAAAAAAATCAATCTATTATGTGATGTCAGGAAGTTCTGTTGAGTGTAGTGATTTTTTATGAGCCTCAAAATTCTATGTTAATTACCTGAATATTTTACATAGATGTCTCAAATAGTCCTTGTAAGTAATAAAAACAGTGGTGATTTGTATTTCACCATTGCTAAGATAATTTTCAAATTAGAATATTGACAGAGGGGAATAAACCGAAATACAATAGGAAAATGCAAGAAAAAGGCAGAAGTAGAACTAAATGAACCACCTTTTCACTGAGGGCTTCTTCACTTTTCCCTAAAATATGTCCCACTGATTCTAAGGTTGTGTCTACACTATGCTAAAAGATATTTTAAGTTTCCAATAATTGAGTCTTCCCAAGTACTTGTATGAATCAATTCAAATCTGATACTTCATGTTCAAAGAATTTTAGAGACAAAAATTCTTAGGAGATTGGAGATTATGTAATTCATTATAAACACGGAAGCTGGAAAATAGGGTAAGTAGAAAGGTTTCACCATGAGTGGCATAGTTAGACTCTGTGTTTCCCAACTAGTTAAGAGAAATATTTTTACCAAATCACAAATAAACAGTGAATGCTTACAATTATATTTATAACTAAAATAATTTCTCTCCACTTAAAACAGTAGTGTATCTATTCAACTAATGATATTGCAGCAACTGGACATTCTCATGCAAGAAAATGAATATAGACACAAAACTTACACCCTTAACGAAACAACCCAAAGTAGATCATAGACCTAAATATGAAATGCAAAACCATTAAACTTCTAGAATACGAATAGGAGAAAACCAAGATGACCTTGGTTATGGCGATGGCTTTTTAGATACAGCACCAAAGGCACAATCCATGGACTTCATTAAAATTAAATTTTTTGCAAAATTGTTGTTTCTGACAACACTAAACATATTCTTACCATTAAATCCTGCAATTGCACTGCTTGGTATTTATCCAAAAGAGATGAAAATGTATGTCCACACAAAAACCTGCACACAGATGTTTATAGTAACTTTATTCATAATAGCTAAAATTTGAAAGCAGCCAAGATGTCCTTCAGTAGGTGACTAGATAAATAAACTGTGGTATATCTAAACAATGGAATATTGTTCAGCACTAAAGGGAAATAAGCTATCAAGCCATAAAAAGACATGCATTTTAAGACATTTAAAAAAATTAAAATAACTACTGGGTATACAGAAAAATACCTAAAATGAAAAAGGGTCTTTTATTTTCATACAGTAATAATGAAGTAAGAATTTTAGTTTAAGATCAGTTATACATTTAAAAGCCTTTACATTTTCCAAAAGAAATTAATGTATTCCTATTGAACATTTTGTTAAAAATGCCACAGACAAGACTATGAGACTCTCTAAGTATTACTTCTATCATCTTACTAAAATCAGTAAAAATAAGTTTGCGTTAACACATTCCAGCTTCCTCTCTCTAGAAATAGAATGAGAAAAAAAGCAATAATAATAAGAGACAGTAGCTTCAAATCTTTTTAAAAAGTTATTCCCAACTGCACATCCATTATCAGTCATAGAAAATGTAGGGCTGCGGTAGAAGTCATGGTTTCCAGCACTCTGAAAAGCACATTATTTTAAAGATGGATCAATATAAAAGAAGAAAAATACTCAAATCATCTGAAGATGATGTAGTATTAAAAAGCTTTGGGGGAAAATGAGGCTGCAATTTGAACAAAATTATCTACTTACAAAGAAAGGAGGACATGAGTTATTGTCTAAGAGTTACCATAAAGACACTAAAAAGAAAAGAAATACACACACACACACACACACACACATAATCCTTATATAACTAGTAACTTAAAATTAACAAATAATATGTCTTCGATTTACTTGTGATGAATAAACCTCACTTGAATTAACAGAGGAAAGCATTTAAACATAAGAAACAGAAAAAGAGTTTCAACAGTTTTAAAATATACCTAGTTTATGTTGTAAAGAAACGCTATTGACAACAAAATGCTCCTAAAAGGAACTTTGGTAATAGAGTCCAGTTGAAAACCACTGTCTATTTACAAGGTAGACTTGGGGTGCTGCACTGAACAGTGTGCCCCCAAACTTCATGTCCGTGCAGGATCTGTGAATGTGACCTTGTTTGCAAGGGTCTTTGCAGATGTGATTAGTTAAGATGAGGTCATACTGAATTAGCATGGGCCCTAAGTCTAATGGCTGGTGTCTTTATAAGAAGAGGGAAATTTGAACACAGAGATACAGACACAAACAGAGGCAAATAGGCCGTGTGATGTCAGAGGCAGTGACTGGAGTGATACAGATAGAAATGCCAAGAATTGTCAGCAACAACCAGAAGCTGGGAGAGAGGCGTAGAACAGATTGTCCCTAGAGCCTTCGGAAGAAGCATGGCTCTGCTGACACCTTGATTTCGGACTTCTAGGCTCCAGACCATGAGGGAATACAATTTCTGTCATTTGTGGCATTTTTTTACAGCCACCTTAGAAATTAATATACTTGGTAAAAATTCAACCCAACAGTCATTTTTATTTTGATATATATCACGAAACTAAACCCTAACTAATGCGTTTCCCATTTTGCCTCCATCTCTGATTTTTTTTAAGCTAGCAAGTATTTGTTTCTTGCTTATACCTTCAAAATAAAAGTTATGATTTTGATGACATGATAGCTAAAATCTTTACTCATTATTCTGGTCCATATACATTTATTCATGACATCAAAATTCATTTATTGAGCATCTAATATATATTTTATTCTAAATCTCATCTTTGATTTCTCTAGTAGTCCAAACCTTCTCATTTGTGATAGAGTTTCAAAAATCACTTGGCTAAATGGATAATTTATTGAGTGTCCAAAGTATTTTCTTGAGTTAATAATTTTCAAAAATTGTATTACTCCACTTCAGAAGAGGATGACAGGGCTTTTCAAGAAATTATCATTTATTATATAGAAAAGATTCCAAGTATTCTTCTGGATCACCTGCCGGTTCAGTTTCTAGTTGCAAAAAGGCACCACATGACATACTTAGCCACAGTCTTGGATGATTGCTGTTGGCATCAGGAAATTTCTGCTCACTAGGACCTATGGACCTGTGATTATTGCTACTACTTATCAACACCATCCTCTTAGAAAATTATCACCTTAGAAATATTTCGACTATCATGAATACTACTGTACAAGTACTAATTCTGCGAGTATTGATTGCTGTAAAAATGTAGCAAATGATCTGGAAATGATCTACCAGTCACAATCTGGACAATCACAAATCTAATTACAGAGTGCAACATTGAAAATATACTAGAGGAAAGGTATGGAACCCTGCAGAACACATTACTAACGTGTATAACTTTGTTGTAGGAGATGGGGATGCTATTTGTATTTTACATATATATATATATATATATATAGTCTATATTTTCAGACTTATTACAATGAACATGTGGTTCTTTTGCCATTTAAAACATAGATTTAAGAAATTGGAAAAGTTCTTTTTCAAAGAGAAGTTGTTCTTTTTAATCCTATGATTGCAGGCAAGTTTTCTATATTAAAGTCTTGAGAATTGCTTTTCTTCAGGAAATCTGTCTTTGCCTTCAACTGATGGGATGAATCCCACCCAGGCTATGGAGGATAAACTGCTTTACTCAAAGTCTCCTGATTTAGATGTTAAACACATCTTTAAGTAGACATTCACAGCAAGATCTAGATTATTGTTTGACTAAACAGTTGAGCACTATATCCTAGAAGGCTGACATATACAATTAACTGTCATGTTGAATTTCTAATCAGGAGAGTGGCAAGATGAGTCCTGTGTTTCAGAAGATATCTTTGGAGAATGGAAGGACATCGGAAAGAGAGCACGGATGAAGGTGGACATGTCACTAGGAGGAGGATGAATGAATAAAGATCAGAGATGATAGAGATAAACTGGGTTGTTCTTGTTTTGGTGGAGAGGACTATGTGGATGGTTTGAAGGATGAAAAGCAGTAAGATTAACAAGGGTTGGTAAATGATTGTATATTGGATGTAGGGGAAAAAAAGGAAGACATAAAACTCTACCATCCTCCCATAATTAATTGGATTTTAAAATAGAAGCTTTACCATTCTTTCACTTTAAAGCAAAGACAACCTATTGCTAATTCCCACTTATAATTATCTCCCAGAACTCTTAATCTGCAGTATTCATCCTCTTCTGAATAACATTCTTCTGAAGACTATTTTAGTTAATTTATTTCTCTTGGTTGTTATTTTTTTTATAACCAGGCTTCAGTTACTTGTGAGGTAAAATTTAAAATTGGCAGTGAGTTCCAGACGAGTTATACAGGGCTTTGTAGCTCTGAAAGCCTTTCACATATATAAAACAGTAAAATATTCCTTTGTTACGAGGATATGACCCAGTTAAGTTTTACAAGTGATGCTTAGTGTAAGAAAAGTATAATACTCCAACATATTCCAAACAGGACAGGTAACTTTGGTAACATAGACAATGTAATAACTTGACAAGAAATAAGGGAAAAGTGATGAAAAGGACAGCTCGCTTTTTGTAAATAATTTCTTTTTCTCTAAAGAAAAATTAAAATAATACTTCTGACATGTCATTTTCTTGTTCTTATTACCAATCTCTTTAATAATTACTAAAAGAGAATTTTCATTCCCTGTCAGGCAAAATATAATTTAGCATCAGAATGATTCCACCTCCTCAGCATCATTAGGCTACTTGATAGAGGATGTGATTAATGCCTGTGTAGAATCATTAACTGCAGGAGGCCTATTCCAAACAGTAGGAACAGAATCCTGTTCACTCGTAGATAGAACTGTGATAATGTGCTTTTCATCTAGGAGTGGTGTGTGGATACTTAGAAATATGATTTCACTTGATCTAGAATAATATGGGATAACTCTCTGAGTTCAAAATGCTATTAGGTCAGCTAATACTGCAACCTGTAGTCACCTTATAGGAAATATATATTTGTCAATAATATTACTTATTAAAACAATTATGATGAATGAAGCAAAAATTTAAAAAATATATATATAAAGCTAACTTCTTGAATGTAACTATGGTTATGGTAAAGAAGTGTTTTCACAATTTATTCATGTTTCCAGACCAGAGAATTATAGTTTTGTTTTAAAAACTGTAACCATGCTAAAATTGTAGGAATAATACATCTTACATCTATTTAATATTAAACGGAGGTAAAGATATCTCTAAGAAGGTTAAAAATGAAGATTTAACCTATTCATAAAGACATATCAGGAGGTGAACAATTCAGTTCAGATAGTCGGTTCTTTTCTTTTACAAATATTCTAAGAATTGACATGAAACTTCTTTAGACATCTAAATAATTTATTTAAGAACATTTCCTATTTGGTGTTCAGTATGGCGAAAAGACTGCAATTTTAAAACTGTAAGGTAAATGAACCCTGTGAATTGAATCCTGATAAACTAGTGTGGTTCTTCATCATACACTCCTAAATAGGAAAGCACAATATTTAAGGCTTAGGATTATTACTCAGGTTTAAATAAGCAATTACTGTCCACTCGGTTAGTCAAAGTCATTTAAAATCAAATAACACAATGGCAAATAGGAGTCTGTTGTAGGCAAAAATTGTTTTATCGTACAAAAACATTTGACATATATATTTAATATTACAGTGAGCTTGTGGAATGGCTGTTTTAATTCCCATTTTATGACGGAGTAAAATTTGACAGGTAAGGCATCCCAATTAATATTACACAGCTCAGTGTGAAGACAAAGAAAACCTAAATCCAGGGTATTTTTTTCCAAATTTCATTTACTTCATATTAAGAAGAAATTTCAGTAAGGTTGACTTTACATCAACAAATACTCGAGGCATTTTTAGACCAAATTGTACTTGCAGGAGAAGAGATAGGACAGAGTCAGTGGCTTCCAACAGGGGAGACAGAGAGTTCAGTGAAAAATAAAATGTAAAAGTTACCATTAACAGGGAAAAAAGAAAAAAATGTGAGAACTAGCTATAGAAATACTCTGATTGCTTGTGACTTTTGAAGTTAGACTTTAATTCAATAATTACAGGCTCATTTGAACAATTCTAATATTTAATATCCTATTTTAAATAAAATTTGTGATATTAAATAACTCCATTCTTTGATAAGCATCTGAAATTACTCTATAGGGACTGATTTGCTAATATGGATGTTAGTATCATCAGAGTTTGATATATTTTGGGTTTCACCATCTTGTCCTTTCTGTTTTCCAGAATTTCCACTCTTCACTAGAATGGCTATGGTTACTGAAAAGTATTTTCAGGCAATTTATAAAAATCTTGTGAAGAGTTTTTAGGTGTTATATTTGGAGAAATGATTTTCACATAGTCATAATGGTAGTAAAATCCCTGTTCATTGAACTGGTTCTACAGAAATTCTTTGATATTACTTTTCTAAAACTGTCACACTTTGGGGAGAAAAGTGGGGAGTTGCTGTTACATCTGATTATTTGGAGACTAGATGTTGCTGTTAATACTGTGTCGCCAGAGTGAAATATCTATTCTCTCTCTCCATAATTAGCTTTAAAAATGTTAGATATTTGGATATAATATCTAGGGCAGGGCATCTGATAACGTGAGCCTAAGTTCGGTGCAACTGTCTACCTCCAGGTGGGTGCTAAGAAATTAAGTATCTGAAATATTTGTCTCTCAACAAGCCCTGGATAGTGGGACATTTTCATGCATCTAAGTAGTAGTTCCTGTGATGGGCGTCTACAAAATTATCAGTTTTCTCTTGCTACACAGGAATAATAAGGTTTTGTTCATTTAAATGCCCAATTAAAAATTATACAAAGTAAGACCAAACTCTGTTCCAAAACAAGAATTTGTGTTTTTTTTTATTAGAAGATAAATATGTTGATTATAGAAAGTTTGAGAAATGCAGAAAATTATTTTAAAATGCAGAAATAAAAGGTACCAGATATTCAGGTTGATGTAATCTAATCACATGGGCTCTTTAAAAGCAAGGAGTTTCCTTTGGCTGGTAACAGAAGGAGAAATCAAAGAGATTGGAAGTGTGAGAAAATTTTGGCATGAGAGGATATTCCATTGTCAGCTTTTCAGATGCAAGAGGTAAGATGGGAAGGACCTGAGCGCTGGTCCTATGAGCAGAGAGGAACCCTCAGCCAACAGCCTGCAGCAGAATGAGGACCTCAGGCTGTAGGAAACGAACAGCAAGGAATTGGATTTTGTTAAAAACCCAACTGAATTTGGAATCAGATACCTGCCCCCAACCCACAGATCCTCCACATAAGATGCTGGCCTGGTTCACACCTTCATTGTGGCCTTTTGAATCCCATAGAAAAGAAAACAGTTAAGTCCACCTAGACTTCTGACCTGTGGAGCATCAGATATTGAATAGGTGTTGTTATAAGCTGTTAAATTGGTGGTAATTTGTTATAGAGAAATAAATAGGAAATTAGCACAGGAGACTTCCTCTATTCAATGGTTCTCAAACTTTAACATCTCAGAATCACCTGTCTAACTTGTTAAAATACAGATTGCTGGGGCTTCCCTGGTGGCGCAGTGGTTGAGAGTACGTCTGCCGATGCAGGGGACACGGGTTCGTGCCCCGGTCTGGGAGGATCCCACATGCCGCTGAGCGGCTGGGCCTGTGAGCCATGGCTGCTGAGCCTGCGCGTCCGGAGCCTGTGCTCCGCAACAGGAGAGGCCACAGCAGTGTGAGACCCGCGTACCGCAAAAAAACAAACAAACAAACCAACAAAAAACAGATTGCTGGGTTCTGTATCCTGAGTCTCTAATTCCATAGGTTTGAGGCAGGACCTGAGAAATTCCCTTTCCATTAAGTTCCCAGTGATGTTGATGCTGCTTATCTGGGGACCACATTTCGAGAACTATTGCTTTACTATAATACTCTTTGCCTCAGTTCACACCTCTCGGAAACTCCTTCCTAAGGAAAGAAAAATAACTTACCTGGTTGCAGAAACTGGTAGAAGGAATTGACCTTTCTAAAGCCGTTCTCTGCTCTCAGTCCTGTGGCTCTGCCAGCCTGCAGACTGGGAACATTCTGGTCTGCTCATGGCCTTGAAGTCGGCTGTTTGCCGTTGTGAGAAGTGGTCGGTGATTTCCCAGGACTGCCAGTGACTCCGTGAGCAAGTCTAATTCTGAGAGAATGATGCGGAAGCCCGTTGGGACTCCTTATCTTCACCACATCCTCCAATCCTGTTTTTGAGTAATAACACTGATATTTAGTTTACTACTGTGTTTATCTCAGTGTGTTTGGGCTTCGGTAAGCCTATATGATATTATTTTTTGGCCCCATGAAATCTCAACAAACTATAGAATAATTGGAACTCATTTTAGCAGCCTGCAGCTCACTTCAGTTGCCAAGAACTACTCTTTCCCTAGTCAGAAGAGAGAGAACTTTTCGGCCAGTAGTCAGTTTGGAAGACAAGCAACTTTGTGAGGCAAACTCGGTAAAGCTGTGGATTTTATCAGCTGCCTCTAAACAGGCCAAGCTAATTCACTGCTTTATACCACAACCAATCAATCACACTTATTCAAAGGTCAAACCAACCTTACATATTCATAGCAAAATTAAGGCCCTAGAATCTTCTATTGTAAATCTGATAACCATCTGAAGGAAAACTCATTATATGGGGTATAAAAGACCCAACATTTATTTCCCCAGCCTTTTGTCCAGCAACACCATCTTTCCTCCTAGAGAGATGGAAACAAAGTGAAACTTACATATACTGAATATTCACAATATATGGCTCTGATGTTTATTATCAGGACATTTATTTCTATTTCCATTTTACAATGAGGATCAGAAAGTGAAATAAGTTTCCTAACATCATACATCCTGAAGTGGGGTGACCTGGGGCTCAAACATATGGTATGTTTGATTCCAAAGCTCATGCTATTTCTACTCTGCCACTTTACCGATAAAGAATGCTGTTTTAAAGCAATGTAGGTTATTGTGGTGGGAAAAAATGGACTTCCTAGATATACTCCTCTAGCTGAGGCCAAGTTAAAAGAAAAAGGACAATTTTACATAAAATGCTTACCAGATGTTTTTGAAAAAACATATTTCAAATATTTTAATGATGCACGTTTATAAATCACACTGTAAGTCTCATATCCTCTGTCTTTAAATAGATTCCTATAGGAAAAATTACTAAGAATGATTTGTCATGTCATACATTATTTAATGACAGTCAGTTCATGTTATTTTTTTATTACAAAGACATTTAAAATGTGGAAATAAAAAACGATGGAAAAGGTAATATAAATCCACTATTAATATCATATGGGCAAAAATAATGATATTTATTGTAACCTAACACTTCCTAACTGTCAAGCTGATTTTCCAGTTCTTTTGGCTATTTCCATCATAGATTTCCTGTGTCACATTTGAGAAAATTAATATAATAGTATAATAGGATTCATAAAGTCTGTTTCTGGCTCCAGAAACACACTGCATACATTTTCTAGTTGTCTGACTCCAGGAAAGTAATCCATTTTATATTTCTTTGCTCAATATGAAGTGGAAAATAGTACTTGCCCACATGAAAAGTTTGTTGTGAGAATCAAATTTATTGATTGAATAGTATATCAGTCAGATGATTATTTAATTAAAAAAATTATTTGATGTCAACCATGGGCCAGGCATTGTGCTGGTCCCAGGCGCTACAAAGAGAGATATGATCATCATTCTTAAGTGAGACACAAATACGCACAGATACACAAGTCTTACTTTGGGATATGCACAGACTATTATGAGAGTCAATAAAGACCATCTCGCCCAGCCTGGGGATGTTAAGTAAAGTTTTCTGGAGTAACTCTTGAATTAAATTTTGATTATTGAATAAAATTTAAGGAGGGAAAAATCCAAAGAAAAAACATAGCAAGATATATGGGAAACTTATAAGCATTTTACTGTTGTATCATGAAATGTGAGAAAGGAAACAGTGTTCAGTGTGGCACAAACAATAGGAATAACTTGAAATTATTCTTACAATACCTACCAAAGCTTTTAAAGTTACACTTTTAACCCAATATATTATCGTAGACAAAACTAGGAAATAATCAGAACTGTGGACAAAGATAGGTGCAAAGGTTTTTATATAAAAATTGTAATAAAATTTGGACAGATGCACTTAGAGTACAGGACACTAGTATTATGGTGATAATGAAATCTTTTCAAAGAATGTTTAGTGAATTGGAAAGTGCTCACAATCATTATATTATTATATCATATATACTATATATTATAATAACATTATATATTAATTATATTATTATAATGTTAATACTAAGACGTAGACATCAGATTATCTACATGTAAGAGGATGCCAATTTTTAATTTTATATATATATGCTTATTTATGGGTAGTGAAATTCTCATAAAGGGATGCATCTAAATGTTCACTGTTTTGCCTGGCAGAATAAATTTTTATGAGTAAGCAAAATACTAACATATGCTGGGCATCTATACAGATGTGTTTTACGTCTAGTACATGAGATTGCAGATATTTAAATTTTCTCCTGGTTTCCTGTCAAAACTTCTATATTTATAAGAAAATTTCAGAGTTAAAAATCAAGAATAAAAGTATCATTAAAGAAAAATTAGATTAATGGATATAACGTGAGTAAGACTGCCTGAATATAAGCTATGAGTACAAATAAGAAATAGCTGATTAGTTTGGGGGACTTAATTTAAGTCTAATGAGTTTAAAAACGTCTAGATTATTAGGTTAATACTATGGCAACACAAAAGTGATGCAAACGGGCTTCCCTGGTGGCGCAGTGGTTGAGAATCTGCCTGCTAATTCAGGGGACACGGGTTCGAGCCCTGGTCTGGGAGGATCCCACATGCCGCGGAGCAACTAGGCCCGTGAGCCACAACTACTGAGCCTGCGCATCTGGAACCTGTGCTCCGCAACAAGAGAGGCTGAGATAGAGAGAGGCCCATGCACCGCGATGAAGAGTGGCCCCCGTTTGCCACAACTAGAGAAAGCCCTCACACAGAAACGGAGACCCAACACAGCGAAAATAAATTAATTAATTAATAAACTCCTACGCCCAACATCTTTTGTAAAAAAAAAAAAAAAGTGATGTAAACTAGGAGTGCCTATCGTGTATTGTAGTAAACCCTTACTTAATGCAACCCTAAATATTTAGGCATTTCATATAAAAATAAGAAATTGCTATTCTAAAGTTTGCACATATTAAAATACTATATTTAGGGTAGAGATAAATGAGTGAAATAAAATTCTTTTCAGGCCATTACTCAAAGACACAGTGACTGGTCAAATCGCTCAAAGCATGTTTATTCAATGAAAAAATGAATGAATAAATGAATGAATGATTGACTTGGGGAACATAGTCTTTTGCTAACGATTACAGTGGTATAATAATTTAGGACTTGATTTAAAAGTTATTTGCGTTTACCAATTATTGTCTTCTCGTAACTAGTTGATATCCATGATCAATCAGCTTGGCTAAATTCAGCTCATGGCAAGCATAAAATCATTTGTAGTTATCAATATCAAGTCCATTCCAGTTTTATCTATTAGCATCAAAGCCATAATACCCATCACAAACAAAACAAAACAAAACAAAAACAAATAGAAAATTTGAGATGGAAAGAAAAAGCAAAAACAAAAAAAAATCAAAACTGAAGTAAAAAAAGAAATACTAAACTAATGTAACACTGTTATCCAATTAGCTGACTCTATATTTTAATACTTACAGCATATAGCATCAATTATAGAAAATATATAAGGTATAGGACACTAGCTGATAGTTAAAGTTTAGTGTTTTAAACAGTAAGGGAAATTGCTGTAATGGTGTAAAGTTTGTGCACTAGTGGACTAAATAAAAAATTATTCAGGAACAGCCAAGCTTAGGACCTTATTGAATTGAACAGATCTGGGATTTGCTACAGTTTTCAAACTATAATATTCACTTCCATAAAAGAAAAGCTGTTTTCACATGGAAAATCAAGAGAGGCTCCAAGGAAAAGTCGTGTGTATCACAGACAGTTTTTGATAAATATTGGCTCTTCTCTCCTGTCATCCCTATCACCATGTCCACAGGTTTACAGTCAAAAATATAATTTCAGGCAAAGAAGGAAAACATGGCTATGATGACCCACTAATCCTCTAGAAGTACAACTTCTCAAACTATTTTGAGGCTGTTTCCTACACAGGCTGGAAAAGTCACAGTGAGAGAGTGAGACAACCATAAAAGTCAGAGGAGGGAAGAAAATATGATGTAAATCACTTTAGAAAACCCCGAGACCAACGGTGACAAACTCTGACCAACATGATCTTAAAAATAGAAGCTGACGATAATAAACTGGGACGTGTTGCTAATGCAGTCAAGAACAAAACCAAAGAGAATGAATGAGAGGATTTCAAGAGCCAGGAATTTTTACTTCCATTTTCTACTCTCAAGTGGGGAATAGCAGGTCTATTTGCAAAATGTGTGATGCCCATAAATTTCAAAAGAACTACTTTTGACCCATTTTCAATACCTAGAAAAGCATTAAGTTATGTTTTTTTTAATGACACTTCTAGAAAAACAGAAAACATCGAGATTTGTTGTTCTGTTTTAAATTCTGCTTAAAATAAACTTTAAGCAGTTTGCTATTACATTGTAAGTTAGTTAATTTCGTTATTTTGCTATTTTCCTTTCACTAGATGAATTTCTATAATCTCTGGATTTTCTTTTTCCTACTAATAACTCAACTTGCAATCATTAACTGGCTATGTATTTTCTTTTTTCTTTTTCTTTTTTCTTTTTACCATCTTTATTGGAGTATAATTGCTTTACAATGGTGAGTTAGTTTCTGCTTTATAACAAAGTGAATCAGTTATACATATACTCATATCCCCATATCCCTTCCCTCTGGCGTCTCCCTCCCTCCCACCCTCCCTATCCCACCCCTCTAGGTGGTCACAAAGCACCAAGCTGATCTCCCTGTGCTATGCAGCTGCTTCCTACTAGCTATCTATTTTACATTTGGTAGTGTATATATGTCCATGCCGCTCTCTCACTTTGTCACAGCTTACCCTTCCCCCTCCCCGTGTCCTCAAGTCCATTCTCTAGTAGGTCTGTGTCTTTATTCCCGTCTTGCCCCTAGGTTCTTCATGACCAGTTTTTTTGTTTGTTTGTTTTTTAGATTCTATATATATGTGTTAGCATACGATATTTGTTTTTCTCTTTCTGACTTACTTCACTCTGTATGACAGACTCTAGGTCCATCCACCTCATTGCAAATAACTCAATTTCATTTCTTCTTACAGCTGAGTAATATTCCATTGTATATATGTGCCACATCTTTATCCATTCATCTGTTGATGGACACTAGGTGGTATTTTCTTTTTTAAAAAAATCATGAAAATCTGTGATACTTGGAGATGGCAGTGCTCAAACTCCATGGGTAATAATTCTGTTTTTATTGTTTGGATTCTACAGTAACTGGTCTATTTAAATTATTACAATTTATTATAAAAGTGTGGTTTCATCAAAAGCTATGCAGAAACATTCTGGTATATTTTTATAATTTACCTTACATGGACTTTAATTCAAGGAGGATCATGATTTATTAAAGACAGGTCAACAACACAGTACTACATCTTCAGGGCTACAGAATTATGAATCTGAGAACTGCTGTGTGTATCACTAAAAATTATTTTAGAGAGAGTTCTAAGAGGTTAATGATGTTTCTCCCTTTCTATCCTCACTTCTGAATGGATTCTGTTGATCTTAAGTTTTATACTAGTTGCAAACATGGGATGTTTTCAAAGCTCAAAGGATAAGGTATATAATTCTACAGTGAGCTGTAAAAATGTAGGAGAGAAGGATTTGGCAGTGAAGACGTTTAACCTTGTCTTGAGACGAGTCTTGAGAAATAAGGAGGGATTCTCTGGAGGGACATTCATTTTATGATACAACTATTAGACATATAGCGAACGTAGAGCCCTACAAAGGAGAGGACAATTCTGGCGCATTTGTAGCTTACAGTCTATAGTAAAGATAGGAATCCCTGGCCAAGGGAAGAGCATAATTAAAGGCACAAGTTGTGAAATAACTTGGGGTGTTCAGAGTGAAATATTATTTATAAGACTGGAATAGCGTATATGTGGGTGAGGGAAGCAAAAGGAAGAATAGAAGCATATCAGAACTGTACTATGTGATCATTCTACACATATAGTGAAACCATCTTTAAAAATTCTAAATTACTATGGAACTTATGAGTACCTAAGTGTAGATAGTAACCATATGCAGTTTTGCCATGTGACACGTCTTGTACTTTATCTTGCCTTAGTATTTATATTTCCTATGGGTATGAAACATTCAGAAAATATTTGACAAAAGAATATTATTTATGGCTTTCTAAATTATCTCCCTGGTCATTGAGGAGATAAATCAATCATAAGCAAGATTTTCCTAAATGCAAATGATTACATAATTGAGTGTTTAAGAATTGAAAATCTCCTAAGTTTACTATTTAGTTTTTTTTCCAGTAATTTTCTATGTTCAAAATAATTGATAGCATTTATCAAGTCTTTCTATGTGAGAAAGCACTGAGCAAGGGACTTTACATCTAACATGAATGCCTACAACAATATTACAAAGTAGTATTCTCAATACTATTTTAGAGAGGAAAAACCTGTGTCCCAAAGAAAGTAAATACTTTTCCTAGTGCCACATAAATAAGTAGAGAAACTAAAAATCAAACTCTAAAAATCAAATTTCAGTCTGAAATTCACACACCTCCCCACCCCCACCCCCGACTCTCTCACATTTGTTTTATTCCATCACACTGTCTTTTACGCTTACTTAGATGACCTATATTTTTTGAAAGTTAAATGATTTAGAGTTCCTTATTTTTCTTGAAGTGACTTTAGCAATTATTATGTTTTGAGCTTTGGGCAAATTATTTATAAGTATATAAAGCTTTATATCCTTGTCAGTAGTATCATAAAGAAAGGTAATTATTTTATTTCTCTCTGAATCTCTCTTATCCAAGCTTCTGAACTGTATTTGTACAGGAAACATGTGAAGCATTCATGCTGATCCTCATAGTTCCTAACTAACTGGTTAATTCATTTGGAATTACTCAGAACTTTGTATCTGAGCTTGAAAACAGACCAAAAAACTTGCCTATTGCAATTTGACCAATTATGCTTCAAAGTTATTCTCTAATATACACTAAAAACTTTTGATTTATTCATCAAAACATTCTTTTTTTGACCTTTTTATACTGCTTTTAGTTGTTTGGGATTTCAGTTTTATTCTAATAATATTCTCTAATTCTGAAATCTGAAATGAAATGGTATGCTTAAAATATTTTATAAAAAATATTCTTTAACTTTTTGTTATCTCCTTTCCCACACACTTTTTTCAAAACTACTTTAACCACCATGCATATCAAAAATCTTCTGTCCCAGGGATCTCCCAACACAATTCTAAATAATCCTTGAATTATGAGTGACAAAGGGGTCTCTGTCTGAACTTGATCATGACATGTACAAAGTGTTTCATGGATACTGTAGTTAGGAGTCAGTACTATGTATAGGTTAGATCCCAAGTCACGCCTCATGACCTGTTCAGTATTTTCATTCTTCTGAACCTATTCACTATTGAGTATCAAGGAGCCTCACTTACCTTTCTTTTTGTTAGAATACTAAGGACCATGAAAAATTGCATATCCTTTATCTATGACATTTTCTTGAATAAGATAATATGATTTCAAACAAAATGAAATGAGTATCTTTAGATTTTTGTATCAATATTTTTCCTTTACTTCTGAGCATAAAAGAAAATGTGAAATTTATTCCAAAGTAATGAGTATAAGAGCACACATTTTATGGAAATTTGTATTTTACTATACAAATCTATAGCAAGCTATACAATTGATATTTATCAGTATCAATTATCAATTTCATATATACTATATATAATCTATATGGATATATTTGCATTTCAGATATATATATATATACGCATATAAGGATTATTTAATATATTATAATATAATATTTAGCATATTTTCTCTATTTATATGCCATATAGTATAATAACCCACTGTTAATTATAGTTAAACTCCCCAACAGCATCCTATTTGTGTATGTATCCATACTCAACAAATCTGCAATAGGGCAATTAGTATAAGTCTATCAAGACAATTCAACTCCGTGATTCCCTGCATATTTAAAGGCAGTGAAGTATAAAGAATGAATGGAACATGAATAAACAATATCATCATTTAAGTCTGTGCTGAAAGTTAGGTAGGACTCAAAGGGATGGTTCTCTGTCAAAAATCTTTATGAATACTTACACAAAATATACTTACAGTTCCAATCCTGTAGCTGACAGAAGCTAATTAAGCATGTATTTATTTTAAATTTCAGTAAAATACTAAACAAACTCTTTTAATCCTAGTCATCTTGAAATGCATCAATCATCTAAAAGCAAAGTTTCATGATACATCTACATTATAATCAGGGGTAATCAGAGACACAAAACATGCTTATCAGTGTCTCTGTACCCCATGTATAGCCCTAGGCTTTAAAGAAGAGAACTCCTAAGTCACTGCCATAGAGGAGAGAATACTGAAATAGGAGGATGCACATAAAGGTCTTTATTTCCTATAAATCTCTTGGCCTCAGTTTTATTATATTTAAAATGGACTTACTAAAACATCTGCTGCTGATATAACAAGGTACTTTTAAGATAAAATGAGCTTCTACATATAAAAACTATTTAAAAGCACATAGAGTTGAAGCAGATTTATCCCAGGACTAAAATCAGTTATCATAGTTCAAATTAAAATGGAGAAATCCCCATGGAAGAATATTTCACGAATTGATCTTTAAGAGACATAAAGTACATTTTATTAAGGACAGTTATAGCATTCTCTTAAAATTGATAAGTAGCTGACATTTAATAAACCTGAATTGTCCAAGTGTTCTCTCTTTCTAATTTTATGTTATATGCAGTATGTATTATAGGTATAACACATAATGTATACTCAGATTTACAGGGAAGTAGCAAAGACAATATGTACAGTGTTCCTATTTACACTTTATCAAATTTCCCCAAATGCTATTTTTTTCCATAACCATGGTACCTTTGTCAAAACTCAAGTGGGAACATTGGCCTATTACTCTAAACTACACTGTACACTTTCTTTGGATTTCAGCAGTTTTTCCGCTAAAGCCCTTTTTCTATTCTAGTATCAAATCCAGGATATCACATGGCATTTAGTCACCATGTCTTCTCAGGCTCCTCGATGATGATTTTTAAGTCTTTTCTTGCTCTCCATGACCTTGATGAAGTACCTTTGGGAGCATACTAGTCAAGTGTTTGACTGTCTTTTCCTTGATCAGCACTCCAACCCTTGTACTCAGCCGGGGCCGCTACTCAGCAGGGCAACTCACAGCACGGCAGCTGACTTCCTTCAGAGCAAGCAAGAGAGTAAGAGAGAACACCCAAGGCAGAAGCTACAGTCTTTTTGTAACATAATCTCAGAAGTGACACCCCATCACTTGCACCATATTCTACTCTTTTCTGTTCTGGTCAGTACAACGAACCCATACCATACCAGGTGCCTGGGATCATCAGGGATCAACTTAGAGGCTGCCTGCCACATAAATATGTACATTAAATTAAACACATTCCAAAGAAAACTGATGACTGCTCAAATAATATACACTTAATAAAATATAAGAATGTCTACTAGGTCAAAGAGAGCATGAATTCTGTGACATCATGGATGAAGGCAAACATGTTTTCTTAAAGGCCTCTAGAAGTCTAGGTAAATTGGGATATTATGTTCTTAATACCATCAGAGTTTAAATACAACATTGCAATGAATCATTTTGTTATTGCATATGTAAATTTATATATAGTTCCTAAAATTTTTAATTGCTTATGTTACTGCAATATGAAAAAAAACTTGAAAGTTGTTTTATCTTACTTGATGTATCTCTTGCTACCTTTATTTTGTGTTAAATATGATTTAACTCACGATGCCGATTCTTGGGAGCCTGATCATTACGTGTTGGCTGTAGTGAAGTGAATTGTTCCTTTTAAACATCTTGATATTTTCAGATAGTCTTGTAACTGTTAAAGTTCTGAAAATTGGCCATGTCTTGCAATAGTAAAAATCATGAAGAAAACACTTTTTTTTAATCATTATTAGTGATCATCGTCACAAAGTGAAGCTATTTTGTCGTGCTTTGTTCTTTTCAAGATACTTTCCACACTGAAGAAATTCATTTGGCTTCTCAGAATTTTATGAAGTTCTATTATTCTCACTCTTTTCCACATTCACTTTTGATTTAGAATCCAAGTGAACGAAGGGTTAACTCATAAGCCAAAGTTTTTTCCATCTCAAAGGGCTAATTTGAGGGCTAAGCACATAATTTGACAAAATTGTTTTCTAAAAAATTATTTGGTACCCTGCTGAGAAGAATGATCTCTTCCTGATACAGAAAATCTGACAACGTTGTAGAAGGTCAAAAACTATTTTCACTTTAAAATGTGTAATTCTTAAAGTTATTGTTACTTAGGTTTCACTGAATTTTTAAAGCAATGCAGAATCTTCTTTTCTTCAATATGTACAAAGCATGAATCCCACTCTATTCAATACTCTGTAATGACTTATATGGGAATAGACTAAAAGAGTGGATATATGTATATGTATAACGGATTCACTTTGCTGCACAGTAGAAACTAACACAACATTGTAAATCAACTATACGCCAGTAAAAATTAATTTAAAAAAAGAATCTTACTTGGAACATTTGCTTCCAAAAGAAGAACATGTAGCTACAAATATTCTTCTTTTGATGAACAGAGAATATACCCTGAGACAGTTATTAATCTTGATATTATGACTCCTCTGTTTTGAGATATCAGGAGATCATAATTTTATAAATAAATAAGTTCTCATCACAAGAAAAAAATTTTTGTAACTATATGGGGTGATGAATGTTGCTAAAGTGTTGAGTCACTGATTCTGCCTTCCTGGGTTCTAAGTTTTGAAAATCAGGCGTTCTTAAATTTACCCACAATGTGCTTAAAAGTTAAAGCCCTGGCTAGTGGTACAAAGGTACACTTGTGCTCTGTGTTTATATATTCATCAAATTGCCTTGATTAACTTGCCACTGTGAACTGGAAGCTTCTTTTGGAGCCAAACTGGAGACCAGCAGTTGTAATGGCAGGTAGAGAAAGGAAGTAGGAAAAAGGACATTTTTTTCTCTTTCTACTATGACTAAATCGATTTAAACTGGAAAATATATTGGGTATCTTACTCACAATTTGAGCTCTACTTGTTTGAATTTCACTGCTTTATAGTTTAAGTGCCAAATTACCAAAAAGAGATATTTTAATTAACTTAATCCATTCCAGGAAATTATTCATCTCTTGGTTCAAGTACTTCTACAAAGTGGGAGAAATCAACCCAATTTACAGTTGACTAGTGACTAAATTAATGATCTAAGGGAGTAATATGTTATTGATATTATTTCTTATTATTAGTCTGGTTCAAATGCACTAAAGCAATGCTCTTTACGACCTAAATATCCCATAGGTTACTTAAGAACACAAACTTTTCCAATAAGGTATCTCCCACAGGGAATCACTGCTCATTTAAAAAGCAACCGTAAGGATGAAGTAACGTTCTTGTTTGTTGCTGTTGTAAATACTTCTGCCCATTTCCCACTGATAACAGTCTAAAAATTAGCAATTTTTGAAATATTTCTAAATCATTTAGTGTGTGCCTCCTTGCTTTCTTAAATAAAATGTAGAAGCGGCACCCTTTTGATAATTGAGGCTATCATTTTGACCTGATGGTGTTATACTGAAAAACTGTACTTGCCCATTTCCATCCTTGTAGTTATCTCTGATTTTTACAAAACATCCTATTTAAATTTGTTTTTTGTGTTTTCTGCCTTACAAGAAAGCTGTTATTCATGTTTTATAAGTAAAAAAGTAAATAAATTCTGAATAACCATCATGGGGAATCCTCCTTAGAGTCAAGTGTTTAGATTCCGATGCTGAATTTTAAGCAAGTTTCCTCACTCTGTTAGTTGCACTTAAAAATGGTGTAGGAAATTACTGTTTTTTTCTGCAAAAAGGGGAAATACCAGAAATTATGAGAAACTTATGCTAGGCTACTTTATTTTGGTGGTGGCATCCTTACCTTATCTTGGCATCAGAAGACTAGATGGGTTAGTCAAATCCAGTTTGATAAACTCCTCTGAATCATACTTGTTTGTAATTTTTATATTTACAAGTTTTTCAACAGGGAGTAGTGAATAGGGGGAAAAGTTGTCATCCTTAAATAGGTCCTCTGGGTACCATTTCTCCCCTGAATTGAAATCTGAAAATTATTTGCTAACTCCTGAGTGAACTTTAGAAAAAGTAGAATTCTTGAAGTCTGTGAACTGACATGTTAAAAGCAAGCTCTCATTGGTGGTTGCCAAGGCTTTAATCAGAGAAAATTGACTCAGTTTGAAGTAGTTTGAGTTCAAATAAAAGATGTGCTAAGATTTCAGATATGGTACTTAATTTTGAAACTGTTGTAGCAGATTTAATCTGAAAATCAGTTTAACGACTTGTGAGCATTACCTATGGAGCTGTATCAGGAATGGTTTCAGATTTTATGTTGAATACCGTCTACTCTGAGATTACATTTTGTGACAGATAGCATAAAACATAGAGTTTACAGTTTCTAAAATATCTGAATGATTTGTGCTATATCTGAAAATTTATAAGAAGAAATAATGAAAATACTAACATTCTATAATATTCATGTAGAAACCAGTATTACATTTTTTCCTGCTTATTCAAGTTAAAGTTTATTATCCATCCATAGATTTAAAAGAATAAACACTTATTCCATTCATGTGACTTTCTGCTTTTATGAGACTTTTCTGCTCCTCTCTTAAGTGGAAGAGATTGTCACATTTTACAAGCAGCTGCTCTATTCTTCAGAAGCTGAACATGCCTTGCAGAACGTTGCCTGAAATGTAATTACCGTTTATGCCAGTTTGCTTTTCATCAATTTGTAGCAGAATGAAATGGACTGCTTTGGATTCATTCACTGATTTTATATATGTCAAAAAATTATTTTTTTCTACATTAGGTTTTAAATGCCTATCTCTATGTATTTACTTTGGAATAAGGGAAAATGCTAATTGAGATCTTTAAGAATTTCAGAAGTTAGTTAACTAACCACTGTTCTTTGAAGCTGGATTTTTATTCAGAATACAATTTAGAACAAATTGCTGGAAGAAATACATAATCATTAAGACTTAAATTCATTGTTAGTAATAGGATATATACTATAAGGAAATTTATATTGATTAGTATATTAGGATACATTATTTTATCATATTTTAAGGCATTTTATTTTATTATTTTATTATTTTCTTTTTTTTTTTTTTTGTGGTACGCGGGCCTCTCACTGTTGTGGCCTCTCACGTTGCGGAGCACAGGCTCCGGACGCACAGGCTCAGCGGCCATGGCTCACGGGCCCAGCCGCTCTGCGGCACGTGGGATCTTCCCGGACCGCGGCACGAACCCGTGTCCCCTGCATCGGCAGGTGGACTCTCAACCACTGCGCCACCAGGGAAGCCCTGACATATTATTTGATTAAAAATTATTGTATTGTGCCGAGACATTTTAAAGCATGGGTTTCCTTAACATTCTCTTAGTGAGATCTGTTTCTGTGCAATATTGGAAAGGCCCCATAAGAACTGGGAAAACTGCACTGCCACCCCACCATCTTAGAAGGGAACCAGGGAAGATCTTGGTCTTATAAAAAATGCTCAAGGACTCCTTCAGATTTCAAAGGCACGTAAGTCCAGGGACGGTTAAGTCACAGTACACCAGCCTGTCAAAATGGCATCTACTGTATAAGGGTCTGGTTTAGAAAGAGACCCACTGTACCATAGGCATTATCAATTTGCACTTACATAAAAGTAAAAATTAATTTGTTAAAATTTTTACAAATACAAAAATGTATGTTACTTGTCAAATCAACATTTTCTTACTGATGTTATAATAATTATTGACTGCAATGAACTTCTTCTGTTAATGAAAATGTTTTCCTTCACTAGAAAACTGTGTTGGCATATATATATATATATATATATATATATATATATATATATATACATACATACAATGGACTATAATTCAGCCATAAGAAAAGGATATCTTGCCATTTGCAACAGCATGGATGGACTTTGAGGGCATTAGGTCAAGTGAAGTAAGTCAGACAGAAAAAGACAAATACTCCATAATCTCACTTATATGTGAAGTCTATAAAAATAAAATAAAATACTCCCCCACACACAAAAAAAAACTGAGCTCATAGATGCAGAGAACAGATTGGTGGTCGCCAGAGGCAGGTTGACAGGGGGTGAAATGGGTGAAGGGGGTCAAGAGGCACAAACTTCCAGTTATAAAATGAATAAGTCGAGGGGATGCAACATACAACATGGTGACTATAGTTAATAATACGCTACTGAATATTTGAAAGCTGCTAAGAGAGTAGATTCTAAATGTTCTCATCATAAGGAAAGAAATTGTAACTATGTATGAAGATGGACGTCAACTAGACTCATTGTGGTGACCATTTTACAATATATACAAAGATCTAACCATTATGTTGTACACTTGACACAAATCTATAATGTTATATGTCAATTATATCTCGATTTTAAAATGTTTTATTAAAGTCTTCTTTCTGCCCATTCTCTGGTCTAACACAATTGTTGTATTCAGTTATGTCTGTATTTGTTTATACAGATTTCTAGTCTACTTTGAACCTCATAATAATTATATTGAAACTAACTTCTCTGACAAACATTTATTGTGTCAACTATATGTGAAGCACATACTAGGCATCGAGGAGACAGAAATGATGAGAACTGAGTTCTGTGCTATACAGTAGCTCCTTATTAGTTATCTATTATATATATATATATATATATATATATATATATATATATATATATATATATATATATATATATATTAGTGTGATAATGTCGAGCCCAAACACACACTTACCCGATAGGGATGATCTCAATTTGATAGTGACAAAACAGTTTAACCACATCCTCTCTGATTGGGAGTTTCAAATATAATACCCAGAGAGAAAGCCCAGAAGCAAGGCAGTAGAATCGGTACTGAGCCTAGGAGGAGGGGAGAGAGACAGACGGAGGAGAGAGCTGGGTTGGTAAGATGGGGGTGTCACCAGGACAGGAGCCCCAATTTGATACCTGAACTGAAGTTGTTGGTAAAGCCTGCATCTGTAATTCCTGAAAAATGCTTCTGTTTTCTTATTTCTTTGTGCTCTCTCTCTGAAATAAACTCATTATGAGGGAGAACTTGGAAATGACTCTACTGCTTTAACTTGAAATAACATAATTTGTTTGTACCTTCAGAAATATTGTAAGAATTTAAGCCACTGGGTTCATCTTCAAATCAGAATAATTCAAAGGCCTTTTCCACCAAAAACAAAGAGGCACAGATGAAATAAAATACAGCCATTCCAGTCTGATGCTCGTTGGAGGCATCTTATAAAATTCCAAGCAACTTAAAGTTTTCAATAACAATTTTGTTTAGAATAAATATTAGCTATAGTTGGGAGGAGTCTCAGTGTTAATAGACAATTTTGGTTTTTCTCTTTCATAGTGTATGCAGCTTTGTAGTAATTATGATCATTGAATTGCATGAAATTTAAAGAAATATTTTCAACATATTTTAGTCTCTGCTTTGTTAATAAGCCTGATCTAAATCTTAATCTTTACTCTCATACACATATTTTCAACCAAGTGTTAGAGTTAATGTTAAGAATATTTGAATTAAGATATCAAAATGTAGTAGCTATTTAAAAAAATAAAGCTCTGGGGACTTCCCTGGTGGTCCAGTGGTTAGGACTCTGCACTTCCACTGCAGGGGGCACGGGTTCGATCCCTGGTGGGGGAAGTAAGATCCCGCAAGATGCACGGTGCAGCCAAAAAAAAATTTAAGTAAAATTAAAATTAAAATAAAGTTCTGTTTCCAGGTCTTCTCAGTTATTTTGTCATAATGATATAAGGGAACAACAGGAGAGAGACACCGTTTCTCCGTAAAGAGCAGACCAGAGCAAGGCCCACCCTTTCCTTACACAGAGTTAACTGCTGAATGGCCTTTTTTATAGCTGTGCAAATGTAAAGCAAGTAACCACTCATTTCCCTGTAGAACAAACTAACAATACATTTGTAGGCCAGTGAAGGCGCTAGTCTCTCTAAATACGCTTGGATCGGGAGTGCTGAGCACTAAACTATAGGCACCTTTGCCAACATGCTCAAGGAGCTTTTTAGGAAGAAAACAATTAGGCTCAGGACCTCTTTTCCCTCAATATTTTTGGAACCTCCATAATGGGATGGAAAGCTTCTAATTCATGTCCTCTGGAAAGATAATTCTCCAGGTTCTTAAGAGGAAAGCATCTGGAGGGAAGTGGAGGCCTTTGTGGCATCCATGGATAAACACAATGGTCTGACTGTTTATGTAGGGGGCTGGCACTGAGGTTACAGCTGAGGTTTTAAGTCCCTGAGTGCAACCACTCTGGCACTATATCATTCTTTACAAACTATACCTTAGCATGAGAGAGTGATCTGAATGAGCTCCAATCCGGATCTCAGAGCAGCTTCTAGAAACATAATCATCGAGTATCACTGGACTTGCGTGGCTAGTTTTGATTATTTGTAGGGGTAGAGTTATATGCATATCTGACTTTTTAGTATTTTATTATTCTTTAATACATCAAATTTTTAAAAGAAACACATGCAATGTTTGCAATCATATTTTTTATAAAAACATAAAAGTTTAGGTACCATTTTATAAAAATATTGAGAAGAGTCAAAATAACTGCATAGGTAAATTTAAAGCCAAATCATAAAAATCTTAATTGCTTTCAACACTATATCTAGTAATATGATAACATCATTAATTTTAATGTCTCCTACTTATTTGCTTCAATAATTTTTAAGTAAAGCACAAGAGGGCATGAAAATAGATGATGTCTCTCTCATCTAAATATTAATCTTTCTAATTGAAGGCTAAATACAATTTGGGTTGAAATGATCATTTAAATCACCTTGATACTCTACATAAAATTCCTTTGACTTGTATACACAATGTTTGGTATGAGGGTACACTGGAGAATAATATTATGAATGAAAACAACTCTGTTACCTTCTGGATAAGCAATGGTTTATCCCATTTATTCCATTTGCAAAAATATACTGAGTCCCTACCACATGTTGGTACAGTTCTAGGCATCTTGTATACAATAGTGAGTAAAACAAAGTCTTTGGCTTTGTAGAGCTTAAATGTATTTATTTGGGAGAGAGTCAGAAAACAAAATTAGATAACATCAGATGGTGATAAGTATCCCAAAGAAAGATGAGTGCAAGGAACAGGGCATGTGGAAATTGTTGCTGTTTGACATAAGCTGGTCAGGGAGGGACTCTCTCTAAAGGTGACCCATTTGAACAAGCACCTGAAGAAACTGAGGATGGGAATAGCAAGGCCCTGGGGCAGAAGTTCTGTGTTGTCCAGGGAAAGCAAGAAGGCCACTGCAGGTATTTTGGAGCAATGCTGGATATTATTATAGGAAATGAGATCAGAGAATCAGTCCAGGTCAGAGCTTGTGTTGCCGTGTCTAAAACTGGTTTTTACTTTGGCTTTTACTCTGTATGAGATTGGAAAGCCATTGGAGAATTTTGAGCAGAAGAGAAACATCTATATTCAGCAAACAAAAAACACATGATGCCCAGTTAAATTTGAACTTCAGATAAACAATGAATGAATGTGAAATAAAACATGTCCCAAATATTACATGGGACATACTTTATTCATTTTCTAAAATTCAGAAGAACAGGGTATCCTGTATTTTAAAGAAATTCTCTCACTGCTGTGTGGTAAATAAACATTTTGGTAGGGAGGAAGTAAACGCTGGTTGAATCTACTTCAGTACATTCAAATATGTTCACTCTTCTTTAATTTGAAGCTGCTCTAAAAACTAGTTTATAACTTGGTGAGATGTGCTTATGGGACGGTGGGAGAATTTGCCTTATTTTAATAAATATCTACTTTATTCAACTTTCTTTGGATAGAAATAAGGTCTTTTTAAAGTAGATACTATAAAATATATTCTTGCACTATAAATTGTATTTATCGTTAGAAAAATAAAATAATTATTTTATATAAAAATAGATTAACTTTAAAAAGCAGAAAGTGGACAAAATTAGGTCAGTAAGTAACTCTAGACCCTACATTATTTTTTAAGCATATATAGTGCATTTATAAGCACTGTAAGCATTGCATTTACAAATATATTAAACCCAAAAGCAAATCACAAAACCTTTCAGAAGTGAAATTAAGATATTTTAAAAATACAATGCAATTATATTACAACTCAATGGCAAACTACAAGTAAAATACCCCTCACCTCACATTTTTAGATATTAAGAAATACACAAGTGTATTAAGAAAAGATTCTAATTGATAACAAAATAATGCATATCAAATCTTGTCTGAAAAAGTAAAACAATATTTTTAAGGAATTTGTAATGTTAAATGTATACCTTAGAAATAAAGTATCACCTGAAAAAGTTGCAAAATGAAAAGCAACCTGGGTCTAAAAAGTGGACAGAAGAAAACATTTTTGAGAAAAAGAATTAAATAGAAAGTGTACAAAGTTTCAACAAAGCTCCAAAAAAAATGTTTCTTCTAAAAGAATAAGAGCAGGGGGATAGGTACCTAAGTTTTTAAGAGGTGATTTAGGTAAAGCACCATAAATCCACCAATGAGAGAAATCACAGGCGTAGTGGGTGATAGGAGCTAGGTCTGTTTCTCTATGCTTTCTCGTGCCTCTGAGCCATCCTCAGGTAGTGGCTATGTTCCAGCACACTGCTCAGGCAGCACCTCTTCTTTCATGGCCTCACCACTCCCCTGGCTCCTTGACCCCTTCAGCCCCAGGAGAGATAATGGCTTACTCTCATTGCTGTTCTTTGGGTTCATCAATATTTTGGTTTTTTGTTTGTTTCATTATAATATTTTTACACTTCTGTAAATGCTATCTTCATTGAAGACTCTAGTAACATCTGGGTTTGATTCTGTTTCCAGCTGAAAAGCTCACTAATACAATGGCCAAGCGTTAAGACTGGAATTATTTTCCTTTTGTCAAGTACAAGATGATTTATATTTCTTTATCAAAGAAGACCTTTAGACAAGGAAATGATATTTATTACAAGCTATAACTTTGACATTCAGCTGACTAATTAAACTATTTGAAAATGCACATTAAGTGTGGTAAGCTGGGCTGGATAAAGCAATGATTCTTTCTACATATGCTGGAGTCTGACCGAGCATTTTTAACTTCATTTTGGTGTGGTGTCTCTCTATTCTGACATGGTAATTCCAGAGGGTTCTCACATCATTAAGAATAAAGCCAAACTCTATGTTGCATGCTGACCTCAAAGGCCACATATGGTCTGTTCCTCAAGCTATCTTTGGCATCATTTCATGTCATCCTTCCCTTTTTCTCTCTAGTTCAGCCACACTGGCCCCTTAACTGATCTTTTCTGACCAAACACTCTATCTGCAGAGGCATCTTAAATATTGTGGCTTCTGCTTGGACTGGTCTTTTCCTGAATAGTTTCATGATTTGCTCTTTTACATTTTAAAATTTCTTAAATTCCAATCCCTAAAGACCTGCTTATTTTTTTTCCTCATAGGTATGTTAAGTACTGAAATATTGTGTATCTACTTATAATTTGTCCACTACCTCGATGGGATAATCCCTATGAGAATAGGTTCTTTGACCACTTTTAGGGCCTGTCCAACAGTGCCTAGACACTGCCTGGAATATGGTAACAACTCAATAAATACTTGTTAACTAACTGAGTGTGTAAATGAAAGAGTGGTGAGTAATGATAGTAAGATAAACCCAACCAAAATTAAAACATTTCTCTAGAATAAATTCTAGAAAAGAATTTATTTTGCAGTCTAAGCCTTCTCCTCTTATGGGCCCCACTTGGTTTTGCTACAAACTACACAACTCAGTGGAAGGAAATCCTTTCAAAGTGATAGGTATCATGAGACTTGTTTTATTGTATGGGTTGCATGAGAAGATGAAGAAAAAAGATCCAATACAAAGAGGAATCAATTTGAAAGCGGAAGACATCTCAGAGGAGAGGCCAAGAGATTGCTTGTCTTAGTTTAAATCTATTTAGAATTCCTTCACTTATCCCATTAGCCTCCTTACCACAGTGTAATAATTGTGTCCTTGAATCATGATCAAGGTTTTCTTCCTTCTCAAAATCATGGGTAGGTGTGAAGTGGGCCTGAGATGCTCCAATAGCAGCAGTTCTGAATCTCAGGTAGTAAATTAAAATGTAGTTTCCAAGTCCTACCTCCAGGAATCAGATTCCGAGAGTCAAAGTATAGCTGATTAATGCATACTTGTTTAAAAAAAAATAGGTGGTGTTGGGTTCCAGGGTTGGCCACCCCAAAATGTGCTTCAGTGGCATATTGATTACTTTAAATTAAATCTACTTAAGAAATGGCCAAGGCAAGAGGGACACCCTGACCCTTATTTCTGTCTGCTTGAAAGCAAAAAATAAAACTCTCACGTGAAAAGTGCACTTCCTGCATCTGGAGGTAAGAGGACATCCTTATCACCAGAGACAGGGAATTCAGGGCCAAGGAGCCCATAAAAACAAACCCTGTGACTTCTTTAATTTACTACTCCAAGCCCAAACTACATTTAGATTCTTCACTAATTAAACACCCAACACCTGCATTTCTTTGTCCTGTCAATTCTTACAAATTTATTGTTTCTTTGTCTAAAAAGATAAAAGCTACCTGCTTTGGTCACTTCTTAGGTCCCATTTCTATGAGACCTCTGTGGGCATGATTAAAATGTGTTTCCTTTTCTCCTGTTAATCTGTCTTGTGTCAATTTTATTATTAGTCCAGCCACAAGACCTCAAGAGGGTAAAGGGGGAAATTTCCTCTTCTCCAACAGTGGCTCAGACAATGTAAATATTCACCTTCAATACAATTTATAAAGTAATATGATCATGTCTCTAAATAATCCAAACAATTGGCTGTTGTGATGCCAAAAAGAAAACATAAAATTATTTTGAGTCAAAATATGGAAAAATCATATGTGTTATGTTAAGGAGTTGCTGTGACAACTGTTAAGTACATAGCCTCATCTTCTAGCCATCTTTGGTACATAAATTCTTACTTTGATGAACATAAGGTGCTGAAACAACCTCTCTAATAATATTTTTAAAAGTCCACAGGTAAAAGAAAACATAAGTGTTTAGCAAAAGGCAAAGGTCAACCAAAAGTTATTGTAATATCCAAGTTATAATTGATATGTAAATCATACTTAATTCCTATAGCGACATGAACCTTTTTAAAACCCTGAACACTCATTCATTTCCCCCTAATTTACTGACAATGCTTAGGGAAAAAAACGTATGTAGGAGATGTTGTGACCAGAACTTTTCCATTTCACGTTATTATCAGTTGGCTCGCCTATAATTATGAAATACGATACTGCCTGGCAGAGCACACCAATCCGGAGTCTAATCCTGCCTCTTTTCTTATTGGGACAGCAACTCCCTGGGAAATACATTCTTTGCTGGGGAAAAGTGACTAGCTTAATGCTCATTTATTCTTTTCTTAAATACTTTTTTCCAGCAAATTTGATGTAACATAAAATATGCTAAACCCTGAGAGTACCTGGAAAAGTAGGCAGTTGTTGGCTTTAAGGATACATTGTATATGTAAAGTTCTCTCAAAGTGGACTTGAAAGACGGTGACTCTTACTTCTCTTCCACAGATGCCATTTCAATTGTGAAATCTTCATTCCTAATATTAGACATCATCCTTTAATATTTATATTTAAAGTACATTGTTAAAACCACTAATGTAGTTTTCACTGTCACTAGAAAGTTGCTTATACAGTAAGTCTCCTATATATGAATGAGTTCCATTCTAAGAGCACGTTCATAAATCCAGTTTGTTTGTAAATCCCACAAAGTTAGCCTGGGTACCCAACTAACACAATCGGATATATAGTGCTGTACTGTAATAGGTTTATAATACTTTTCACACAAATTATAAATTAAAAAAAACAAAAAAAAAGAAAACATTTTTAATCTTACAGTATAGTACCTTGAAAATTATCATAGTAACATAGTACCCTCTTGAAAAAAAGATCCAGCGATGTCTGGGTAGTAGCTCTTTTTTTCTCATCATAGATGACACGGTAGCACTGGATTGCATTCTGAAAGGCTGCTGCAACCTTTGTGTACCATTCTACCTTTGGGTCCTGTGCCTCAAAAACTAACAGTGCCTCCTCAAATAAAGAAAGTCCCCTTGTTATTTCCTGCGTCGTGAATCTCTTCAGTTCTTCAGTTACTTCTTCTTCCTCTTGTCACTCTTCATCCTTTCTCTGGACACGTTCGCATCTTTGAAAGTTTGCAACTTTAAGGTTCGTATGTAGGGACTTACTGTAATAGTCTCTGAGACAGTTAAACCTGAAGATAGCTTCTAATCTTAACTCACACTTGATCTACTTTATGGACACTCTCATATATTAATATAATTATAGAATAATAAGATAAATATTTGAAAACTACTATCATATTTTAAAAAGTGTAAAAAAATCTAATATAGAAACTGCTAATCTAATTTCAATATATTATTTTTAAAGTTGGTGGAGAAATATAGTTATATAGTTATACGAATATTTTAAACTGAAAAATAAACTCCACACTTTTTTATCGGCTGAGAAATTTTAAATCCTTTTCCATAAGGATAAAGAAATTATTATTAGCCAAAACCAATAAATACAAACTCTTCTATCTAGTACTTTTGTAGCACATGAAAAGTAATTTTAAATTCTTTTGCCTCAATAGTTATTCAAAATAACTTACACATAGCTTCTTTTAGGCAATAATTTTAACTTCCAAAACCAATTGCTTTTTCTGCCAGTTACTGTGATTGGTAGCAGTCTCATCTAATTTTAATGAATTGAGTGTTATGTAGCTACTGCATATGCCATATATTAAAATCAATAGAACATTTTAAAATTCAGAAAAAATAATTTTATTCTGTAAAACACTGCTATTTTGGGAAGAAAACCTCACACTTTTGTTTGCTTGTTTATTATTATTGTTCCAGATCAAAAATCAAGTTTTTTAAATTTAATTTTTTATTTTATATTGGAGTAGAGTTGTGTTAGTTTCAGATGTACAGCAAAGTGATTCAGTTATACATACACACATGTACATTATTTTTCAGATTCTTTTTCCATAGAGGTTATTAGAGAATATTGAGTAGAGCTCCTGTGCTATAGAGTAGGCCCTTGTTCATTACCTATTTTATATATAGTAGTGTGTATATGTTAATCCCAAACTCCTAATTTATCCCTCCCACTATGTTTCCCCTTTGGTAACCATAAATTTGTTTTCAAAGCCTGTGAGTCTGTTTCTGTTTTGCAGATAAGTTCATTTGTATCATTTTTTTTAGGTTCTACATATAAGTTATAACATATTTTTCTTTGCCTGACTTACTTAACTTAGTATGATAATCTCTAGGTCCATCCATGTTGCTGCAAATGGCATTATTTTACTCTTTTTTATGGCAGAGTAATATTCCATTGCATATATGTACCACATATCTGTCAGTGAACAATTAGGTTGCTTCATTCATCTGTCAGTGAACACTTAGGTTGCTTCGATGTCTTGGCTACTTTAAATAGTACTGCAGTGAACACTGGGGTGCATGTAGCTTTTCGAATTAGGGTTTTCTCTGAATATATGCCCAGGAGTGGGATTGCTAGATCATATGGTAGTTCAGTTTTTAGTTTTTAAAGGAACCTCGATACTGTTCTCCATAGTAGTTTTACCAATTTACATTCCCACCAACAATGTAGGAGGGTTTCCTTTTCTCCACACCCTCTCCAGCATTTATTGTTTGTAGACATTTTGATGATAGCCATCCTGACCCATGTACAGTGATACCTACCTCATTGTAGTTTTGATTTGCATTTCTCTAATAATTAACAATGTTGAGCATATTTTCATGTGCTTTTTGGCCATCTGTATGAATTCTTTGCAGAAATGCCTATTTAGGTCTTCTGTGTATTTTTTTATTGTTTTTTTTTTTTTGATATAGAGCTGCATGAGCTGTTTGTATATTTTGGAGACTAATCCCTTGTTTGTCTCTTTGCAAATATTTTCTCCCATTCTCTTGGTTGTCTTTTCATTTTGCTTCTGGTTTCCTTTGCTGTGCAAAAGCTTTTAAGTTTAATTAGGTCTCATTTGTTTATTTTTGTTTTTATTTCCATTACTCTAGGAGAAGAATCCAAAAAGATACTGCTGCAATTTATGTGAAAGAGTGTTCTGCCTGTGTTTGCTTCTAGGCATTTCATAATTTCAGGCCTTACATTTAGGTCTTTAATCCATTTTGCATTTATTTTTGTGCATGGTGTTAGAGAATATTATAATTTCATTCTTTTTCATGTAGCTGTCCAATTTTCCCAGCACCACTGATTGAAGACTGTCTTTTCTCCATTTTATATTCTTGCCACCTTTGTCATAGATTAATTAACCATAGGTGTGTGGGTATATTTCTGGGCTTTCTCTCCTGTTCCATTGATCTATATTTCTGTTTCTTTGCCACTACCATACTCTTTTGATTACTGTAGCTTTGTAATATAGTCTGAAATCAGGGAGTCTGATTCCTCCAGCTCCATTTTTCTTTCTCAGGATTGATTTGGTTATTGAGGATCTTTTGTGTTTCATACAAATATTAAAGTTTTTTGTTCTAGTTCTGTGAAAGATGCCATTGGTAATTTGATTTTGTTTGCATTCAATTTGTAGATTGCCTTGGGAAGTATAGTCATTTTGACAATATTGACTCTTTCAATACAAGAACATGGTATATCTTTCCATCGGTTTGTGTCATCTTTGATTTCTTTCATCAGCATCTTACAGTCTTTAGAGCACAGGTCTTTTGTCCCCCTAGCCAGGTTTATTCCTAGGTATTTTATTCTTTTTGATGCTATGACAAATGGGATTGTTTCCTCAATTTTTCTTTCTGATATTTCATTTTTAGTGTATAGGAATGCCAGAGATTTCTGTGCATTAATTTTTTATCCTGAAACTTTATCAAATTCATTAATGAGCTCTAGTAGTTTTCTGATGGCATCTTTAGGATTTTCTATGTATAGTGTCATGTGCAAACAGTGACAATTTTACTTCTTCTTTTCCAGTTTGTATTCCTTTTTTTTTCCTCTGATTACTGTGACCAGGACTTCCAAAACTATGTTGAATAAAAGTGGCAAGAGTGGACATCCTTGTCTTGTTCCTGATCTTAGATGAAATGCTTTCAGCTTTTCACCCTCAAGTATGATGTTGTCTGTGTGTTTGTCATATTTGGCCTTTATTATATTGAGGTAGTGCCCATCTATGCCCCCTTTCTGGAGAATTTTTATCATAAATGGTGTTGAAATTCATCAAAAGTTTTCTCTGTATCTATTGAGATATTATATAGTTTTTATTTTTCAGTTTGTAATGTAGTGGTTCACACTGATTGATTTGCAGATACTGAAGAATCCTTGCATCTGTGGGATAAATCCCACTTGATCATGGTGTATGATCCTTTTAATGTATTGTTGGATTTGGTTTGCTAGTATTTTGTTGATGATTTTTGCATCTATGTTCATCAATGATATTGGCCTGTAAATTTTTTTTGTGGTATCTTTCTCTGGTTTTGGTAGCAGGGTGATGGTGACCTCACAGAATGAATTGAGAGTGTTCCTTCGTCTGCAATTTTTTGGAATGGTTTCAGAAGGATAGGTGTTAACTCCTCTCTAAATGTTTGATAGAATTTGCCTGTAAAGACAGCTGATCCTGGACTTTTGTTTGTTGGACTTTTTAAAATCACAGTTTCAATGTCAGTACTTGTGATTGGTCTGTTCATCTTTTCTATTTGTTCCTCATTCAGCCTTGGATCAAGGTTCTTTTTGTATTGGTTTGGCCAAAAAGTTCGTTCGGGTTTTGGTAAGCTGTTCTGGGAGAAGCTGAATGAACTTTTTGGCCAACCCAATATTTGTTTTATGTAAAACTCTATTCCCTGGTGATAAGTTAATAATCACAAAAATTTAAGTAACTCTTCCCACTTATATGTGTATCAGTATGATTGCTTTTTTAACTGGCAGAAGTTTCCTTTTAACCCAGACTGGTTTATATTGAAATGCAATTTTTGATGTCTGCTAACTACTGCAGGAGTCAATATTATCTGAAAAACATGGACTCATTTCAGACAGCTCACAAACTTGATGAGAACAGTAAAAGCTTTACTTTTGCTTCTCTGCACAGATTATCATTCAGAGTTCTGTTCCTTTGTGTATTACTGCATATTAAATATTAAACATAAATGCAATGGCATAATAAATACTTGACATAGTCAAAGTACTGTCACAATAATCAGATCAGAAAGTATATTGAGGGAAGAAAGGAGGATATGAATTTGTTGCCTCATTTTGTCATTTCGTGGGGTGCTCAGAATGAACCCTATGTACTGAGTCGTTAGATGTTGTTTTTGTGACATCGCTGTAATTTTAGTTCAGGCCTGCATTTTCTCTTGTCTAAAATCATTTCCTAGTTGAGTTTCCTTTATCTTCCATGGTTACTCTGGCTCCAGATTTTCTCCTTCATTGCATCCTAGTTACATTGCCTCTAAACTCTTCTGCTCCCCATAGAAGATCTTCTCAATATTTCTGCAAATGCCCTGCTGAGCCTTTTCTATTGTTACTTTGGCCACTAAGCCAACATTCCAAACACTGGTAACTGTTTCCACTTTTCCCAAAAGGCCATGACTATTCATGTCTTGATATTGTGGCAGGTATTCTTCCTCTGCATGAGTAAACTCCTCCAAATTTAGAAAGACATGAAAGTGGTTCGGACATTTTTATTAAAATGGTAATACCTACCTACCTAATTTTCATAGGCTGGGATTCAAAATATTGGCTATATGTCTTATTCCCTTAGAAATACTGTTCTTTACCAAAATACCTGAATGGGTATTTTAACTCAGGGAAAAACAACATAAAATTTCACTTCAGATACATGAACCATACACAAAGCAATTAAATAAATATAATGTACTTAACATTTAATTTAATCTGATGACCCATTCATATCCACCACATAGCTAGACCATCAAAAAAAAACCTGTTAACATACACATCTAAAATTAATGTCATTTTGAGGCTCCTTTAATTTCTTTTCACTAATGAGTGTTTGGGACTCTTAACCAGATTTTGCTAAGGGATATGTCTCTTTCTTCAACATGCACCTCACTTCATTTTGTACCCTACAGTGCACCTTGGACCAGACTAGTTACTTTCCTCTTTTAGGGCAGGTATAGTTTTACACGAAGAGAATTATGAAGATGTCTATGTAATGCATTAGGGTTCAGATACGTAAGTGAAGAACACTTAACAACTGTATTTCTTTAGTGTACGGATATTTGCTCAGACACGTACCCATGCAAGTAGCTCACTCCAATCCCAAGAGCTGTTTGCCTGTGTTCTTTACTACTGGGTTTCAAAATTAAATTTCTCCCCACATGGTTCCTCCATCTCAGCAGAGGAAGTTCACATTTAAGAAAAGATCAGCACCAACTACTGCTTATCTGACTTTTCAGTCATCTTTTTTTGCCTCATGTATGTAATACATGTGGAATGTCCTTTTCCCATTCTTTGTCATTCCTATGAACACTCTACAACCTTCAGTGCCCCTCAGATATCACATGTGTGATGACTCCATCCTGGTCCTCTAGCACATGTGTTATGTGTCTGGTGTTTACCTCCTCCTGCATCATGGATCATTTGTGAGTCAGTCCACTTACCTGTAAACAATCAGCAGCATTGTACTAGTAGTCACGGAGATTCCTGTAATGAATGACCACAAGCTTGATGATGTAAAACAAAAGAAATGTACTCTCTCACAGTGCTGGGCACAGGATGTCCAAATTCAGTGTCATCGTCTGGAAATCCAGGTTTCAGCAGGGTGGTGTTCCTTTGGGAGGCCCCAGGGGAGAATCCGCTTCCTCTTCCAGCTTCAGGTGGCTGCCAGCTTTCCTTAACTTGCATCCACTTCACTCCCACACCTGCTTCCAGGGACATACCATCTTCTGTGTGCCTTCTCCTCTTCTATGTTCACCCTCCTCATGCTTCTTTTTTTTTTTTTTTTTTTGCGGTATGCCAGCCCCTCACTGTTGTGGCCTCTCCCGCTGCGGAGCACAGGCTCCGGACGCGCAGGCTCAGCGGCCATGGCTCACGGGCCCAGCCGCTCCACGGCATGTGGGATCCTCCCGGACCGGGGCACGAACCCGTGTCCCCTGCATCAGCAGGCAGACTCTCAACCACTGCGCCACCAGGGAAGCCCCGCCCCTGCTTCTTTCTTATAAGAACATGTGTGACTGCATTTAAGGCCCACACTAAGGCAATGCATCACCGGGCATCATGTCCCATCTCAAAATCCTTAGAAATCATCACATATTTTTTGTCATATAAGGTGATATTCACAGGTTGTGGAAATTAGGTCCTGATTTCCTGGGGACATTCTTTAGCTTCCCGCAAACATGGGCCCCATTTGGATCTTTCTCACTTTGGTAAGTGCCATACTAATAGTTCTATTATGCGGTTGGCTCACAACTTACCTATCTTTAAATTGAATTGACGAGGGCTGTCTTTCCATGCGAAACAACTTGGTCAGCATCGCTTTGTGCTTAAAATTAAATACTTCAAAGCAAGTAGCAGAAGAGTTTAGGGAGAAAATAAAGCATTACTAAGATAGTGATGTCATATACCCTATGTCTGTTAAATTATTTTCCACTATGCTCTTATGAAATAAATATTGTTATCTCCATGTAGTATGGGAGTAAAGATGCTTAGAAGGGTTAAGAGATTTTCCTAATATCTCTAAGGTCAGGTTCAGGCTTAAATCCACATTTTTCTTCTAAGTCAGTGAAGTCATAGTGCCTTAAAAATAAATACTAAGGATAAAAGAAAATACTCCACAGGATGACTTACACAATAGCATAAATTTCAATATGAAGTTTTCCTTGATCATTAAAATATCAGACCTGGTTTAAGATGAAAAAGCTAGCAGTTTCCTTTTCTTCCATTTGTTAATGATAAATGTGAACTGTAAACAGTGCCAATCTAGCAATAAATGGTATAAGCTTTCCGGTTTGTTTTGCTGATGCTTTATATAAATGAGCACTTAGGAGAAGAGTTTTGTTTATTCCTTTATTTATTACAGCTTACATGTTGTAAAACATTGTGAGCTATGCAATCCTAATGCCAAGAAAAAATGAATAATTACTTAGTACTGGGGTTCTAAACAAGACCCATACCAACAAACAGATGTCAGTAGGATTTTGGCTCCCGGTTTTTGCCTGCAGGAAGTCATTAAAAGATAAGTGGAAAATCAAGTCTGTTCCCCTGATAGCAGAATTTCTACCCTTTGGAGCCATAGAGAGGGGCTTATTTTTGGACAGAAGTGATAGCTCCCACATTAGATGGTAATCACTCTTGTATTTATAGACTTCGTGTAAATCAATCCCAGACTGGCAATAACACGATCCTCTCTGTATTTATTTTTAGGCTATTTAAGAAAAGGAGTTCTGAACAAACCAAACATTTTTTAAACAATCCTACCCCTCAGTAAATTTCATAGTTCAATCTTCCAAAATCAGAGTGTGGTCTATTTATATGCCCTTAATGACTTTCCACTATCTGGAAAGTAGCATTGTAGTCCAGCTGTGCAAACACTGAAATCTTTATTCCAACGCGGTCGATGCTTCCACAGAAAGTCGTGATTGAAAACAGGTGCAGATCATTATGCTCAATACTCAGGGCTTTTCTTTCTCTCTTTCTTCCATCTTAGCATCCTAATGATTCTACAAGTTACTGTTTCCAACTCACAAGTTTGCAATGACCTAAAAGGCTTATTTGCTTTTTTTTCTCAGTTAAATAAGTTAAATTTCAGATACTCTTCATAACATCTTTTCATTAACACATATTCTAAGTAATGGCAATGAACCATTAAAAGAGTGTAGGGCAATGAATATGGAGTGATTTTTCTGAATCAGCAAGTAGCCTAAGACAATAAAGAAAAATATATTTTGCTTCAGAAAAGATCAAGAACTATGTAAGAATTCCATGTACAAAAATTTGTGGGGGATCAAGGATTTCTAAAGCTATGATGC
This sequence comes from Mesoplodon bidens, assembly GCF_964165515.1. Taxonomy (NCBI): domain Eukaryota; kingdom Metazoa; phylum Chordata; class Mammalia; order Artiodactyla; family Ziphiidae; genus Mesoplodon; species Mesoplodon bidens. Next base: position 23,053 of record NW_027672367.1, on the reverse strand, counting down.
CACACACTTGCCATTAATAAATTAAAACAATGTAGTTATGTTTTCCCCGGTTTTGTTCATAGATTATGAGTCAATTATTCCTCTCAAGTCACGAAATGTCAGGCTTATTTTAATATACTCTTGAGGTATCTGAAAGTTTAAACCTAGTTTTGGAAGTTCTAGCCACAGCAATCAGAGAAGAAAAGGAAATAAAAGGAATCGAAATTGGAAAAGAAGAAGTAAAGCTGTCACTGTTTGCAGATGACATGATACTATACATAGAGAATCCTAAAGATGCTACCAGAAAACTACTAGAGCTAATCAATGAATTTGGTAAAGTAGCAGGATACAAAACTAATGCACAGAAATCTCCGGCATTCCTGTACACTAATGATAAAAAATCTGAAAATGAAATCAAGAAAACACTCCCATTTACCATTGCAACAAAAAGAATAAAATATCTAGGAACAAACCTACCTAAGGAGACAAAAGACCTGTATGCAGAAAATTATAAGACACTGATGAAAGAAATTAAAGATGATACAAATAGATGGAGAGATATACCATGCTCCTGGATTGGAAGAATCAATATTGTGAAAATGACTCTACTACCCAAAGCAATCTACAGATTCAATGCAATCCCTATCAAACTACCACTGGCATTTTTCACAGAACTAGAACAAAAAATTTCAAAATTTGTTTGGAAAAACAAAAGACCCCGAATAGCCAAAGCAATCTTCAGAACGAAAAACGGAGCTGGAGGAATCAGGCTCCCTGACTTCAGACTATACTACAAAGCTACAGTAATCAAGACAGTGTGGTACTGGCATAAAAACAGAAAGATAGATCAGTGGATCAGGATAGAAAGACCAGAGATAAACCCATGCACATATGGCCAACTTATCTTTGATAAAGGAGGCAGGAATGTACAGTGGAGAAAGGACAGCCTCTTCAATAAGTGGTGCTGGGAAAACTGGACAGGGACATGTAAAAGTTTGAGATTAGATCATTCCCTAACACCATACACAAAAATAAGCTCAAAATGGATTAAAGACTTAAATGTAAGGCCAGAAACTATCAAACTCTTAGAGGAAAACATAGGTAGAACACTCTATGACATCAATCACAGCAAGATCCTTATGGACCCACCTCCTAGAGATATGGAAATAAAAACAAAGATAAACAAATGGGACCTAATGAAACTTAAAAGCTTTTGCCCAGCAAAGGAAACCATAAACAAGACCAAAAGACAATCCTCAGAATGGGAGAAGATATTTGCAAATGAAGCAACTGACAAAGGATTAATCTCCCAAATTTATAAACAGCTCATGCAGCTCAATAGCAAAAAAAACAAACAACCCAATCCAAAAATGGGCAGAAGACTTAAATAGGCATTTCTCCAAAGAAGATATACAGATTGCCAACAAACACATGAAAGAATGCTCAACATCATTAATCATTAGAGAAATGCAAATCAAAACTACAATGAGATATCATCTCACACCAGTCAGAATGGCCATCATCAAGAAATCGAGGGCTTCCCTGGTGGTGCAGTGGTTGAGAGTCCGGCTGCCAATGCAGGGGACACGGGTTCGTGCCCCAGTCCGGGAAGATCCCACATGCCGCGGAGCGGCTGGGCCCGTGAGCCATGGCTGCTGAGCCTGCGCGTCCGGAGCCTGTGCTTCGCAACGGGAGAGACCACAACAATGAGAGACCCACATACCGCAAAAAAAAAAAAAAAAAAAAAATCGAGAAACAATAAATGCTGGAGAGGGTGTGGAGAAAAGGGAACACTCTTGCTCTGCTGGTGGGAATGTGAATTGGTACAGCCACTATGGAGAACAGTACGGAGGTTCCTTAAAAAACTAAAAATAGAACTACCATATGAACCAGCAATCCCACTACTAGGCATATACCCTGAGAAAACCATAATTCAAAAAGAGACATGTACCAAAATGTTCATTGCAGCTCTATTCACAATAGTCCGGAGATGGATACAACCTAAGTGTCCATCATTGGATGAATGGATAAAGAAGATGTGGCACATATATACAATGGAATATTACTCAGCCATAAAAAGAAACGAAACTGAGCTATTTGTAATGAGGTGGATGGACCTAGAGTCTGTCATACAGAGTGAAGTAAGTCAGAAAGAGAAAGACAAATACTGTATGCTGACACATATATATGGAATTTAAGAAAAAAAATGTCATGAAGAACATAGGGGTAAGACAGGAATAAAGACACAGACCTACTAGAGAATGGACTTGAGGATATGGGGAGGGGGAAGGGTAAGCTGTGACAAAGTGAAAGAGCGGCATGTACATATAAACACTACCAACCGTAAGGTAGATAGCTAGTGGGAAGCAGCCGCATAGCACAGGGAGATCAGCTCGGTGCTTTGTGACCACCTGGAGGGGTGGGAAAGGGAGGGTGGGAGGGAGACGCAAAAGGGAGGGGATATGGGAACATATGTATAACTGATTAAATTTGTTATAAAGCAAAAAAAAAAAAACTACAATGAGATATCATCTCACACCAGTCAGAATGGCCAGCATCAAGAAATCTAGAAACAATAAATGCTGGAGAGGGTGTGGAGAAAAGGGAACACTCTTGCACTGCTGGTGGGAATGTGAATTGGTACAGCCACTATGGAGAACAGTATGGAGGTTCCTTAAAAAACTAAAAATAGAACTACGATATGATCCAGCAATCCCACTACTAGGCATATACCCTGAGAAAACCATAATTCAAAAAGAGACATATACCAAAATGTTCATTGCAGCTCTATTCACAATAGCCTGGAGATGGAAACAACTTAAGTGTCCATCATTGGATGAATGGATAAAGAAGATGTGGCACATATATACAATGGAATATTACTCAGCCATAAAAAGAAACGAAACTGAGCTATTTGCAATGAGGTGGATAGACCTAGAGTCTGTCATACAGAGTGAAGTAAGTCAGAAAGAGAAAGACAAATACCGTATGCTAACACATATATACAGAATTTTAAAAAAATGTCATGAAGAGCCTAGGGGTAAAACAGGAATAAAGACACAGACCTACTTGAGAATGGACTTGAGGATATGGGGAGGGGGAAGGGTAAGCTGTGACAAAGTGAAAGAGAGGCATGGACATATATACACTACCAAACGTAAGGTAGATAGATAGTGGGAAGCAGCCGCGTACCACAGGGAGATCAGCTCGGTGCTTTGTGACCGCCTGGAGGGGTGGGAAGGGGAGGGTGGGAGGGAGGGAGATGCATGAGGGAAAGGATGTGGGAACAGATGTATATGTATGACTGATTCACTTTGTTATAAAGCAGAAACTAAAAAAAAAAAAAAAACAGGGCCTCCCTGGTGGCGCAGTGGTTGAGAGTCCGCCTGCCGATGCAGGGGATACGGGTTCGTGCCCCGGTCTGGGAGGATCCCATATGCCGCGGAGCGGCTGGGCCCGTGAGCCATGGCCTCTGGGCCTGCGCGTCCGGAGCCTGTGCTCCGCAACGGGAGAGGCCACAACAGTGAGAGGCCCGCATACCACAAAAAAAAGAAAAAAAAAAAAAAAAAAAAAAAAAAAAAAAAAAACTCCAGGGTTCTTGGACTTTAAAATGAAAGCTTTTTTTTTTCTTTTCAATAACCTGCTAAATAAAAATGTGAAAGGGAAATTAGGTGGTTAAAAAAAATAAATAAATAAATAAAAATAAAAATGCAAGAATAAAATGTCTTATTTTTATGTTATTTTATATATGCCACTTAATGCTCAGCCTAAATTGCAATATCACATGCCAATCATGTTGGTAATATATATTAAAAATCATATGGGTAAATAATATGTGCAATAGGAGAGCGTTTATAGACAGTATTTTCCATTTTAAACAGAAGAATAAAGTTTAAAGGAATTACTTTGTTAACATCCAAATGGAAAGTTTATCCTCTTAGCTGTTACATCCTGCCTTTTCAGATGTTACCAATGAGAAAGTTTAAGTAAAAGCCTACTTAAATTTCAGTTGTTTCGTACTTTCAGTTTTGTGGAAGAACAGGTGGGAAGTCCTAGCCAACTACACAGTACAGTAAAATCACTGTAGCATGAATCCTAAATTCAAATTAATGTTTCAGTGGCTTCAATATTTAAGTCACTAAAAGCTTCCTAAGGCAGATTTGCATTTTCCTGTTTTCCACAGTGCTGATGCTGACAGATTTTTTTTTTTTTCTTACTGGGAAGTTGTGTTTGGGTATAAAGTTGTGATAGATACATCTTATTCCAATTTTCTTTTTCTTGTTATTAATATGATATGAGTAAAAGGTATCGGTATGGTGATGACTTGTTTGGTTGTTATTAATAAGTCCCATAGGTCAAAAATCTACATTGTTAAAATAGAAACTGTTTATGTGGTTAGGGATGAAGTTAGATGGATTGTCTCATATCACATAGCTAAGTGGCAGACCTAGGATATAAAATCAGGCAGTCTAGCTATAGAACCTACTCTTTTTTTTTTGCAGTGTGCAGGCCTCTCACTGTTGTGGCCTCTCCCGTTGCAGAGCACCGGCTCCGGACACGCAGGCTTAGCGGCCATGGCTCACGGGCCCAGCCGTTCCGCGGCATGTGGTATCTTCCCAGACCGGGGCACGAACCCGTGTCCCCTGCATCGGCAGGCGGACTCTCAACCACTGCACCACCAGGGAAGCCCACAGAACCTTGTCTTTTAAGCACAAAAATCATAATGTCTTCATACCTGGTCATATCGGTTAACTTCTCCTGTGTAACAAATGACCTTGTGGTGGATAGACTCCAGCTATTCGTGACCTTGTATAATCTCCTGCCCTGAGTGTAGGTAGAATCTGTGACTTGCTAACCAACAGAATATGGCAAGGGTGATGTTGTGTCACTTCCCTGAGGATTTTATTTATTTATTTATTTATTTATTTATTTATGGCTGTGTTGGGTCTTCATTGCTGCGTGAGGGCTTTCTCTAGTTGCAGCGAGTGGGGGCTACTCTTCGTTGCAGTGCGTCGGCTTCTCCTTGCGGTGGCTTCTCTTGTTGTGGAGCAGGGGCTCTAGGCGCCCAGGCTTCAGTAGCTGTGGCATGTGGGCTTCAGTAGTTGTGGCTCATGGGCTCTAGATCACAGGTTCAGTAGTTGTGGCACACGGGCTTTGTTGCTCCATGGCATGTGGCACCTTCCTGGACCAGGGCCTTAACTCGTGTCCCCTGCATTGGCAGGAGGATTCTTAACCACTGCGCCACCAGGGAAGTCCCAGTCGTTGGAAATTCTGATTCAGAAACAAAAGGATGTTATTTAGGGAAGTCTTGGTCTTGCTGGCAGATTCGCTCCAGAGATGCTCTTTGCTGGCCGAGTAAGGAAACAGCCATGTTGGCAAAGCCCATATGGCAAGGAACTGTGGGCAACCTCTGGTGGTGGAGGGCAGCCTCCAGCCTAAAGCTGGCAAAAAGATGAATCCTCTGTCCTGCCACCGCGAGGAAACTAATTCTGCCAACAACCTGAGTGTGTTTCAAAGTACATTCTTCTCCAGTCAAACTTCTAGATAAAAGCAGAGCCTTACTGATACAATTTCAACCTTGAGAGACCGCTAGCAAAGGACCCAGCTAAGCCATGCCCTGACTCCTGAACAGTGAAAACTGAAATAAGAAATGTATGGTGCTTTAAGTTACTAAGTTACTAAGTTTGTTGCACTTTGTTACATGAAAGGTAACTAATACAAACCCCAAATAACTGTGGTTTAAAACAACAACTAGTCATTTAGCTCAGAATTCTGCAGTTTGGCAATGGGTTTTGACCCTACTGGAGAGTTCTGGTCTGTTCTGATTGGTTCATGTGTCTGCCAGCTGGCAGGTCAGCCACCGTGGATGTTTCATAAAGGAGTTGGTTGGAATGGCTACCCACTTGGTCCTCTCTTCATGTGTACAGGGTATTCTGGAATTGTTCTCAGGATAGCAGGAGGGTTCTAAGTTCTTAAGCGAGCAAACTAAAATTCACAAGTACTTTTCAGGTCTCTGTGGTGTGACGTTAGCTAATGTTCCATTGGCCTCAAGTCACATGGTCAAACGAGACTTAAGGACTGGGTGATAGATTCCACCTCTTGAGGGGAGAAATGGAAAAGGGTGGCTGTGTTTACAATCATCACACCGGTATTCTCCATCTCTAAGTGATACTGCAAGTCACCCAGTTGATGAAGTCTGAAAGCTAGGAGACATCATTGATTCTTCTCATTTTCTCACTCCCCACTTCACTCCTCTATCTGTGTAACCTAAACATAATTGCCTCATTTCTTTCCATGATTATTGTATTTTAGTAGAAATACAAATGACTGGGTTGTATGTCTCCATGAAAATGGGTACTTTGTGCAGGAATAAAACACAATGCTTGCAACTTAGGAAATCTTATGGCTGTTCGTCAGATGTCTATCGACAAGCATTGAATGTAACCTAGCGTATGGGCTTTAGTGTATGTTCCTAAAATAACTAAAAAGTAGGAGTATCTTAAAGGTCACTTGGAAAATGTGAAGTACTTGTTGGGATTCTCTAAGGCTTCAGTAAAGAGTACTATAGCATACAGAACCACTCAGTTTTTACTTACAGGCTAAACCCAATCCACTCTTATCAGGGGTCAAAAAGTATGATCTGTAGACCAAATCTGGACCACTGCCTAATTTTGTAAGACAAATGAGTTAAGAAACCTGTTCAGATTCAATGGGAGAAGAATTAGAATCCCCCTTTCAATAGAAAGAGTCTCAAAAACTTTGTGGCCATCTTTATTTTACCACAGAAATTTTGTTGAATATAATTTAATAGATTCATGGTTGCTGAGAAGTTGCACCCCATCTGCTTAGAAATGATGAACATGGCCTTGGGCAGTCAAGTAGTCAGTGTGAAAATCCCAGTTGTTTCCATGTTTAGCTCTGTGATGGAGGAAGACACTTGTCTCCTCTACAGCTTCCTCATCATGGGGCTCATATGCCTGCCACAGACATTTTAATTTTGTTTGTGATGTTGCTTATCCTCAGCCTAATCTCTTGCCAAGTAAAAGTGGTACAGAGGAGGCTTCTGCACTTAACCAGATTATTCTGCTACTTGATATCCTTTTGATTTATCGGGTTTCAGATCTAGCCAGAAAAATACAAAACCAGTTAGACTTCAATATTTGGAATCTTCAAATGATAGATTGCCTCTTTTCTCCCAACATTGACTTACTTAATTTAGAGGATTTTAAATGTTGTCAAGCAATATTAAGTAACACTTGTATCTTAATGACATATTGTGCTTTAAAATCCACGAAGTGATTTTATACACATAATACTATCAACCCTTACAATGACAATGAGTGGTTACTATTTTGTTTTTTTAACATATAAAGAAACCAAACATCAAGAGACATTAATTTACTTTCTGAAGTTCACATTGCTAGGGCAGCTTCCGGCCTCAAACTCAGGTTGTAAATTTGAGTCACAAGGAAGAAGACAATATTTTTTTATGTCGTTTACTGAGAAACTTAAACTTGTGTGTAAAGGAGAGAAGAGACCCTAATGTGTTAGTAAACTTCTAAGTAACATAAATACTGAAAACTGTTACATTTATAAAAAATTAATAAACATCATGTGAGAGACTATATTAATATTACCTAATTATAACTGAGCTTTAGGTTACATTCAACCCATTTACAGTTTGTTAAGCACCTTCAGTGTGTTTACTTCTGCATGCACAGCATCTAAAAAAGAATCTAAGGAACACTCTACCATATGAAAAAAATAATTTGGAAACTCAGAAGTGATTTAAGTCTCATTATCATTCTGCTGGTACAGAGTGCTAATAATAGTGTTGAGAAGCATTACTTTTACGTTAGCATAATTTTTGTCTTGATGCCACCATTATGGTTTACTTGACAAATGACTGCAGCCCACGGCCACACCTGCTACCTTTTCCATGACAGCAAAGAGTATTATGCTATGCAGCTTTCAGAAAGGTTAATTTCTATTTTCTGCAGTTATGAATGACATGGTTAGAGGAGGTTATAGGGAGCTGAATTACTGTGATTACTGTTTGCTAGAATTATGCAAATGTATATAGAAGCAAGTTTGCAAAAAATGAAATTAGGCTAGACTTGATTTAACCTAGTGTTATTAATGTTACAACTCAAAGTGTAAATAAAACACCAACATAATAAAATTCAAATCTCAATGTAAATATTATTTTATTATGAAGCACAAATAGGATGCCTGTTAACATAACATTTTTACCATAGCATTGCTGTATTTGGTATCATTGTTGAGGTATTCTGAAGCACATTAAAATCCAATCTTGCATGATGTATAATTTGAAAATGATGCTATTTTATTTTTTTCCCTAGGAGCACTGCATACAAATATGTTAGGCTCATCTTAGAGGCCGAATATTTTATCTGAGTTATGATTTAGAAAATAATCACTTAGTTCCACTAAGCATAAGTTTATGCAATTTAATTTATATTATAGTAATATTAGTAATAGCTCAATTATTCAGTATATCTGAATATTTAAATCTTTGTTTTGAGGTTTTTTTTTCTAGTTTACTAAATTTCATCACTAAACCATACTTCCACTCATTCTTATCTTTGGTACTTTTTCTAGTTCTTTCTTATTTGACAATAGGAGTGAAGGACCCAAAGTACTTTGAAAAAAATTGGGAATCATTTTCCGTGTTACTTAGTCTTAAAGAAATGAATTCATGTTAATGGTTAAAACTTTGTAAAACTGTACATGGACAGGTGTGAATATATTATCATCAGCCTGTTGATTGATATTTTATAAAAATAAAATAAAATCTCAAATTATATTTTATTCTGAATTATACTACCCTTTAAAATTTACTTCCAAAAATTACAACACTGAGCAAAAATAATCAAGCATAAAAACTAATATTTTATATGTCCTGCTATACTTACATATATGGCGTTTTGAAGAATATACCAAATGTATATGTACATGTTTTGTATCCTCACATATGAGAAAATAAATGTTTAAATGTATGAAAGAGGCAATCATTCTATGTTAGTTTTTAAAACTATGCAATTATAAAGAAAAATTTAAGCATTTTCATACAAGAAAAGTAATGCATAGGCTGTTTCAAAATGCTGCTGAGGCCTTAGGGTCTGTGACTGATGCCCCCTCCTTCCTGGGCTCGGCGGGAGAGTGACTCATGGAGCGGCCGTAAGGGATCCCACATGCTACGGAGCAGCTAAGCCCGTGTGCCACAACTATTGAGCCTACACTCTAGAGCCCCCGAGCCACAACTACTGAGCCCATGTGCCACAACTACTGAAGCCCGTGCACCTAGAGCCTGTGCTCTGCACCAAAGAGAAGCCGCTGCAATGAGAAGCCCGTGCACCACAACGAAGAGTAGTGCTCGCTTGCTGCAACTAGAGGAAGCCCACGCACAGCAACGAAGACCCAACACAGCCATAAATAAATAAATAAATAAATAAATAAATAAATAAATAAATATTCTTTTAAAGTAATGCGTAAGTATGTATAAGTATATAACTCATAAATATAAGTTGATATTGCTTCAAACATTATTCAGAATTTCATGTTAAAAATGGAAGCTTTACTTTTTTTTAACACTATTGATGTGTGTGTTTGAAGGATGCTGTTTTTAAAAACAAAGAACTCCCCCCCAAATTTACATTATGTTTTTATAAATATGGTTACTAGATATGAATATTCACAATCAACTATGAAATCATCAGTGGCTATGAGAGAGACCAATTCAACCTGCCTGTTATTTTTTCCTAGACATACAGTTAAACCAGTTTACTGTGAAGTAAGGTCATGTGACTAAGTGCTATCCATTGGGAAGCAAAGGGCAGAACACTTGTCTCTCTCAGGCCCATCACATAAAGACTTTCTACATGTGCCCTTCCATTCTGTTTGCCTTTTGCCAGCCTGCTGCTGAAAGGCATAGTGACCCTAGAAGCCAAGCATTCAGTATGGCAGAGCTTAAGGTTGAACACTGAGGTATTATATCACTAATCAGGAGAGCTATGACTACTGGCAATAAACAGCAGTTTTAATTTTGTAAGGAAACAAAGTAAATGCCTCTCATATTTAGAAACATTTATATTTTAGGGTTTTGTGTGTGTGTGTGTCTGCTCCCACACACGTGTGTGCTTGAGATATATGTGAGAGTAGTTAGTGTGATCTTAATTTACATGTAGACTTAGAAGACATATGGAGTGAAAAAACTAAACAAAATTTTACAAGTGATAAGAAATGAGATTTTTTTCTGGTTGTCCTTTGTATATCTTCTTATTTAATTTCTTTCGTTTCTTTGATTGTACTGTCCATAATCACAACTGTTCAAATAGGGGTAGGTCTTTGACTCATGTCTCTATTTTAGAATATTTTTTTTCACTAAATCTTTGACTCATTTTGGCTAAGACTGAGGGTTTACCTTAGGAATGCAAGGCTGGTTCAACATTGAAAAATCAATTAGTGTAGGGTTTACCTCAGGAATGCAAGGCTGGTTCAACATTGAAAAATCAATTAGTGTAAGTCACCAAATCAATAAAGCAAAGAAGAAAAATTATATCATCTCAATAGATACAGGAACCATATTTGACAAAATTCAATAAACTTCATTATAAATACCAACAACAAGCTAGGGATAGAAGAAAACTTCCTTAACCTGATAAATAGTATCTACAAAAATACAGATAATTTAATTAACGGTGAAAGATAGAATGTTTTCTCCAAACATCAGGAACAAAGCAAGGATGTCCTCTATCAGCACTCCTATAAAACATTATACTGAAATTTATAACCAGAAGAATATTACAAGAAAAAATAAAATAAAAGGTATATAGGAAATAAAGGGAGAAATAAAACTGAATATTTACAGTTGACATGATTATTCACATAGAAAATACAAAGGACTCTAAAGATAATTCCTAGAACTAATAAGTAAATCAGTAAAGTTGCAAAGTATAACATCCAATCATATCTATATACCAGCAGCGAACGTTTATAATTTGACATTAAAGAAGGAGTATCACTTATTATAGCACAGAAAAATGAAGTAAACAGGTAAAGAGCAATCAAATATGTACAGGACTTGTACACTGAAAACTACAAAACACTGATGAAAGAAACCAAAGAACTCCATTTAATAGAGAGATGTGCTGTGTTCATAATTGAATGACTCTATGTTAATAAGACGTCCATTTTCTCTAAATAAATCTATAGTTTCAATGCAATTCTAATAAAATGTAGCAGAACTTTTTGTAGACCACAACAAGTTAATACTGAAATGTATATGGAAACACAAAGAAATAAGACTAAGATAATTTATTCAAGGGACTTCCCTGGTGGTCCAGTGGTAAAGAATCTGCCTTCCAATGCAGGTGATGTGGGTTTGATCCCCAGTAGGGGAACTAAGATCCCACATGCTGAGGGACAACTAAGTCCATGCGCCACAACTACTGAGCTCGTGTGCCTCAACAAGAGAGCCCGCATGCTGCAAACTACAGAGCCCATGTGCTCAGGAGCCCGTGTACCACAACTAGAGAGACAAAACCTGCACACCACAACTAGAGAAAAACCTGCACACGGCAACAAAGAGAACTTGTGCCAGAAGGAAAAGATCCTGCATGCCTCAATGAAGATCTCACATGCCACAACTGAGACCCGACACAGCCAAAAAAAATAAAATAAAATAAAAATAAATTTAGAAAAGATAATTTATTCAAAAAGAAAAGAGGATTCACACTACCTGATTTATGAGCTATGATGAAGCTGCAGTAATCAAACAGTCAAGACAGTGGGGGATTGACAAGGAAAATATACATATATGAGTGGAACAGAGTAGAGGGTCCAGAAATAGACCCACAGAAATATAATCAGCTGATTTTTGACAAAGGTATAAAGACAAGTCAATAGAATAAGAAGTGTCTTTTTTTTTTAAGGGCTGTAAAATGGAAGGTCTGCATGCTAAAAAAATTAATGAACCTTGAATTTATTCAAAAATTAAAATTGGATCACAAACCTCACTATGAACATAAATTTATAAAATGTCTGGTAGAAAACATAGGAGAAAAATCTTTGTGAATTTGGGATAAGTAAAAAGGTCTTAGATATATCAGTTAAACCTATCCAGGGAAGAAAAAAATGATAAATTTGGCTTTATCAGAATGAAAATTTTGGCTCTGTGAAGTGTATTGTTAAACATATTTTTAAAAAAAGCAGCAGATTGGGAGATGATATTTGTAAATGACATATTTGAGAAAAGACTTGTAAAAAGTATCCAGAATACTTAATTCTCAAAACTCAACAATAAGAAAGCAAACAACCTAATTAAAAAGCAGGCAAAGTATCTGAATAGAAACTCGACCAAAGAATATATATGAACAGTAAATAAGGACCTGAAAAGTTGCTCAACTTCCATGTCATTAGTCATTAGAGAAATGCAAATTATAACCCAGGGTCATCACTGCATATGCGTTACCATGGCTAAAAAATAACAAACATAGCAATACCACATTTGTCAAAACACACATCTGACTACCCCAAGAGTGAAATTTACTGCACATAATTTTAAAGATTAATTGCACAAATTTCCAATCAGCAGTGGTCACTTCCCAATAATGCACATTTCCCTTCTCTACAGCTTTGCATGTTGGGAGATATTTCTTTTGCAGAGATGAAAACTACCTCTCTGAAATGTTGCCCATTGATCCATTTCTGTTTCAAGCAGTCACAAAAATGGCAGTCAATCTCAGGTAACTTGTCAGCCTGCCTTCAACTCTGAGATAGTTGCATGTGTGTGTGAGTGTGTGTGTGTGTGTGTGTTTGGGATTATTTCCTACATCAGCACAATGTAAGGATATGATATCTCCTGCTGAATTATATGTTTTTATGTTCATTTGAAAATGTCTCGAAAGATTATTCAAATAAACATTTAGACTGGATATAAAAATAATTAAAGCAGAAGATTTGGCAGGGCTACTTTGTTTTCATCCTCTTTTTTTGTCTCATTGCTCATAAACTCACAAACCATCAAAAAAGACACATACGTACCCAAATTGCACTCCTTTGGGCAAATCAAATTCCATCACCATTCTGGATGTGGCCTCAAGCAGCTAAGAACTCTCCTACACTATCCCAAAAATCAACAGCAAATTTTTAATTAAAAAATAACTAACTAATTAATCCCTAAGTAATTTTGGAAAATTTTAACTTCTAAGATAAAAACCAAATGAACTCACTAAGCCATTTCCAAGAGGCAGGAGGTTGTTGACAATATATCAACCACGCTAATTAAAAAACAAATAATCAAACAGAAAAGTTGGCTCAATTCAGTGATTGCTTGGAGAGTAAACATCCTTGGCATATGACATATTCAGGCGTTGATGAGAATTTATTCTTAGGCCCAAAGTTGTACAAGTAATATATGCAAGAGAGAAAATATAAGCTACTATTGAAAATTCATTTCAAACATCACTGCAGGTATTCATTTTTAAAAACAGGGAGCCTATTTTTTAATTCAAAAATAAAATATACATGATAAACCTCTGTGAAAGAAAATATGTAAACCACTTTGGCATATAACTTTCCTAATCTAAGGAATCAGGTGTAGTTATTATTTTCATTCACTCAGGAAATATCTTGTTCCAAGGAATTACAAAAGGATTACAAAGATAAATAAGGTACAACATCTGCTCTTATTTCCATAATGGAAAGGAACTGTGGATATTCTAAGAAACATAGTTGCCTTGACTAAAACATAGAGGCTTTACCATATTGTTATTATTGAAAAGCAATTTTGTATTTCTTGTATGATTAAAACCTAGTAATATTCTTGTCAAAGTAAAATTAGTGAGTCAAAGTGTTGTATAAATATTTTAAGCATTTTGATGCATAATGCCACAATATCTTCTACAATAGTTTTATAATTTCACATTACTGCTTATAAAATTGTATCCCCCATACACTCACTAAAACTCACTAACATGATGTATCATAATTTTTTAAATAACTAAAAAAATTAAAAATAAAGAATAGAGCCTATTATTGTTTTAACGTGCTTATATCTGATGGCCAAAGTTAAATCCTCAACCTTTTGACATCTTAAAAGCTGTAATTCTAACCAAGCATTTAACCTTCAGTGTCATCTAGGGGAAGTTTACCAGAATACATATGGCTTGTCACATCACTAACTTCTAAATCCGTAGTCCTTAGGTGAACTACCTGTGCATCTATACTTTGAAAAAGGAGCTGGGCTGATTTAGAGATGGACCTTCATTTACGCTACCTCCCGAGTTCTGATCTTACATTTACAGGCAAAATCGATAGTGACAGAGTAAAGGGGCAAAGGAGGTGATTAAACAGTTAATCCCACAGGGGATTCTAATTAAAGAAAAAAGTATGGGAGACCCCTGTAAGCTAATGATCACTCTAGAAAGTAAGCTTCCCTGGCAACAAAACCATGCAACAGAAGCTCACCAGGAGACCAGCTGAGGCCAGATTAGAGGAATGCAGGCCCCTCTCACACCCTGATCCTTATCAGCAACCCTGCCCTTGAACCATTGCTATAAAACTCCTCACCAGAGCATGGGACATTTCTGTGCTTGTATTTACACCCACTGCTTTGCGTTTACTCATTGGGTTGTGGTATTATCATAATTGCAGCATGCGTACATTTTCGTTACATTCCTTTAGCTTGCAGTTACTGATATATCTGTTTGATAGAGTGAACTCTGTAATTGTTAACCATACACACAAAACAAATACATGAAATAAACACAGAAGGAAAACAAATGCGAACTATGCTAACCCAACCCAGCTCCAACCATGCAAGCATCACCTTTTGTCTTATGGTTCTAGTTCAACTCCAGCCGTCCAGTCCTGAGTCATAATGGCCCCAGGCGTGATGTGTTTATTTGGTCAGAGTTGGTTATTGTCGTACTTGGATGGCATACCCACGGGAAATGAACAGTTGCCGAGAATGCCTGTTGAACATTTTGTGATCTGAGGCTCAGCTACTGTTTCACGGTGTTTTGCTCCCTGGTGCCACAATGTGGGCTGGGAAATGGACCCTGTGGACACCTCATCTCCCTAATGGACCTGCCTCAGTGACAAAGTGCCTTCCGTGTTAGAATCCACATAGGAGTCTGAGCGTATTGAAGAATAACTGCAACTCTGCCTTTTCAAACAACGTCATAACTTCCTGAAATTTGTTTTACAGTTTCTAAAATTGACTTCTGAACTGAAAATATGACAGATTTTTGGTGTAATTTTCTCAAAAGAGCTGGATGGAGGGTGAATTGAACGTCATTTTCCCTTCTGGTGGCACTGCCATATTTTAGACTCTTTGTGTTTATTTACGATAACGATGCTATCAAATGTATTGTCGTAATTGTGCTGTGATTCTAGAAACTCTCTTTCAAATATAGGTAACAAATGCAAAAAAAAAAAAAAAACTCCTCACCAAATCCTCCCGGGGTTGGGACATACAGTTTTGAGGGCATTAGCCCACTGTGTCCCCCTTTGCCTGACAAAGAAATAAAGCTATTCTTTCCTACTTCACCCAAAACTCTTTCTCAGAGATTTGATTCAGCACCGGTGCACAGAGGCTGAGTTTTAGCATCACAAACACCAAAGCAAACAATCCAGAGAGTGTCTATATTGAGAATCCTCCAATCAAGGGCAGTGCATGTTTTAGACTCTCCTTCTCCCTGCCCTGACATTTCTAGGGCACTGGTTCCAGGATGGCTTGTATGATCTCTGTTACTGTGCACTAAAGTCAGGGCCTCTGCCTTCATAAATTGACCATATTCCTAAATTCAGATTGGTCTTCTGTTAGCTCTATAGCTAAATTTAGCAAGTCCTACCACTGGTGGATTCCTGCTGGCACCTTCACAAAGACAGAAGTGTTGCTTTAGCTCTGTTTTGCTCCAAGCTGTGCTGCCACTATGGATATCCTGTAATCTTCCTCTTGTTCAGCACTTTATGTACAGCAATACTTGTGTCTGGAGCAAAGCACTATTCTATTCAAGAGATTACTCACTCCTACTTCAGGTTAATTTGCTTTTATTTATCCTTGGTGATGAGATGCTGAAGCATCTTAATGAAGGTTTTAAATAGCTTCTTCATGGTTATAAAAGTTTATTCCAGGAGACAATATATGAACTGGGAACTAGAGGGCCTATTAAGGTTTTAACTCTTGCTTGAGGCAGTTCCCCATCTCAGAGCTAGAGATGATTCACCATCCCAGCATTTCCTTTTCTGACTAATAAGACTTACTCTTTGTTTTAATTTGAGGTGTGGTTAGGGAAAGCAAACTCAAGTGCTGTGTACAACAGTTCTAGCTTGGTCACTAAGTGATCCCGTGCTGCAGCCATCTGTCCAGGACTCACTCATATGCCAGCTCTGACGTTTATTAAATTCATAACTTTGAGCAATTTTTTTGTTTTGCTTTGTTTGTTTTGTTTTTAGTGTAACTGAACCTCAATCTCCTCATTTGTAAAAGGGTCTTAATTTTAATACTTCTCTGACACAGTTGTCACAAGGGTAACATAACTGATTCACAGATACTTTGTACAATTATTGGAAATATACATATTAATTTCATCAACCTGATTAAAACTCTTAGAATAGATTACCATTAATTTTTGATAAGATGCAAGATCCTTAATAGTGCTTGTAAGACTGAGTATTTTGATTTTCTTCTCACCTCACATTAAATTACTCCTCATTATTTTGCCTTCCTCTTTCTTTGCACCTGTCTCAGTGTAAATAACCACTGTAAGGCATCAATAAGCTTTCCAAAATCCTCATTTACTTTTCCTAAAGTCTTTCTTCTTGGTAAACAGCATGGAAGAGTTTATTTTCCATGGATTGCCAAGGCAATATCTCCCATCTCTCACATTCTGCTCTGCAATGTGATGTTGCCCCTCCTCCATCATAAGATAGACTCTATTTCTCCTTGTTTTTTTTTTTTTAAGAACAAACTATTAGGAGGGTCCTCTTATGGCCTTGACCAATAGAATACAGTGGGAAAGGATGCTTTGCTTATTTCAGGTGTATCCTTAGCTTGTTTGGCAGCTTCTGTATCCTGTCTTGGGACGTTTGTACATGGGATGCTTTTATGCTGAAGCCAGCCATCATGCTGTGAGAAACCCCAGTCACACGGAAAGGCTCTCTGGATGCTCTGCTTGACAGCTGATCTTCGAGTCTCCTAGCCAAGTGAGTACTCCGCATTGGATGAACAGACCAGGTAAGCCTTCAGCTGACTCTAACCTGCCCCTATTGTATGGCAACTGCATCAAGAACTCGAAGCAAGAACTGTCCATCGGAGCCCTATTAATTCACACAATGTGAAAGCCAGTATTAAATTATGTTAGTCAAGGAAGTTTCAGAGTATTTTTCTCTGTAGTATTAATAATCAGAGCAGATTTTGGTGAAATTTTCAGGTTTTAGCTTATTGATTTGATTTAGTAGACGAATTTCTAGAGCCATACTTGTAAGCCTCCTTTGGGACACAATTCCTAATTTTGTTTTGTCTTTGGATTCTTTCCTCACATATGCAGTTCACCTTCTGTGTACAATTTCAAGAAGTCCATAGACTCCTTATGTTTCATTCATTAAATCTTTCTAGACAATCATGAACCTTACCTTAAAAGACTTCTTTCAGAATATTTAACTTGCTTTGTAATGTCCTCCTCTCCTTGATATTCTCAACCAACCAAGTTTTTCTAATAACACTGCAACTTAGTACAGAATAGGAAAGAGACAGATTAAGGTATAACAGTTATAGACTGAAAACATCACTGAAGCTAATGCCTGGGATATATCTTAACCCAGTACATAAAGAAGTCAGGCTCAAAACAAACAGAGTTATTCTTAACTTTAATTTTATAAAGGTATTCATTTATTCATTTTTAATTTTATCCATATATTTATTCACTATTTTCTCACTCATCATTTAATAAACATGGATGGAGCTCCTATTAAGTTCTGGGCCTTGTGCACAGCAATGCAGACATAGAGATAAATGAAGAAACTTTTTTTTTTTCCTCAAGAAATGCACAGGCTAGTTGGAAAGACAGACGTGCAAACAAACCGTGGAATTTCTTTAATATAACAGGAAAAGCATCAGAGAACATCTTCTTTAGTCATTTATGACCTGTATTTTGAAGATGAATGGGAGTTTTCCAGGAAGCAAATAAAAGGTAATGACTATTAGGAAAGGGTAGGTGATAGTAGTGGGCAGTTAGAAAAGAGTAGAGCTGTTGAATAATTCATTGTGAATGTAAAGTATAGCTGGAGATAATCTTGGTGATATAACCAGGGCCAGGTTATAGCAGCTAGGTTGTTTATTTTTTAAATTGAAATCTATTTGATGTATAACATTGTGCAAATTTAGCTGTACAACACATTAATGTGATACATATATATTGTAATACGATTGCCATTGTAGCAATAATTAGCTTCTTTGTCATGTCAAAAAACTTCCATTTATTTTTAGTGGCTGCAATAATTAAGATCTAGGCAGAGAGAGAAAGACAAATAATGTATGTTATCACTTATATGTGGAATCGAAAAATGCCAACCTAGTAAAAATAGAGAGTAAAATGGTGGTTACCAGGGGATGAGGGTGGGGGATAGGACAGATGTTGTTTAAGGATGCAAATTTGCAATAAGTAGTAAATAGGCCCTAGAAATCTAATGCACGGCATAGTGAACATAGACAACGCTATTGTATTATACTCATCAAACTTGCTAAGAAACATGCTAGGTTGTTTACACTTTTTCTGGAAGGGAACAGGGAGCTATTAAGGGGATTTAATTAAGAGAAAAAAATAATCAGGCTTTGGGGACTTCCCTGGTGGTCCAATGGTTGGGAGTCCACCTTCCAATGCAGGGGACAAGGGTTTGATCCCTGGTCGGGGAACTAGGATCTCACATGCTGCTGGGCAACTAAGCTGCCATACTACAACTAGAGAGTCAATGCACTGCAACTACTGAGCCCACGTGCCACAACTAGAGAGCACGTGCATGGCAATGAAGGACCCGTGTGCCGCAGCAAAGATCCCGCATGCCACAACCGAGACCCGACACAGCCAAATAAATAAATTAATTAAGAAAATAATAATCAGGTTTTCTTTCTTCCAAACTATCACTTTTGAAGCAATCTGAAGGATGGTTAAAGAATAAATGTCAGAAAGAACACTGCGGGGGGGGGCCTTTCCAAAGGTGAACTATGTTAGAAAAGATCTAAATTGATAGACAACAGGAATGAACAGAGAGAGAGGATCAGAGATCTAATTAGAAGGCAGAATTTGCTGATCCTAAACATATTTTTTAAATTTTTATTATATACTGGAGTATAGTTAATTTACAATGTTGTGTTAGTTTCAGGTGTACAGCAAAGTGATTCAGGTTTACATATACATATACCTATTATTTTTCAGAGTCTTTTCCCATATAGGTTATTAAGAGTATTGAGTAGAGTTCCCCGTGCTATATAGTAGGTCCTTGTTAATTATCTATTAATTTAATGTGAGGACATGAGGAAGTAAAGTCTTGCCTATGATCCCAATTCTTAATTCAAGAAACTATGCTGATTATGGTACAAATAAAATAATAGAAGTTAGGATGAAATACTGTTTGAATATGAAGACCAAAGCATATTTCCTAGCAAAATCTTTTAAAATGATTAAGTAAATGAATAGTTATGATTCATTATTAGATATTTGGAGTTTGATATGGGTATGAGATTATCAGGGGAACACATAATAAAATGTTGGATACATATATTTTGAGTCTCAAGAGAAAAGTCTGAGAAGACTGTATTGATTTGGGAGTTATTGACAAACAGGTGATTTTTGAAACCATATTGTTAGATAAATTAAGATGAAGTTAGTAGAAGTTGAATGAGAAGAAATCTGAAGACAGAACTGTGTGGAATCATAAGATGTAAGTGTCTGAAGGAAGACATTGCAGTCTTCCTTACAAGACTGGGAAACAATGGTAACTAATACTGGATAGAATTAAGGAAAATAGTCAAAGGTTTGAAATTCAGGAAAGATACAAAGAGTAAGAACTAAATATCCAGAAGTCATTGGTTACATTTTACTGGAAAGTGTTATCCAATAGTGGGAATAAAAGTCAAACAACTTGAACCATGAATGGGCAGGGAGGAAATGGAGAGAATGAGTACAAACCACTTTTCAATGAAATTGAGTTGAAAGGAAGTATTCTTGGAAATGAATTCGAGGTCAAATGAGTATATGTATTTCTTGTGTATAATATCGAACCTAAAGACATACAGATGGCCAAGAAGCACATGAAAAGCTGCTCAACATCACTAATTATTAGAGAAACGCAAATCAAAACTACAATGAGGTATCACCTCACACCAGTTAGAATGCGCATCATCAGAAATCTACAGAAAATCTAAAAACTACAAATGCTGGAGAGGGTGTGGTGAAAAGGGAACCCTCTTGCACTGTTGCTGGGAATGTAAATTGATACAGCCACTATGGAGAACAGTATGGAGGTTCCTTAAAAAACTAAAAATAGAATTACCATATGACCCAGCAATCCCACTACTGGGCATATACCCAGAGAAAACCATGATTCAAAAAGACACATGCACCCCAATGTTCATTGCAGCACTATTTACAATAGCCAGGTCATGGAAGCAACCTAAATGCCTTTTGAGAGATGAATGGATAAAGAAGATGTGGTACATATACCCAACGGAATATTACTCAGCCATAAAAAGGAATGAAACTGGGTCATTTGTAGAGACGTGGATGGACCTAGAGACTGTCATACAGAGTGAATTAAGTCAGAAAGAGAAAAACAAATATCGTATATTAATGCATATATGTGGAACCTAGAGAAATGGTACAGATGAACTGCTTTGCAGGGCAGAAATAGAGACACAGATGTAGAGAACAAACATATGGACACCAAGGGGGGAAAGTGGCGGCGGGTGGTGGTGGTGGTGGTGTGATGAATTGAGAGACTGCGGTTGACATATATACACTAAAATGTATAAAATGGATAACTAATAAGAACCTGCTGTATAAAAAATAAATAAAATAAAATTCAAAGAATATACTTATATTTAATACATACTTTGGTGTGTATGCAAAGTGGAAAATATAAGCCAAATGTCAGGAAATGACAACTATATTATTCTTACTGCCTACCCATCTGCCTGCACATGTAAGACTCCACTGATGATAAGAAGCATTAAAATATCAGAAAGGAGATAATGTGGGAAATTATGTTTCTTAGGGTCAATAAAAATGATATAATACATATAGTGCATAAATGAGTGTATGTGTGTGTGTATGTGTGTGTGTAGGATGTACATTCTCAGAAGCTAAATGGGAGGGTTAAAGTAAATATTAACAACTGACATATTCCTATGATTGTAAGCAGAAGTATATCTTAATTATGTATTAGCTAATTCTCTTTATTGTGCCCAACAGTCAGTATTTAGTGTTAATATACATTTAATATACCTCTAACTTTAGTGAGCCTTTAGACATGGAAAAAGAGAGCTGAGGTTTTCGTTTGACTTTGGAAACATGAAGTACATTTTGAAAAGAAGAATAACTTTATAAGCAATACTTTTAAAGGTGATAACATATTTCAAGGAGGACTTTTGGAATTTCTATCATCTCAGATGAGAGATTAATAAGAGCTTTAATATTAGCTTTTTTGTAAAACTCAGATTGCACCAGGTTTTCAAGCCTGCTGTGATGAATTGAGTTTCTTTAATAAGAAGTGTTTTAGGTTACCCTTTTTGCATCAAAAAAGGAGGTTCCTTAAAAAACTAAAAATAGAACTACCATATGACCCAGTATTCCCAGGCGTATACCCTGAGAAAACCATAATTCAAAAAGAGACATGTACCACAATGTTCATTGCAGCTCTATTTACAACAGCCAGGACATGGAAGCAACCTAAGTGTCCATTGACAGATGAATGGATAAAGAAGATGTGGCACATATATACAATGGAATATTACTCAGCCAAAAACAGAAGCGAAATTGAGTTATTTGTAGTGAGGTGGATGGACCTAGAGTTTGTCATACAGAGTGAAGTAAGTCAGAAAGAGAAAAACAAATATCATATGCTAACACATATCTGTGGAACTTAAAAAACAAAAAATTGTTCTGATGAACCTAGGGGCAGGACAGGAATAAAGACGTAGATGGAGAGAATGGACTTGAGGATATGGGGAGGGGGAAGGGTAATCTGGGACGGAGTGAGAGAGTGGCATGGACATATATACACTACCAAATGTAAAATAGATAGCTAGTGGGAAGCAGCCACAGAGCACAGGGAGATCAGCTCGGTGTTTTGTGACCAGCTAGAGGGGTGGGATAGGGAGGGTGGGAGGGAGACGCAAGAGGGAGGGGATACGGGAATATATGTATATGCATAGCTGATTCACTTTGTTATAAAGCAGAAACTAACACACCATTGTAAAGCAATTATACAAAAAAAAAGAACATCCATTCGTGTTACAAACTTTTTCTCCTATATCATTTCTTAGTTTTCAAAGTTGACATGAAAGAAGTTACTAGAAAAATATTCAAATTTTAGTTATTTGGTATGAATCACCAAAATTTAGCCATCAGTTTGATTCCTGCTAATGAGTTAAATAATTACACCTCGCAGGGAATGAAAAATGACTTTCTTAAAGTTTTCTTTCTCAACCAAAAGTAATATGTAAAGGTACTGAATAACTTATGGAATTGATAATGAGTTCCTTTATTTTTTCTTGATTGCTAAGTTCAAAACTATAATTTGGTTTAAAATGAAGGTTACCATATCTAGATTAGTGCATTTTTATCACATAATTATTAATTTTGACTGAAATTACTGAGCACACAGATACTGAGAAAAATTTTTCATGTGATATTAAGCACAACAGTTGACAAAAGCGAAAAAAAACGTAAAGATTCTTAAACAGTAGGTAAAGAGGAGAGGTTCTATGTATATGTCACTTTTATTTAATATTATTACAGACAATCAAGATACAGATTAGTGTTCTTACAGT